>NC_080541.1:16489434-16806934 GCF_028640845.1 Ahaetulla prasina
AGAGGTGTTGATTTCATGAATTGGGATGTGGATCGAGTTTATAGAGTTAATTACAATATGCACGCATACGCATGCAGTTCCCAGAGAGGTTCATGTCAAATTTGTGAGAAGAGGCGAGAGATGAAATTCTTAGAAAACATAGGAGTGGGGCACTGATTTACAGGGGCAGGAGATAGCCATTCTGAGGCAGATTCCCAGACAGGTGCGTGAAAAAGAAAGAAATATTATTTTTGTCAAGCAAATTGTACCAGAAGGAGTGGGCTTCAGATGGCTGATGCCAGAGGATTGATGATTTTCCGGGAGGGCATTACGAAAAAATCAGTACAATTGCGGAGGCTACGGCCTATGTGGAGGAACACAAAGCCTCCTGGAATCAGATGACCCAGGAATTGAAGAAGGGAGGTTATAGATCATGGGGCGAGCGGCTGCAGCTGTTGCGGCCCTGGAGTTGGGTCAGGCTGAACCCAGAGTTCTGAGATCCAAAACTAGGAAGTGATAAAGATATTTGGGATTGTGTTGGTTTTCCTTATTCTCTTTTGTACGATATTCTGTTTATTCTTGACCCTTCTTTATTACGTATTTAAAATTTGTAAACTTAGCTACTTCGTGTTACCTGCTTGCCATATGGCTGTTGTATGTGTTAAAAAATTTGAGTAAAATTCTTATTTTAGATAAGAAAAATGAAAATTTACCATACCTGATATGTATTTGTATAAACCTTTTTTTTGACTAATAAAAACTTTTTGAATAAAAAAAAAAAAAAAAAAAAATTCTGACTGCCCCCCCTCAATCTATTCTCTGCTTCCTGAGTCCCAGCTGATCGGGAGGAAATGGGGATTTTGCAGTAACCTTCGCCTGGAGTGGGGTGGAAATAGAAATTTTACACTATCCTTCCCCTGCCACACCCACCAAGCCACGCCCACAGAACCAGTAAAATAAAAAAACGGTACAGTAAAAAAATTTGAAACCCACCACTGAATGGGACAACTTGCTGCAGCCAGCTCGCCAAAGCCAACTCACTGCGGGACAACTCACCAGGGCCAACTTGCTACAAGACAACTTGCGGCAGGACAATTTAACAATTCAATTTAATTATTCAAAAATGAATAAATGTTTTAATTTTTGTCATTCCCATTTGATGCGGTCCCTCCTTTTGCCTCCTTTCCTTAATGATTCTATGCCACCATTTCCTTGATGTTAGTGTAACTCTTCTGCAGCAAATTGTCCCTTGGTGAGCTGACCGTGTGTCCCACAGTGAGTTGGCCATGGCAAATTGGCTGTGGTGAATTGTCATAGGCCCCACTCTGATGATTGGAAGCAGCTGCATCTCTCTCCAAGATCATATGGGAACCGAGAAGGACATAATAAACACTATCTTAAAAAAAGCCTCAGTGGCAAAGACGCATTATTACACTGACACTTCCTATGCTCAGAAACACCTTCAGGAGATTAAATGTGAACTAGGTTAACACCATCAAAAGTTGAATGTGAGTCATCTGTGTGACACAGCTGCTAAAAAGGGAAATGCATTTTAGGCTGTGTGACACAAGGCAGCTTCAGAAGATGGGAAGTAGAAGCACTCCTATTATGCATGGATCAGATTCACCTTGAAGGAAGATTGAGGGAGGGGGACAAATTTAGCCTCGTATCACAATGAGAGGGTCTGTCATACACCTTCCAAGCAGAGGTGGGTTTCAGCAGGTTCTGACCAGTTCTGGAGAACCGGTAGCGGAAATTTTGAGGAGTTCGGAGAACCGGTAGTAAAAATTCTGACTGGTCCTGCCCCCATCTATTCTCTGCCTCCTGAATCCCAGCTGATTGGGAGGAAATGGGGATTTTGCAGTAACCTTCCCCTGGAGCGGGGTGAGAATGGAGATTTTACAGTATCCTTCCGCTGGAGTGGGGTGGGAATGGAGATTTTACACTATCCTTCCCATGCCACACCCACCAAGCCATGCCATGCCCACCAAGCCACACCCATAGAACCGGTAGCAAAAAAATTTGAAACCCACCACTGCTTCCAAGCCCCTGATGGGGGATTTCTCACACAGAAAGTTTCATTCCATCTTCCCAGAAATCAGAGCATAGAATAATGACGTTACAGGCAGGCATGTGATTAAAGGTTAGGAAAAGTTCCTCAAGGTTTTAGCAGTTTAATTCTGATTCTGTGTCACAGGAGGATGGAGGGGATCAGCACCCCCATTGAATGTGCTCATGGGAAAGCTAGATATCTGTCTGCCCGGGATAGTTTAATCCGGATTCCTACACTATACAGAGCCCTGGGTTGGATGGCCTCAATCACAGCTTCCAGATCTGTGTTGGGTCTCATTCCGAAATGAGTTTAATTTATTAAAAATATGTCGTCCCAGACCAAACACAGAGAAATTCAGAATTCTTTTCATAGAATCATAGGGCTGGAAGGGACCTTGGAAGTCTTCTTGTATCCCCCTGTTCAAGACAGCAATGTTGTACCATCCGCGCCAAATGGTTGTCCAGTCTATTTTTGAAAACTTCCAGTGATGGAGCACCAACAACTGCATGTCAACTAATTTCTCCTTATTTCTAGGTTATATCTCTCTTGGACAAGCTTCCATCCATTATTTCTTGTCCTGTCCTCTGGGGCTTTGGAGAATAAGTCAATCGCCTCTTTACTGTGATAGTCCCTCAAGTACTGGAAGACAGTTATCATGTCCCCCCAAACCTTCTCTTCCATAGGCTAGTAGCCATAACCTAGCTCCCTCAACTGTTCTTCATACAATTTAGCCTCCAGACCCAGTATCATTTTTGCTGTTCTTCTCTGCACACTTTCCACAATCTCAGCATCTTTTTTTGTATTGTGATGACTAGAACTGGATGTGATTTTACCAGGGCAGCGTAAAGCGGTACTATCACTTCTCGTTGCTTTGACGCTATTCCGCTGTTAATGCAGCCTAAGACTGCATTGCTACATACTGTGCAAGATACATCAGGAGAAACAACCAGGCCCACAAAAATGTCTAATTGGCATAGCCATAGTATAACATTTGATTACAATTTTAGGCACTTTAAATCTTATGAGAGTATTGTGAATAGCTGGTAATTAGACGGGAAATTATTGCTGCCCTTCAAAAGTGTTTTTAAAAAAATTCAAAAACATGTGCACTCCCGTCTCAGTGTTGAAATCTTGAACTTCCCAAACAAGTTCAAAGGCTCATTCCAAAGTGAATCACTTTCACTGGAGACTCCCGAGAGGAAGATAAAACATCTCCAGGTCTACTCACAGCAATAAGCGAGAGTTTCCTTACTTAACTTACAAAGATTAAATGTTTTGCTTGGAAAAAAAACAACAACTAGGAGCCCCATTTGAGGCAAAAAGAACAGCCAATATTTTCTGAAGCCCCACAATTTCAATCAAAGTTTCCAAGCCACCCACATTATGCGCTGAAGAGTCCTCCACAACTCCTCTCAAAAACCCCAGATGTAACCAGAGGCAGCTGTTCATCAATATGCCCAAAATACCCTTTTGCGAAGTGGCAATCAAGTGGCATAAGAGAAAAAAAAAAAAGGAACCAAATCGTTATCTAGGTTACATGACAAATCTTGCTTACTCTTTGCGAAAGCAGCTGGAAAGGGAGAAAACAAGGTTATGTAAGAGCAAGCCCTCACTCTTAGCACTAAAAGAACAATCCAAGTCCCGGGACAGGCTACATTTATTTCCCAAACAACTTGCAGAGGCCAGGAGAAAAATGTGACGCAGCAAAAAGCTGCCCTCATCGCTTGTCAGTTCTTGGCGAGAAAAGAGCTCAGAATTTGGAGTGGATTCAGAAGAATGAGGCGCTCTTTACAGTAAGTAGTTAGTAATCCTAGGAGCTGCAAGGGCCCTCCTTTTGTCCCACTTAAAATATGACACATCCGCACTTGGTGAAATGTTGGGCTGGAGCGATGTTTATATATTGTTTTTACATAAGTGCATTCCCACAGCGCAATGCTTTTTTTATGTTTCCAGGTTGTTCACTCACTCACCCCAGCTTGGGTTTGTTCTAATGGCCAGGTTGGTTCCCAAGATCAGATCCTTTTGAAGTGTGGGAGAAGATGAACCCCCCCAGGACTCGCACTCAGGGGAGATGGGAAAACATCCAAGGAGCCTATTTTTGGCTGGCTGGCTTTTGATGAAAACCCACAAAGTCTCTGGAAAACAGGGAGTGAAAACCGAAAAGAAAAAAAAAACACAAACTGCAATCCTCCCACTGAAGAAGTTACAGCCTTCCCAGGCAACATAGTAAGTGGGAATTTGCTTACCTTGCCGCCAACCCCCCCCCCCAAAAAAGGAGGCTTTCTATTGGCTTGAAATCTTAAAAGGGAGGGAATCTGGCATCAAGCTTTTAAAAATTTGGGTTTGGGGAAGGCGTCCAATGGCAACAAGGAACGTAGGCGCTTACATACAGCACAATGCATCGGGTTGTGCATAGCAAGGAGGACTGAGCCGGCGAGGCGGAAGGAGAGCAAATACTGGGGATTCACTGAGGCAAGAAGGTTTCTCCATCCAACTGGGCACAAGCAACACGGTTTAAAAGTCACACCCTGGCCTTTGGAGACATGCTCACACACGCAAAAGCATTCATTTGCAGCTCAAGGAAGGTAACTCAAACAGAGTGTGAGAGAAGGTGGAGAAAAGCAAGAACGGAGACTACCAAGTCAGAGCTGGAAGGAAGAGGCAGTGGAGATCAATTGCAGATGATCGCCACGGGGCACAATTTAGGGGACAGGGCGAGACCTGGGACAGCCTTCCCCCTCTCTCCCTCCCTCTCCCAAATCCTAACCGAGCTGGGTCATCCTGCTAACTTATTGAGAAACTGGAGCAGAGATCAGAACAGCTGATGCAGGCTGGTCGTGTGTTTATTAGCAACGGTGCAACGACAGGCTGGGACAGCCTTATGCAAATTTGGCTACCCACTCCGAGAAGCAGGTGGAAAACAAGCAACAGCCCTGGATGGCCATGGGAGGTGGAGATGTTAAACACCTGAAGAACCAGCCATCTGTCAGTTTTCCCTACTCTGGGAGGAAGGCAATGCCCTATTAGTCAGCCTGTTTGATATCCAGCAAGCTTAATTGCATTTTCCTTTGAACTCCTTATCCTAGCCGGCCTGCTCCAAAAGCAACTGACATTGACTGTCAATCTGACGCCTAGCAGGTCCAGCACGGTCCACAATTGCCAAAATTGTGAGTGATAAACCATGTTAACCCCACCCTCGCCCCTGGCTCTTCCTTGGCTCTGGGAAACATACAGCCCTGGTAGCGCAGTGGTTAAATTGCAGTATTGCAGGCAAACTCTGCCCACAGCCTGGAGTTGGATCCTGATGGCCATGGGACTCAAGGTTGACTCAGCTTTCCATCCTTCTGAGATTGGTAAAATGAGAACCCAGATTGTCAGGGGCAATAGGCTGGCTGTGTAAACCGCTTAGAGGGTGCTATAAAGCACTATGAGGCGCTAGATAAGTCAGGGTTACTAACTAATTAACACCAGTGATTCACTTAACAATGAAGGCAAGAATGATCATAAAATGGAGCAAAACTCACTTAACAAATGTCTCACTTAATGAAACAATTTTTGGGCTCAAGTGCAGTCATAAGTCAAGGTCTACCTGGGTTAGAGAATTATCTGACTGAGGAAGCTTGGGAAGTTCTTTTAGAGTGCTCATCTTGGCGTAAAGAGCTATGGTGAAGTAGTGGTTAAAATGCAGTATTGCAGGTGAATTCTGCCAATTGTCAGGAGTTCGATCCAGACCAGCTCAAGGCTGACTCAGCCTTCCAT
The DNA here is from genome assembly GCF_028640845.1 of Ahaetulla prasina. Taxonomy (NCBI): domain Eukaryota; kingdom Metazoa; phylum Chordata; class Lepidosauria; order Squamata; family Colubridae; genus Ahaetulla; species Ahaetulla prasina. The sequence goes on from NC_080541.1 coordinate 16,495,226, forward strand.
CCTTCCAAGGTCAGTAAAATGAGGACCCAGATTGTTGTGGGCAATAGGCTGACTCTGTAATCTGCTTAGAGAGTACTATAAAGCACTGTGAAGCGGTATAATTAACCAATTTCATTGTATACATATACAATGACAATAAAGGCTATACTACTATATAAGTCTAAGTGCTATTGCTATTTTCCCTAATTTCTGTTTTCCAGTTATACTAGATTTATAACATTCCCCTCTACTCCTTTGAATCTTAATAGCTTCAGGCAATGGGAATTGTATTCCAACACATTTGAACACTACTGGGAGAAGATGAACAAGTAGAAATAATTCTGCTTTTCAATAAGCTCAAATACTCAGCTTTTGCATTTAAGGGTTAAATGCACTGATAGATAAAGCCATAGGCACATCTTCTTGTTTAAGATAATGAAGTGGGCCATAGGATTTCAACTTACCTGAAAATTAGCTGTAGATAGTTTGAAATATGCAAGCCACACGCTTTTCATAAAAATTTTTAACATGCCTATCTCAATGTTTTGCTCTTTTCTTGCTCCTGGCATAAGGCCAGAAAAATGAATTCATTGTTATTGGCAACCCCCAAAAATACAAATAAACAACAAGTACCAAGTCATTGCTTCCCTAGGTTTTCCCAGCCATGACACCCTGTCTTCAAATAAGGAAACATCTTAATGGCACACTACACATTGGCCAGTAAAGGAAGTAATCAGAAAGGTACAGATAGATAACACAATTCTGTAGTTATGGGACATCCTCTTCAGGGGCCACGTCAACTGCTCAGTACAACTGGTTTTCCCAGTTGCAATGTATGGCTGTGAAGGTTGGACTATAAGAAAGCTGAGCGCCAAAGAATTGAGGCCTTTGAACTCTGGTGCTGGAGAAGACTCCTGCGAGTCCCTTGGACTGCAAGGCGATCAAACAAGTCAGTCCTAGAGGAGATCAACCCTGACTGCTCTTTTGAAGGCCAGATCCTGGAGAGGAAACTCAAATACTTTGGCCACCTAATGAGAAGGAAGGACTTCCTGGAGAAGAGCCTAATGCTGGGAACGATTGAGGGCAAAAGAAGAAGGGGACGACAGAGAATGAGGTGGCTGGATGGAGTCACTGAAGCAGTGGGCATGAGTTTAAATGGACTCCAGAGGATGGTAGATGACAGGAAGGCCTGGAGGAACATTGTCCATGGGGTCGCGATGGGTCAGACATGATTTCGCAACTAACAACAACAACACATTGGCCAGTAAAGGAAATAATCAGAAAGGTACAGATCAACAACGCAATTCTGTAGTTATGGGACATCCTCTTCAGGGGCCACCTCAACTGCTCAGTACGTAAGGAAATTTAGATATCACTTCCGTTCAGAGACTAAAAAAAAGACTATGCAAATGTGGAGTTGTAAGTAAAGCAAAATGTACTCTCCAACAGGATGTAAAGGACAAGCAATAAGCTTTGGAAATTCGGCTCACTCATACAAATACTGTAGATCTGTGTTCCTCAACCGTGGCTATTTTAAGGTGAAGTCCACTCCTTAAAACTAGATTTAAGTTGAGAAACACCGCTTTAGGTTAAAATGTCTATGGAGATTCTCAATCATCCAGGTCACGACTGTCCCAAAGGTGCTTTTCAAACAGGCAGCTGGACTTGGTTGTTGTTGTTGTTGTTTCCCTTGAAAATGTTTCCCTTCTCATTCAAGAAGCTTCTTCACTTCTGCTTTAGGTTGTTAAGCAGCTCTATCCCAATTTTGTCCAAGGTTGACCTGAAAAGTTCAGTTGGATGGTTGCAGCCCAACCCATCAAGAAGAGTAACTGATCTCTTAGTTGAAGGGTGCAAGGTTCCTTACAACAACCACCTGAAGACCATTGTTATGATGCCTACTGCTCAATTTGTCCACCAGCCACTCCAATCCCCTTCCTTTGTTTGCAAGACTTTTAATTCTGCTCCAGAAAGTTGTTAGACCATGAAGTGAAAGGGGAGAAAAAAAACAGCACAAGAATCGAAGTGACTATATCTCCTCATTTATTCTTCAGAGTCCAACTCTCAGATGGTTGAAAGAGACACATTAAAACTATGCTGGGCATGACATGGCATAGAGTTAGCAAAGAGGAATGTGGCACACAGCCCATCCAACCTCCATCCTACCTAGAGAACTCAAAAAACAGGGGGATATAGACTCTCACTCTGTGTGGATTTTGTTTTCGCCCCATTCTTGATTTTGCTAGAACATGGATGCCTTTTTCAATGTTCCTTGACTACATTTTTTGACTGTGTTTTTGCTTGTTTGACTTGGCTGCCAATGAACATGCTTTTAGAAAAGCAGGATAGAGAAAAGGGATTCCAAGAGTTGGGAGATTTCAACGGAGCAGTGTGTTTATTTCCTAAGAGGACCCTTAGAAAGTTAGATCAGAACCTACAAAAGCCCAGGTAGCAATGAGAAGCATCGATTCTGGAATTTCTGAGAAAACAAAGCAGAGCCTTGATAATTTCCAACCACAAAGAGTCACCCAAGTCACTCCTAGTCAGGAGAAAGTTTGGGACTTAATCAAAATGCCAGAGATGATTTTAGAGGGAGACAATTCATCCATTTGCCGAAGTTCCCAGCTACAGCTGTGAGTCACCTAATCAACCACCTCTCTATCAAACAAAAATTCCATGGAACTGCAAAACTATTTTAAAAAGCCATGAATAATAATCTGCTACGAATAATAATCTGCTTCTTCATCACCACACCCACTTGCCAGATGATTCATTCATTGAAAAGTCCTCTTGTCTCTTTCATACAGAAGACCAATTTAAAACCACATCACACCTTCCAGGTGCTAGCAAAACTAAGAGCGTCAACTTCTTCTTTGTGGCCTGCCGTCATCTCTGACCATTGCTGCCAAAAGCTGGGAATGATTCCTGGCTATTTTGAAGTGTGAAAGATACTCAAAATACAGCATAAGCTCTAAAGTATAATTTATTCATAGAGGACGGAGGGAAGCACGCAGAAAATCCCATCAATTTTCAAAGGGAATGCATCTTTATTTATTGCCTTGTTCGATCATTTTACATCAGAATTCGGCCCAGAAGTGTTCTACACCATCCACAAATGTCCAGGGACATCTCGTCATTCAAAGGTTCCTCATCTCTAACATGTTTTCAATTTCCAATATTTTAACTCCCAGGAAGACAAGCTGGAAAATGCCTGATAAAAAGGGAAGGAAAATTGATTGCCCTAAATCCAGTTCCTGCCAAATAGGGAACAATTACTCTGGTCCAATCAAAATTGCAATGAGTTCAGAACAGAGATTTGAAGCAAATTGTTCAGGAAATTTGGGCAGGGGTCTCCAAACTTGGCAACTTTAAGACTAGTGGACTTCAACTCCCATAATTCCTCAGCCAACCATCGAACACCTGAGACCAAGGTAAGCAACTTCCTATATTATTTTTATTTTCAGGATTAATTATTTCAGCTACTTGAAAAGGCCCTTGATATCACTCTTCTCCAAAGTGAAGCCAGAGTATCCACAGAGTTCCTATAACCATTTCTTTTGCTGATACATCTTCAGCGCAACCCAAATATATAAAGTTCTCAGCTACAAAACGCGGTATCGCAATATTAGGCATGGATAAGAAATCAAAGGGGACATAGAGAAACATGAAAAATACTTCTCAAAACCTTTCAAAGACACTTTCCAAAGGAAATGAGTAATCCACTTGTTATTAAGTGATAAATCACAGTGGACAGGAAAAGCCATTGTCCATTATTTATTTTTAATCATAAAACAGCCATGTAGCTGGCACCGATTTCTAAAAGCGACCGATAAGCTCAGGGGTTGAAGGGGAATAAAGACGCCAGGCAGGGAATAAAAGGCAATTTTCATCCAGGCCACCTTTGGATCAAGTCAGATGGAGCTGGAAAGGAAGTGGGGAGATACAATCAAGGCAATGTTGCAAAACATACAGCCTTGCTTCACTACAGTAAATGTTTTATCAATTCAGCACAATCCCAAACATTACAGCGTGCAATGAAAGCCCCGTCAGCGGCTCAGCCTGCTCAAATATAACAGCTCAATTACCAAATTCAGTGTCAGCGGCTTCCTTACGTGACATCACACTCACCCAAACACACACACAGAGTGTCTGTGAAAAAAGAAATACCTACAAGAAGTTCTATTTTGATCTCAAGTCTTCTTTTACGCCAAGAACAGGGAAGAAACTTCAACCTCGACTTAGACCTTAGACTTAGACCAGGGGTGCAAAGCTGGCTGAGGAATTCTGGGAGTTGAAGTCCACAAGTCTTAAAGTTGCCAAGTTTGGACACCCCTGATTTAGACTTTAACTTTATTGTCACTTTGAATGCACACTAATCGGCATAGATTAAAATGAAATTACGTTGCATACAGCTCTCAAACGGTCTCCACTTCTAATATAAACATAGACATGACAAGATAAATACATACATAAATTATGCATGTACCCACATATGTTCTATGACAGGGAGAAACAACACAGTCTACCATGGAGAGCGAATCCACAAATGCCTCACAAGTCACTAGCTGGAGAAGACAACCTGATTTTGATCTGTAGGGATACACAAATCCCGAATAAAGGAAGATTATTCCCATCTTCCAATCTCTGCTTTTAAACACACAAGATTCCCACACAAGCTTTTCTCCTTCCCACCACTTACTGCCAGCCCATCCATGGGTAGTCCTCGACTTACGACCCCAATTTGAGCCCAAAATTTCCCTTGCCGAGTAAGGCAGTTGTTAAGTGAGTTTTGTCCCATTTCATGACATTTCTTGGCCATCGTTGTTGAATGAATCACCGCGGTTGTTAAAAGTTAGTCACAGGGTTGGTTGTTCAGTGATTCTCTGTTGACTTTGCTTGTCAGAAGGTCGCCGAAAAAGGGGATCACGTGAACCCCCAGGATGGTGCAACCGTCATAAATATGAGTCAGTTGCCAAGCGGGCTGATTTAGATCACATGACCAGGAGGATACTGCAATGGTCGTTAAGTGGGGAAAACGGTCAAGACTCACTTTTTCCAGTGCTGTTGTAACTTTGTATGGTCACTAAATAAAATAAAAGGTTGTAAGTCAAGGACTACCTGTGTACAAAAAATAGGTCTCCTTTTCTCATGATACTGATGTTCAGGATGGCCCAAAAATTATTCCAATATAGGAGAAAGAAAAGGGAACCCTTTTTTTTCCCAACAGCTGCTCAAGTACATATGGAAACTGCTCAATTTAGTGACAGTGACCATCAAGCCTCATAGATTCTCTTCAATGGTGCCCTTACAGATTACAGGTAATCCTCGATTTACAACCATTTGTTTAGTGACCAACATTCGAAGTTGTTGGTCCTGTCAGGCTGCCTCTGATTATAACTCGGAAAGAATACACCTTGACTTCATTTGCAATAAAGAAAAGTACTTTTACCAATTACAATCTGGATTGCAGCAGTGCAAAGTTGGATCTGAGACAAAATATGGCTAACATATCATATCCCCCCATTTGTCCCTCCTCCTTCAGGAGGTCAGGCTGGTCTGGTCCAATGCCAGCTCCTTCTCGGCCCCCCGTGGTAATCTTCCTCCGCCGGTCTCTAGCTGTCAATCATCTTAGGAATGCAGTATCTGTTGGAAAAGCCCGCGCTTTTAACATTCAGCCGTTAATCACCCCTCCCCCACTGTTATGTCAGCCGACGCTCTTAATAGGCCCCTTTCCCTTACCCTGTATGGTGTAATGATACATCTCATTTCCTTAACTATTTTACATTACAGAAAGAAGCGTTTTACATTCTATCTACCGAATATAAATTGTACAAAAATTATGCGAAGATTGGAGTGGAGGCTGACAGTCAACAGCACTGAAAATAGGGGACTTACAACTGTCTTTCGCATTTATGACCATTGCAGCCGCCTCATCATCACGTGATGAAAATTCAGATTGGTTCATATGACGGTTGCCATGTCCCGGGATCAGGTGATCCCCGCGTGACCAGTGAAGTCAATTGGGAAGCCAGATTCACTTTACAACCGTTACTAACTTTAACAACTGCAGTGATTCATTTAACAACAGTGGCAAGAAAGGTATCAAAACTGGGCTGCATGGGGAGAATCAGGGGAGGTCCCAGACTGCTCCCCCGCACCTCTCCAGGCATATAAAAAATCCCTACTTCATATCCATTGTACAAACGTGAGGTTAAAAAGGAGTAAGGGTGGTGGTGAGATCATTGCTGTGGGCTATAATGAAGTCAAAAGGTTTCAGCACACCCTTAATTTCTCCAGCAGCTGCTGGGAAGAGTGTGGGGAAACTGCCAAGGAATTCCCTGACCTACTATGCCGTAAGAGTTTCCTTGCACAAAGCTCTTTGCTTGTTATTGCTAGATAATTGATTTACACCAGGCATGAAAAGCTGATAGCTGCTGAGAGGGAGGGAGGGAGGGAGAGGGAGGGGGGAGATAGATAAAAAACTGATAACTGCTGAGGAGGGAGAGGGAGATAAAAATTGATACTTGCTGAGGAGGGAGAGGGAGTGAGAGAGAGATAAAAAGCTGATAACTGCTGAGGAGGGAGAGGGAGATAAAAATTGATACTTGCTGAGGAGGGAGAGGGAGTGAGAGAGAGATAAAAAGCTGATAACTGCTGAGGAGGGAAAGGGAGATAAAAATTGATACTTGCTGAGGAGGGAGAGGGAGTGAGAGAGAGATAAAAAGCTGATAACTGCTGAGGAGGGAGAGGGAGATAAAAATTGATACGTTGAGGAGGGAGAGGGAGTGAGAGAGAGATAAAAAACTGATAACTGCTGAGGAGGGAGAGGGAGATAAAAATTGATACTTGCTGAGGAGAGAGAGGGAGTGAGAGAGAGATAAAAAGCTGATAACTGCTGAGGAGGGAGAGGGAGATAAAAATTGATACTTGTTGAGGAGGGAGAGGGAGTGAGAGAGAGATAAAAAGCTGATAACTGCTGAGGAGAGAGAGGGAGAGATAAAAATTGCTACTTGCTGAGGAGGGAGAGGGAGAGGGAGGGAGGGAGAGAGATAAAAAGCTGATAACTGCTGAGGAGGGAGAGATAAAAATTGATACTTGCTGAGGAGGGAGAGGGAGGGAGAGAGGGAGGGAGGGAGTGGTAGGGAGGGAAAGAGAGAGATAAAAAGCTGATAACTGCTGAGGAGGGAGAGGGAGAGAGATAAAAATTGATAGTTGCTGAGGAGGGAGAGAGGGGTGAGAGAGAGGGAGGGAGGGAGATAAAAAGCTGATAACTGCTGAGGAGGGAGAGGGAGGGAGGGAGGGAGAGAGATAAAAATTGATAGTTGCTGAGGAGGGAGAGGGAGGGAGATAAAAAGCTGATAACTGCTGAGGAGGGAGAGGGAGAGAGGGAGATAAAAATTGTTAGTTGCTGAGGAGAGAAAGAGGGAGGGAGAGGGGACATACAAACTGATAGCTGCTGAGGAGAGGAAGGGAGAGGGAGAGAAAAGAGAGAAAAGCATAAAAAACTAATAGCTTTTGGGAGAGAGGGAGGGGGAGAGAGAGATCAGCTGAAGTTTTTGGCTTGAAATCCACAATTACCGACGATCCTCGCGCCCCCGCAGCCCCCGTCTGGCATTGCACCGCACCGCCTTTTCCAGCGATGTACAATTTTGCAATTCAGCACCACAGCCTTGCTTTCACTTAAATGAGGTCATGAGACTGCGGTCATGCCATTGGCTCAACCCAGCCTGGCAACGTTCTGTCCATGCAGGGGGAAAGAGACACGGAGGTGGCAAGCCTAACAAGACGCCCGATATACATGTATTTAACCTAATGAATATTAAATTTCCTGGACAGAAGGTTTGCTTTTCGAAGATTAAGCCTCTGGCTTTCAGCAACACTGACCAAGTGTTTTGAGGGGCACCCCCTCTTTTGTGGAACAAGTCCAAGATGCCAGTTTAATTTATCGTGTGGCATTAAGCAATGAAGCGGAGAAGCCAAATAACTCACATCTTCTAAAAACGCAGGCGCCTCTCGTTTAAAGCACTATTCAGCTACCGGGAAAAGCAACTTCCAAGTGTTGGAAGGTTAGACAGGAAAAGGGACCAAAAGTCCACCCACCTCCTCTTTTCCAAAACCAAAGTTACCCTAATTAACCTTGGGGTGCAGCAACTTAAGGCAGCTTGCGTCTATCTCTTCATTTAAAAGCCAGCTGGAATAGTATTCCTTTTCATTTAAAAAAAAAAAGTGAACATATTTTTGCTCCCTTCCAGTTTCATTGGCACTACAACTCCCAAAATTCTCCTAAATCATGCCAGGTGGTCTTCCTTAGAATGCAATCACACCTGGAGAGCACCAATTCAGGAAAAATCTGGCATGAACTGCGAGAGGGAACTTAGGAGTCCTACTGGACAATCATCTAAACATGAACCAGCTGTGTGCTGCAGCTGCCAGAAAAGCCAACACAGTTCTGGGCTGCATAAACAGAGGGATAGAATCAAGATCACATGAAGTGTTAATACCACTTTATAATGCCTTGGTAAGGCCACACTTGGAATATTGCATCCAGTTTTAGTTGCCACGATGTAAAAACAGATGTTGAGACTCTAGCAAGAGTGCAGAGAAGAGCAACAAAGATGATTAGGGGACTGGAGGCTGAAACATGAAGAATGGTTTCAGGAACTAAGATTGTCTTGTCTAATAAAAAGAAAGACTAAGCATGACATGATAAGAATCTTCCAATATTTGAGGGGATGTCGCAGAGAAGAGGGGGTCAATCTATTCTCCAAAGCACCTGAAGGCAGGAGAGGAAGCAATGGATGGAAATTAATGAAGGAGAGAAGCAACCTAAAACTAAGGAGAAATTTTCTGACAGAACAATTAATCAGTGGTGCGGCTTGCCTCCAGAAGCTGTAGGTGTTCCATCACTGGAGGTTTTTAAGAAGAGATCGGATATAATTTATCTGACATGGTATAGGGTCTTCTGCTTGAACAGGGGGTTTTCCCAGGAAAAAAGAGAAATTTGATGGCTTAAATTGTTGAAAATCTGTCCACGGCGTGCTGTGAAGAATAGAATCTCTCCAAAAAAAGGGAGAACCAGAATGAATTCCCAGGATAATGCTGAGAACGTTGACTACTTATGCATCCATCTTTCCACATTATGCTGCTGAGTGATGTAGATGGCTTGGCTCAGTTTAATGGACCAACCAGAAGGAACGCAATGTTTGCCCTTAGTTAGAACATACGTGTTGTAGATGGATCCCTTCCCATCCCTTCTCCTTCTCCTCTAGGAATTCTCTTTGGAAGCCTCCTCAAAAACTCTTTCACCTCGCAGAAAGGCAGTCACGAGAAGTCAAACAAGTTGGGTTTTTTTTAAAACATACTTTGCATGCAGAGACCTTTAATAACAGCTTTGATGATAACTGCGTGCCCGATTTATGAAAAAAACCTGGCAGGATAAATTTGAGCTTCCTTGTCCGAGTCATTCCCCATGTGGAACAAATTGTTTTGACAATTTAATTCTTAATCATAGTTCCTCTAGATCAGAGTTGTAGGAAGTGGTGAGAGTGAGTCAGGCTGAGTCAATTAAAATAAAGCAAAGCTCTGGATACTTTTATAGTTCTCCAGCTCTGCCCTAAGACCAAAATCCTAAGCAGCTGTTATACTAACTGCACACAAACGGAAGCATTTATCACTGGCATTCCAGCCAAATTCCATTTATACGTAACCTTCTAAGGCATTTTCAGCAACCGAACAGAAGTCGGATTCATTTCTATTCAAAACCAGAGCTTTCAAAAAAAAGAAGAAAGTTCAACAGTATTGATTTGCAAAACCCACATTGTTTCAGGAAGGGTTGGGAAAATGCCTCGAATTCCTCTGTGGTTAAAAAGAGAACAATAAATGAAGGATTATGAATTTCGTCCTGTAATTAACACTAGTGTTTCCCCTGACCCCAATACTTTTAAGACAACTTTGAACCTCAGATTATTTTGCTCTGGATCCTTAAGCCAGCATGTAGCACTACAGGAAAAATTTGCATCCCTTCTAGATTTTATAAAAATGGTACCACTAATCTGCATGCAATGTAAGTCCTGCATGGCCACAGATTCAGGCAAGGGACTGTATTACGAGATTTCTCACTCTCCTCTTCCCACCCACGTAGTACATTTTCACGTGAGAAAATATTCCAAATTGATCTTGTAAATCCCAGGCCCCAGAAGAACTGCTGAGCAAGCAATCCTACTCAGCCATCTTCAGATTCATACATCAATAGGCTCCTACAATTTCCCTTTCTTCTTTCTACCAAAGTGGGTGGGATAAACCATGTAAAAAAAGTTACTCATCTTGGGAAAATCTTCCATTTTTGGAAAAAGCTAACATCTCACCGAGCATTGACAGAGGGGAAACGATGTTTAAGAGAGATCAGGGGTTCGAAATCTGAGCCCAAGGACTTCACTCTTACCGGAGCCCAAAGCTCTTTTGCTTGGCAACATGAGGTGTGGCCCACCCACCCATCCACCCATGAATTTATTATCAAGGATTGCCACTTTTGTGTGAAGGAGGCTTCACAACTCCAATATGGTCTATAAAGGAAGACAGGAAAGTACTCTTCCATGCTACATGTAACTAATCCATGGAATTTATGGGGTGGTGATGAATGTTACCACCACTAAGTTGAGTGGTATCCCAAAATCAGATAATTTCACATTTTTAAGAACGTCAATATTTCATTAGTAATCCTGATGGACAACAACAAACCTGTGCTTTGAGGCACTATGCCGCTGAATGCTAGTTGCTAGCTAAACAGAAACTATGACTTTAGTCCTCATTCAACAGGATAGTCTTTCTTCCTTGCTTGAAGGACAAGGGGTGACGTGTTAACAGACTTTTAATAACTAAGGGGCTGCCACAAAGAAGAGGGAGTCAAAGCTATTCTCCAAAGTACCTGAAGGCAGGACAAGAAACAATGGATGGAAACTAATCAAGGAGAGAAGCAACCTAGAACTAAGGAGACATTTCCTGACAGAAAAATTAATCAGTGGAATGGTTTTCCTCCAAAATTTGTGGATGTTACATCACTGGAGATATTTAAGAGACTGGACATCCATTTGTCTGAAATGGTATAGGCTGGTCTCCTGCTTGAACAATGGTTGGACTAGAAGACCTTCCAACTGCTTTATTTTTCTGTTATCCTCCCAAATACCCAACCAGTTAAAGAAGTTCAACTTCTGGAATTACAGGAGAAGGAAGTTTTTTCCTCCATAAATGTACAACGTTACAAATTTGCCACAATCCGCTCACCTGCCTTGAAAAACGTTATTTGGAGGATTTTTTCCCCCAGGTGTCATGGGTCACCTTTAGGTGTGATAATAGCTGGGATATTTGCATCTTACATGTCTCATCCATGATGCTCCACACAACTGAACCATGTCAAAGAACAACACTGAATTTTGAGGATGGAATAAATAAACCTGGAATTTATATAAAAGCATCAATATTTTACATGGTGCAGACCAGAGAATCATGTGCTTCTACACCAAAACTCTTCACTCAGCTCAGGGGTTGAAATCTGCCCTAAGGTGATGATATTAATTCCAGAGGTGGCTTTTCAACTGGAGTAATGCAAAGAAGATAAAGCAACGTAAAATTCCAATCATAAACATGATTTTCGAAGTTAGCTTCGAGGCATTGAAAGCCTCACATTCTTCTCCCTCACCTTTAAAACTGGGGCTTTGATGCAAAAGGGGAAGCATGGTTGAAATTCTTCGGCGTGTGTACACGCAGGAGGAAATTGGACCAAAAGATCCCAACGATTGTCTCTTTAATTTTTAAGTTCCCAGCAAAATGTGTCTACAAATTATAAAACGTCTCAAATATGCGATGAGATTAGATCGCAAGGCTCACGACCTTCAGGGAAACCGAAATAAGCTGCAGGCATCTAGAGAGGATTACACCGTGTTTGTTGCACAATGCCAGACTGTGGAAAGTACACAACGATAAAAGGATGCCATTAAAACGCTGAAGCAAAAAAAATAATTTCTCTCTTGGAATGTGGCAACTGGGCCGGCCTACGTGATAATATTTAAAATAGTAAAAAAGTAGGTAAAAATAGTAAGTTTATTTTTATGTTTAAATAGAAGAGGGAAAGCGAAAAGTGTATGTTTCCCACTTTTCTTAAACCCTTTCTAGTTGATTTTATTGCTTAGTTTATTCAGAGTCGCTCACTTCAATTTTTGTTAGTTTCGCTGTTAAATTCTTTCTCACATTAGGCCGACTCATTCATGTTAATATTTTCTATTCCAATTCTTCTCCTTTAGCTAAAATTCCTTGTGTATACTTAAAAAAAAAAGTCCTGCGGAGTCTGGGCCCATAGATCCATGGTTATATGCATCTCCTGATTTGCTTTGTGCTGGCTAATGACTGTAATAAAGATAATGATGGTTTTTTTTTCCCAATTTTCATTATGTGGGTTTCAAAAGAAACAGCCGTATTCATTTCAGCTAATATAATAGTCCACTGAATTATGTCCGAGACTAAAAATAAGGAGGGGGAGGTTTCCTTCTGTGTCATCTAAACTAAATCACATATTAATTCATATTGTTATGATATTTAAATGAATATATGAATATATTGGCTTTTAACGAGGATTCAGCTCAACCCTTTGCAACGTTATAGCATCCCAGCACAGCCAAGGGCTGAAAGATAACACAATCCGTATTTGCCTAAAACTTGAATTACACCAAAACCTGCTCTTTTTAAAGCTTTTTTTACTGGAGTATGCAACTCAAAAATCACACAGAGAAAACTGTATGGGGGAAAGTTACCTAAATATGCATCTATTAAACAAAATGACTGTTAATAAAGTTACTACATGGAATATTTTGTGAGCTTTCTGTTAAATGCACACAACGCATAACAAGAAAAGTCACAAATGGAAGTGGAAACGGGCCAAAATGAATTGAATGCTGGGCAAAATTAGAAACTGTATGAAGCTATATGGATCAATTTGTCTACATTTAGAAGTATATTTATCCCTCAATCATGAATAAATGAATTATTTAAAAATGCAAATCCCAAAATAGGTCCCTTTTATATTTAAATCAAGTATGTGATCCTAAATAATTTAAAACACAGGTTAATTCAGAACTAATTACTGGAATTGTCTCACCACAATAGTTGGTAAAATGGGGCAAAGTTCACAACTTGTCTTGCTTAACAAGAAAATGTTTGGGCTCAACTATGGCTATAAGTCGAAAACTACCTGTCCAACTATGGAGATTCTCAGTCATCCAGGTCATGGTTGTCCCAAGGATGTTTTTTCTTTCCAGAGGCAACTGGACTTTCAGGGGAGGGGGGTTCTTTGAAGACATTTTGCTTCTCATCCAAGAAGCTTCCTCAGTTCTGGAAACCAAAAAACTGAAGTAGCAAGAACTGAAGAAGCTTCTTGGAGGAGTACCAAAACTTCTTCAAAGAAAAAACAGAAAGTCCAGTTGCCTCTTGAAAATAAGCATCTTTGGGACTACTTGTACAACTATTCCTCACACAGCTGACTGTTGTGCTAACCGATATTTAATATCAACATTAAACTTAGCAGTTCCATAGTCTTGGCCGATGAGGATGCGAAGGAGAGTGAACTGTAACCCAAGAAATTGTTTATCCAAATAACGTTTGTGCAAAAGGAGCTGTTGTGCTTTAAAGGCTACGTGGCAAACACCTAATGTTCTCCTCTTAGCTGAGGGAGTCTTCTTACTCCAAATATAAACTGCAACTTTAATCCAGGTGTTGCGAAGCAATTCCCCTCATCCTGCACACTGTGGTTAGCTTTGAGTTAGGGAGTTGCTATTCAACCTCACCTTGCCCATCAGTGCTTGGAAAAATCAGCCTAAAATCTGACTTTTTCAGATTCTCAAGACGCAGCAAAGCCAGGAAAACTGTGTTCTAAAGCAGCGGTCACCAACTGGTGGTCCTCAAGAAAACTTTGGTGGTCCGCAGAAAAATTATTTGCATTTTTTATATTGCACTAAATCAGGGGTCCTCAAACTATGGCCCCTGGGCTGGATACATGCAGTGAATGTTTGTGTTACTGCAGAGTCTCTCCTTTCGGGGTCTTCTTGTGTGGGTCGGAGAGGGGCAGAAATGCTGACTTGGGGGTCTGCTTCAGCCTCCTTGGTGCTGGGTATTTAGGCGAAGGTTGGAGGGAAGTGCCGCTGGTGGCAAAGAACTGGAGGGCCTTGTTTTAGTGGGACTGCATCATGGCCTGGAACTGGCTAACCATTTCAGACTGCTGAGCCTCCAGGCGCCGGTACCTGGCCTTGCACTCCCGCAGGTCTTCCCCCAGCTTGGAAAGCCTATGCTCCTAGTCCTCAATGAGATGCTTCTGCTGAGCCTTCTTCTCGGTCAAATCCAATTTGAACTGAGCAAGCTGTTTTGCCAACTCTTTCTCCTGGTGGCTGCCTAGCTTCAACAACTGCTTCCTGCTGTGGCCCTAAGGAGCCCGAGCGGGAAGGCAAGGAGTGGCGAGTAGAGGCTGGCAAGACGCCTCTCGACGTGAGTGACATCAAGTTGGCCACGCCCACCCAGTCACATAACCACGTTGCCACACCCATCCAGTCATTAGGCAGATCATATTAGTGGTCCACAGGATTTAAAATTATGAATTTAGCGGTCCCTGAGGTCTAAAAGGTTGGGGACCCCTGTTCTAAAGTCGCTTACTTGCCTCCACCCCCAAATTTAAGCCAAACCTCCTGCAGAAGACAACGCTTCTAGGCCATGCAGAGCCGTGCAAACAGTAGTGAAGCCTGATTTGTTTTCATCTGCCTGGGCTGCGCACTTCTTAAAAAACAGGGGAAGCTAAATATTTATGGAAGGGTGACTGTTTGTTTAATTTCTCCCCAGCAGCCCGCAGGGAAGAGAGCCGAAGAAGTGACAAGCTGAAGTGACAAGCATCTTCAGCAACCCAGCAGGAGATGGGGGAGGATGTTCCACCAAGGTTATTCTTCTCACATTCATCTTCTCTGCTTTACTTGCACTGAGTAAGTCATCCATTTCTGAGGAGACTCCACAGTGTTTTCTCAAACGGAGCTCCTGAAAGGGATGTGGAAGAAAAACACTCATTTACATCTGAGATTGCCCGAGCCCACCAGACTGGATATTTCTCTCCATCATTACTATGTCTTCCACAATCTTCAAAAGCTCCATGAAATCAACTCCTGAAGTAGACCAGGGGTCCCCAATTCCTGGGCCGCACACCAGTGACCAGAACCTCGGCCGCAGTAACAAGCAAAGTCCCATCCGCGGGATGAAGGCATTATGCAAATCCACGCTCCTCTCTGGTCCGCGGAAAAAAATCTCTCCACAGAACCGGCCCCTGGTCCCCAAAAGGTTGGGGGCCACTGAAGTAGAGGGTAGCAGGAGATGACCCAATTTTACAAACTTGTTGCTATCCATTATGCCAAGCATCCCAAGTGTCCACAGAGAGTGGGGCCCCAACCATCCAAAGTTCATGGATTGCTCCTTAAGTCCTTTTTTTCCCCAGATCCACTGTAACCTCAAAGGGCCACTAAGTCGCCAGTCATAAATCAAGGACTACTGGTATATAAACACAACTCTCAATCAACTGGGCTGATTGGGATAAGGGCTGGGAAGTGGCGCACCAGGCTAATGCAGCCTGTTATTAACACACAGCTGCCTGAAATTACAATTACTGCAGGCTCGAGTCCCACCAGGCCCAAGGTTGACTCAGCCTTCCATCCTTTATAAGGTAGGTAAAATGAGACCCAGATTGTTGGGGGGGCAATAAGCTGACTTTGTATATAAATATACAAATAGGATGAGACTATTGCCTTACACAATGTAAGCCGCCCTGAGTCTTCGGAGAAGGGCGGGATATAAATTCAAATTAAAAAAAAACCTCTATTTAACAAGGCTATTTAAGCTGCAGCTTATCGAACTTTAATCAGAATAGAGCTGGAAGGGACCTCGGAGGTCTTCTAGTCCAACCCCTTGCTCAAGCAGGAGACCCTATACCATTTCAGAAAGGTGACTGTCCAGTCTCTTCACAGAAACCTCCAGTGATGGGAGCACCCATAACTTCTGAAGGAAAGCTGTTCCACTGGTTAATTGTACTCGTTTTTAGGAAGTTTCTCTTTATTTCATATTAATGAATTAATATTAGCCAATATTATTAATAATTAATAGTAGTTTTAAAAAAATTGTCCTGACTCTCAAGATCATTTAGACGAGAGGATAGGATGGGAAAAGGGACATACAAGGATAAAAGACATTCTGTTTGTGTGTGTGTGTGTGTGTGTGTGTGTGTGTGTGTGTGTGTGTGTGTGTGCTGTCTGAACGCATGGGCTCCACGAGCATAGGGGCCCCATACTAATCTGTGTATGTCAACCTTTCAATGCACCTTTTTTTTTTTTTATTGAAAGAGTTTTAAAAAACAAAAACATTTTTCCCCCTTTTTTCCCCCCTCCCAAAACCCCTTCCCCTCCCCGGCTTCCCGGGTCAATCACAAGGTATTGTTATACATAAACCAAACATAGAATAAAATTTTCCCTTCCAATCCAAATAACCACATCCAAAGCTTTTCATCTCCCAACCCCCTCCCCATTACATAAAATAACTTTCTAATTATTCAAAGGCAATCTGATATTTCTTAATCTGATATCTATTTTGTAGATAATCAATCCATTTTTCCCATTCAATTAAATATCTTTCCTGCGTATTGTCTTTTAAAAAAGCTGAGATTTTAGCCATCTCAGCCAAATTAATGACTTTCAGTATCCATTCTTCTATTGTAGGTATCTCTTCCTTCTTCCAGTATTGTCCAATCAACAGTCTTGTTGCTGTCACCTTGTATCATATAAATACAGCAACTGTATGTCTTACTGAGTATTACCGTGTTTTTCAAGCCTATGTTTATCATGTCGATTAGTTGCTGCTGCACAGCATGTTTTTAATGTTTCAACACCGATTTCGTTGGAAGTGCCAATAAAATAAATAGATGTTTAATTTTATCGACCATTTACATTTTTACTCCTGTTAGTAGTTGTCGTAGGGGCCCCGGTACACCACTTTGCCCGGGGCCCATAATGCTGTTAAGACGGCCCTGGTGTGTGTGTGTGTGTGTGTCATTTGGTTTGGAGAAATCCCCTTCGAAGACCATACCCATCCAGTGAAGGAGAGAGAAAAAATCTATCACTCCTAATGGATGATTCCCCCGCCCACCAACCAAGGCCGTCATGCTTTTAACAGGGATCTTCCAGCTACTGAAGGGGAACAGCACAGCAGGGGAATTTCAGCAGTCATTTAAATGCTTCTGGTTCAGCAGCCCTGACTCTGCAGGTGTTGACTCCCTATCTTTGCCGATACTGGTCCTTCACAGACGTGTTAACACTTTGCACCCTCATTTGTCGAACTACCCTGGGTCTGAAATAAGAAACTGGAATTCTGGAAATCAAACATAGGCTTCGATTGTCCGGCAAAATCTATTCTGCTAATTATGCAAGCAAACAAAAAGGATACAGGAAGGCCTCCCCTTACAACAGTTAACAGAGTCTGACCAATATGATGGGAAAGCAGGTCACTGGTCTGATTTTATTACCTTTCAGAAGCAGTTGTTAAGTAAATGCCGTGGTCATTAAGCAAGCCAATTATGTTCATTATGGGAACACTTTTGCCGAAAACTGGAAGTGAATGCCCGTTTTTTAGCAAAACCGTCATAAAATGTGGTCGTGGGACATTGCAAAACGGCCAAAAATACAGGCCGGCTGCCAAGTGCCCAACAGGCAGTCACGTGACACAGGAGCAAGTGTGTGGGGCCGTCGTGACTTCGAAACCAGCTTGTAAATACACCCAGCTTGTAAATACACCCATCATAACTCTGAATGATTGTTAATAGCAATAGCACTTAAGACTTATATATCACTTCAGTGCTTTTTTACACAGTTGGCATATTGCCCCCCCCCAACAATCTGGGTCCTCATTTTACTGACCTCAGAAGGACGGAAGGCCGAGTCAACCTTGAGCTAGTCAGGATCGAACCGCTGACAGTCGGCAGAGTCACAGCTCTTTGAAAACCAGTCATAAATTAAGAACTACCTACCTGGTGATTTTTTTTTTCAAGTTTTATGTTAAGAAAGGAAGAAAAAAGAGAGAAATAAGAGTGGGAGATGGCCTCTTCCCTCCCCCCTCTTCCTACTGGGAGGGGTCCTTCACTGTAGCTTTCTAGGGTTCCTAAGACTAGATTAAAGCTTTAGTTAAGGACAATGTTCAAAGCAGGAGTGCTTTGACATGAAAGCAAGGGTTGCTTTTTCCTAATGAATTTATCTTTATAATAGTACGACGTCCTATTGTACTGTTCTGAAAATATGGCCACAAAAGCGAAGTGAATTTTTTTTTGTCAGTCTAATCTTCCTTTGATGATGATGATGGTATTGTGTTTGTGTCTGTATAGAATCCTCCTATAGTAGGGGTTGTTTGCAACAGGTTTTGGTGCTATATCTAGCATTTACATATGTCAGGGGTCTCCAACCTTAGCAACTTTAAGACTTGTGGACTTCAACTTGGCTGAGGAACTCTTGAAGTCCACAAGTCTTAAAGTTGCCAAGGTTGGAGACCCCGGACATATAGTGCTCCACAATAGAAAATATTCTCTCTCTCTCCCCCCCCCCCACCCCCAAGTACCTGGCTGATACCTCCCAAGAATTTCCCAGGTGCTTCTAGAAATCCATACTACATATAATGGGATGACTACGTTTTAGCACCACAAAACTCATTACGGAGGATTTCCCTCTGTCGCAACCTTGCAATTTAATGAGCCATGCAGAGAGGTCTCAGTTGACCCAGATTTCTTTGGCTTCTCCATGGTTTGTTTGTTTGGGGTTTTTTTTAACGTCCCTGTCGTGTGAATTTATTCTGCTTCTAACACAAAAGGCTCACGCGCATACAAATCGCTGCGTATGTAATACAGGTATATAGTATGTTCAAAAATAGAGTCACGATGGTACTCTCATTTCGTTTCACCCACACACACACACACTCAAACAAAGCCCAATGACACCACTAAAAGAGATTAAAGGGAAGAATAAACCACCTGAGACGCTGGAAATAATAACAGGAGCTTTCATCAGTGGGAACAAGATTGCCTGCGATGACCAAAGCCTGTGATCTTCTGCATGGAGAAAGCCATCATTACAGAGATGTGGGGGGGGGAGTTTTCCCCCTCTCTTTTTACCTTTTTTCAGACCATAATTTGACTTAAAACATAAACGGTCGAAGCCATCGCTTTCAAAACAACTTGACTTCTCTGCATCTCCCGGGATAAAAGCAAGTGGCGGTTGGTTTTTATTTTTGTGGTTGTTCTTTTTCGGAAAGGTCTCGTTGGTTGGACATGACCCTCCTTCTGGAGACCACTGGCTGGCATAAGATGCCAAAACCTTGGCCCAAAATTCAGAAGCAGGAGACTCTTCTAGTCCACTCTGATGTGCACGCCAGCTAGCAAGTCCTGCCAAAAACAAGTCTTAAGCAGGAATTATCCTCCTAAGCCAACAAACCCATTCAACCTCAGTGAGTCCCAGAGGATTCATCCTATTTTAATTCAGAATAACAGGGTTGGAAGAGACCTCGGAGGTCTTCTAGCCCAGCCCTCTGTTCGAGCAGACCCTAGAGCAGGGGTCGTCAGCCCTCAGGCCATGAACCAGCACCGGTTGGTGGCATGCCAGAAACCGGGCTGCGCAAACAAGCAAAGCCTCATCCACGGGATGCGGGCAGCACATGAAACCACGGCCCCTCTGATCTGTGGAAAAGCCTCTCTCCTCGAAACTGGTCCCTCATACCCAAAAGGCTGGGGGTCGCTGCTCTATAGTATTCTGGACAAATGGCTGTCCAATCTCTTCTTAAAAACCTCCATCGTTGGAACACCTAAAACTTCTGCAGGCAAGCCTTTCCACTGACTGTCAGGAAATTTCTCCTTATTTCCAGGTTGGTTCTTAATTAGTTTCCATCTGATGGGCTTCTTGTCTTGCCTTCTGGTGCTTTGGAAAAGAGATTGACCCCTCTCCTTTGTGGCAGCCCCTCAAATACTGGAACGCTGCTATCATGTCTCCCCTAGTCCTCCTTTTCACTAGACTAGACATACCCAATTCCTGCAACCGTTCTTCATATGTTTTAGCCTCCAGCCCCCAAATCATCTTTCTTGCTCTTCTCTGCAGTCTTGCCTTACAACAGTTCATATAGTGACTGTTCGAACTTATAGCAGCACTGAAAAAAGTTGACTTGTGAATGTTTTTCACACCGTTGGAACATCTCCCCATGGTCACCTGATCAAAATTCAGATGTTTGGCAACTGACTCATATTTATGACGGTTGCAGTGTCCCGGGGTCATGTGATTCTCCTTTTGCGACCTTCCAACAAGCGAAGTCAACAGGGTGAAGCTGGATTCACTTAAGTGTTACTAACTTACCGTATATACTCGAATATAAGCCGATCCGAGTATAAGCCGAGGTCCCCAATTTTACCCCAAAAACTGGGGTAAACTGGGGACTCGAGTATAAGCCGAGGGTGGGAAATGAGGCACCTACCGGTTGGGGAAACCCTCCCTCCCTCAGCTGAGAAGGCTGGCGGCTCCCCCGCCCCGCCCTCTCACTGCACCGGCAGGGCTTCCCCACGCCGTCCGGTAAAATGTGAAAAAAACAAAAAAAAAAAACCTCGAGTATAAGCCGTATATACTCGAGTATAAGCCGAGGGGCTTTAAAAAAAAAAAACTCGAGTATAAGCCGTATAGACCCGAGTATAAGCCGAGGGGACGTTTTTCAGCACAAAAAACGTGCTGAAAAACTCGGCTTATACTCGAGTATATACGGTAATAATTGCAGTCATTCACGTAACCACCATGGCAAGAAAGGTTATTAAGTAACGGTAAAGGTTCCCCTCGCACGTATGTGCCAGTCGTTCCCGACTCTAGGGGGCGGTGTTCATCTCCGTTTCAAAGGCGAAGAGCCAGCGCTGTCCGAAGACGTCTCCGTGGTCATGTGGCCGGCATGACTAAATGCCAAAGGCGCATGGAACGCTGTTACCTTGCCACCAAAGGCGGTCCCTATCCTTCTACTTGCATTTTTTACGTGCTTTCGAACTGCTAGGTTGGCAGAAGCTGGGACAGGTAACAGGAGCTCACCCCGTTATGCGGCACTAGGGATTCGAACCGCTGAACTGCCGACCTTTTGATTGACAGCGTCTTAGCCACTGAGCCACCGCATCCCGCAAGGTTATACAGTGGATTATACAGTTATACACCGCAAGGTTATACAGTGGGGCAAAATTCGGTTTAACAACTGTCTTGCTTAGCAACAGAAAATTTGGGTTCAGTTGTGGTCGTAAGGCGAGGACTAACTGTATAAAAATGAGAGTTAAGCAATCAGCCCCTGCCTCTCTTCATAGCTGAGTAAAGGACAAGTCAGGATGAGTTGGCAGAGATAGAATTACCTCAACAGTTAAGAATTCAGCGGCTTCCTCACCCACAGGGCAAATTCCGCGCTTTGTGGGTCCATGTTAAAAGTGAAAATTCCACAACAGAGGAAATGATAAAGTTACAGTGATAAAACAAATGCCAACAGCTGTACAGCCCTCAGGCCATGAACCAGCACCGGTTGGTGGCATGCCAGAAACCGGGCTGCGCAAACAAGCAAAGCCTCATCCACGGGATGCGGGCAGCACATGAAACCATGGCCCCTCTGATCTGTGGAAAAGCCTCTCTCCTCGAAACTGGTCCCTCATACCCAAAAGGCTGGGGGTCGCTGCTCTATAGTATTCTGGACAAATGGCTGTCCAATCTCTTCTTAAAAACCTCCATCGTTGGAACACCTAAAACTTCTGCAGGCAAGCCTTTCCACTGACTGTCAGGAAATTTCTCCTTATTTCCAGGTTGGTTCTTAATTAGTTTCCATCTGATGGGCTTCTTGTCTTGCCTTCTGGTGCTTTGGAAAAGAGATTGACCCCCCCCTCTTCTTTCAGGCAGCCCCTCAAATACTGGAACGCTGCTATCATGTCTCCCCTAGTCCTCCTTTTCACTAGACTAGACATACCCAATTCCTGCAACCGTTCTTCATACGTTTTGGCCTCCAGCCCCCAAATCATCTTTCTTGCTCTTCTCTGCAGTCTTGCCTTACAACAGTTCATATAGTGACTGTTCGAACTTATAGCAGCACTGAAAAAAGTTGACTTGTGAATGTTTTTCACACCGCTGGAACATCCCCATGGTCACCTGATCAAAATTCAGATGTTTGGCAACTGACTCATATTTATGACGGTTGCAGTGTCCCGGGGTCATGTGATTCTCCTTTTGCGACCTTCCAACAAGCGAAGTCAACAGGGCGAAGCCGGATTCACTTAAGTGTTACTAACTTACCGTATATACTCGAATATAAGCCGTATATATCGAGTATAAGCCGAGGTCCCCATTTTACCCCAAAACTGGGGTAAACTGGGGACCCGAGTATAAGCCGAGGGTGGAAATGAGGCACCTACCGGTTGAAACCCTCCTCCTCAGCTGAGAAGGCTGGCGGCTCCCCGCCCGCCTCTCACTGCACCGGCAGGGCTTCCCCACGCCGTCCGGTAAAATGTGAAAAAAACAAAAAAAAAAAACCTCGAGTATAAGGCGTATATACTCGAGTATAAGCCGAAGGGCTTTAAAAAAAAACTCGAGTATAAGCCGTATATATCGAGTATAAGCCGAGGACGTTTTCAGCACAAAAGCGTGCTGAAAACTCGGCTTATACCGAGTATATACGTAATAATTGCAGTCATTCACGTAACCACCATGGCAAGAAAGGTTATTAAGTAAAGGTAAAGGTTCCCCTCGCACGTATGTGCCAGTCGTTCCCGACTCTAGGGGGCGGTGTTCATCTCCGTTTCAAAGGCGAAGAGCCAGCGCTGTCCGAAGACCTCTCCGTGGTCATGTGGCCGGCATGACTAAATGCCAAAGGCGCATGGAACGCTGTTACCTTGCCACCAAAGGTGGTCCCTATTCTTCTACTTGCATTTTTTACGTGCTTTTGAATTGCTAGGTTGGCAGAAGCTGGGACAGGTAACAGGAGCTCACCCCGTTATGCGGCACTAGGGATTCGAACCGCTGAACTGCCGACCTTTCGATTGACAGCGTCTTAGCCACTGAGCCACCGCATCCCGCAAGGTTATACAGTGGATTATACAATTATACACCGCAAGGTTATACAGTGGGGCAAAATTCGGTTTAACAACTGTCTCGCTTAGCAACAGAAAATTTGGGTTCAGTTGTGGTCGTAAGGCGAGGACTAACTGTATAAAAATGAGAGTTAAGCAATCAGCCCCTGCCTCTCTTCATAGCTGAGTAAAGGACAACTCAGGATGAGTTGGCAGAGATAGAATTACCTCAACAGTTAAGAATTCAGCGGCTTCCTCACCCAGAGGGCAAATTCCGCGCTTTGTGGGTCCATGTTAAAAGTGAAAATTCCACAACAGAGGAAATGATAAAGTTACAGTGATAAAACAAATGCCAACAGCTGTACAGTACCTTCCTAATCAAAATGGCATTTCCTTACAATATTTGTAATAAAGGAGTTGGCAGCACAGGAAAAGATATATTTTCCTTAACTCTGCTTTTTCCCCCCCTAAATAAGCGTTCTATAATGCAGTATCTTTCTGACTTAAACAACAAGGGAAGCATACGCAGGTCTCCTCATAACTCACGTCGAATCTATTTCCATGCAACGTGAAAAGGCAAAAAATAATAATAATAATGTTCAAATAAGGAAGGGATGATACATGGAAATGCTGACTTAAACACAGAATAATAGACTGCAGAGCAAGAGATATGCCAAAAAAATGAGGAAGGTCATTTCTCCTTTGATATAAACACACAAATAATACAAAACAAAGGATTTGTAACTAAGCGTACGCTGCTGAAATCCGCATATAATCTGACCCTTTTGCTTCAGTGAACAACGGCTGACACGGTTTAAAAGCCCAGCCTAGCAGCTAGGATTGTATTTGCAAAAAAAAATGGAAAAACGAAAAGTTACCTTTGCAAGATGAAATAAATTAGAAAAATGTTGGAATGTGCAGAGATGAGTAAATTAACATTTGAAATGAGAGAACAAGAAGATAAACAATATTATAAAATATGGGATTTATTCTATAATTGGTTAAATGGAAAGATATGTTAGGAAAAATGAGTATAAGATATATGTGTGGAAGAGATGATTATTTTGTGAATGCACAGGAAGATATGTTAACACCCTTAGAGCACGTTGTAATGGAATTGATTTGATGAGGTTTTTTTATTTTATGTTTAAAAATAAATTTAAAAATTTTTTTTTTAAAAAAGTCCTTGCAAAAAAGACCTGCAATTGGAACTTCACATCAAACAGTTGTCCAGTGGGTGAATAAGCCATCTAGTGTCCTGTCCTGTCCTCTCCTATTCCATCCCATCCCATTTAGTCCATTTAGTCCATTCCACTGTTCTCTTCTATAAGTAAATCCTCAACTTACAATCATTCTGCGCCAACTCAAACTGCCCAAGGAGCTGCTGATCCCATTCTACAGAGGAATTATTGAGTCTGTCATTTGCACCTCTATAACTGTCTGGTTTGGTTCTGCAACCCAACAAGAAAAACACAGACTTCAGAGGATAATTAGAACTGCAGAAAAAATAATTGCTACCAACCTGCCTTCCATTGAGGACCTGTATACTGCACGAATCAAGAAGAGGGCCGTGAAAATATTTGCAGATCACTCGCATCCTGGACATAAACTGTTTCAACTCCTACCCTCAAAACGACGCTATAGAGCACTGCACACCAGAACAACTAGACACAAGAACAGTTTTTTCCCGAAGGCCATCACTCTGCTAAACAAATAATTCCATCAACAGTCAGACTATTTACTGAATCTGCACTACTATTAATCTTCTCATAGTTCCCATCACCAATCTCTTTCCACTTATGACTGTATGACTGTAACTTGTTGCTGGCAATCCTTATGATTTATATTGATATATTGACCATCAATTGTGTTGTAAATGTTGTACCTTGATGAACGTATCTTTTCTTTTATGTACACTGAGAGCATATGCACCAAGACAAATTCCTTGTGTGTCCAATCACATTTGGCCAATAAAATTCTATTCTATTCTATTCTATTCTATTCTATTCTATTCTATTCTATTCTATTCTATTCTATTCTATTCTATTCATTCAGTGACTGTTCAAAGTTACAGCAGCACTGAAAAAAGTGACTCGTGGCCATTTTCAAAACTTACAACCAGTGGTAGGATTCAAATAAATTAACAACTGGTTCTCTGCCCTAATGACCGGCCGGGTGGGCATGGCCATGGCCAGGGGGTGTGACAGGCAGCACTCAGCCTCCTGCACACACACCCTGGGAGCAAAAATGGGCCTTGCGGGGGCACTGCCCCCATGCCCCCTTTTGGGCCTAGTAGGCCTCCCTGCAGCCTCCTGGGAGCAAAAGCGGGCTGTGGAAGGCCCACTTTCAACCTCCCCGAGCGCTGGAGGCTCTCTGGAGGCAGGAAATAAGCACATTTTCGAGCTCCACGGGCCTCTCAGAAGCCCATTTTCCATCCCCCTGGGCTCCACAGGCCCTCTGCACTTAAATGAGATCCAAAACGGGCCACATGGGGACTCCTGGGTGGGGTGAGGTAGGGCGGAGCCAGCCGGTAAAATTAACATCCGGTTCGCCCGAACCGGCTGAATCCCACCTCTGCTTACAACCGTTGCAGCATCCCCATGGTCATGTGATCAAAATTCAGATGTTTGGCAACTGGCTCAAAATGATGACAGTTGCCGTGTCCCCGGGGTCATATAATCCCCTTTTGCACCTCAACGGGGTTTGAGATTCGCTTAACAGCCCTCTGGAACGAACTACCTCCAATGTTGCGCCAACTCTCTGAACTCCGAGCCTTCCAGCGTGAGCTGAAGACTCTTTTATTTCATCGAGCAGGACCGGCCTAATAGTTTTTAATAGTTTTAATTAGCTTTTAATGGGTTTTAGCAAATTTTTACATTTCAGCCAATTTAAAATTAGTTTTTTTAAAATTGCTCTTAATTTTTGTATTATTGCTTTCACTTGGCTGTAAACTGCTCTGAGTCCTTCGGGAGAAGGGCGGTATAAAAGTTGAAATAATAAATAAATAAATAAACCATGTTCCTAACTTAACGACTGCGGCAAGAAAGGTGGTAAAATGGGGGGCAAACTCGCTTACCGCCTGACTTTGTTTAACAATGGAAATTTTGGGGCTCCATGGCGGTCGTACGTTGAGGACGATCTGTGTTTTATTCCAATTCTGCTCCAAATGTACATGAGTTACCCATTTTTGTGTCGGTCAATGCAGGGTTAAAAAACAAGATTCTGCTTTTTGCTACAGCCAGGGACTGTTGTTACTCCCAATCTCGCTCTGTTGGTTTTATGCCACGTTTTCTCCTCCTTACTCAGTCTGTCATTTGCACCTCTATAACTGTCTGGTTTGGTTCTGCAACCCAACAAGAAAACACAGACTTCAGAGGATAATTAGAACTGCAGAAAAAATAATTGCTACCAACCTGCCTTCCATTGAGGACCTGTATACTGCACGAATCAAGAAGAGGGCCGTGAAAATATTTGCAGATCACTCGCATCCTGGACATAAACTGTTTCAACTCCTACCCTCAAACGACGCTATAGAGCACTGCACACCAGAACAACTAGACACAAGAACAGTTTTTCCTCAAGGCCATCACTCTGCTAAACAAATAATTCCATCAACAGTCAGACTATTTACTGAATCTGCACTACTATTAATCTTCTCATAGTTCCCATCACCAATCTCTTTCCACTTATGACTGTATGACTGTAACTTGTTGCTGGCAATCCTTATGATTTATATTGATATATTGACCATCAATTGTGTTGTAAATGTTGTACCTTGATGAACGTATCTTTTCTTTTATGTACACTGAGAGCATATGCACCAAGACAAATTCCTTGTGTGTCCAATCACATTTGGCCAATAAAATTCTATTCTATTCTATTCTATTCTATTCTATTCTATTCTATTCTATTCTATTCTATTCTATTCTATTCTATTCATTCAGTGACCGTTCAAAGTTACAGCAGCACTGAAAAACGTGACTCGTGGCCATTTTCAAAACTTACAACCAGTGGTAGGATTCAAATAAATTAACAACCGGTTCTCTGCCCTAATGACCGGCCGGGTGGGCATGGCCATGGCCAGGGGGTGTGACAGGCAGCACTCAGCCTCCTGCACACACACCCCGGGAGCAAAAATGGGCCTTGCGGGGGCACTGCCCCCATGCCCCCTTTTGGGCCTAGTAGGCCTCCCTGCAGCCTCCTGGGAGCAAAAGCGGGCTGTGGAAGGCCCACTTTCAACCTCCCCGGGCGCTGGAGGCTCTCTGGAGGCAGGAAATAGGCACATTTTCAAGCTCCACGGGCCTTTCAGAGGCCCATTTTCCATCCCCCTGGGCTCCACACGCCCTCTGCACTTAAATGGGATCCAAAACGGACCACATGGGGACTCCTGCGTGGGGTGAGGCAGGGCGGAGCCAGCCGGTAAAATTAACACCCGGTTCGCCCGAACCGGCTGAATCCCACCTCTGCTTACAACCGTTGCAGCATCCCCATGGTCATGTGATCAAAATTCAGATGTTTGGCAATTGGCTCAAAATGATGACAGTTGCCGTGTCCCCGGGATCATATAATCCCCTTTTGCACCTCAACGGGGAAGGCAGATTCGCTTAACAGCCCCCTGGAACGAACTACCTCCAACGTTGCGCCAACTCTCTGACCTCCGAGCCTTCCGGCGTGAGCTGAAGACTCTTGTATTTCATCGAGCAGGACTGGCCTAATAGTTTTTAATAGTTTTAATTAGCTTTTAATGGGTTTTAGCAAATTTTTACATTTCGGCCAATTTAAAATTAGTTTTTTTTAAATTGCTCTTAATTTTTGTATTATTGCTTTTACTTGGCTGTAAACTGCTCTGAGTCCTTCGGGAGAAGGGCGGTATAAAAGTTGAAATAATAAATAAATAAATAAACCATGTTCCTAACTTAACGACTGCGGCAAGAAAGGTGGTAAAATGGGGGGCAAACTCGCTTACCGCCTGACTTTGTTTAACAATGGAAATTTTGGGGCTCCATGGCGGTTGTACGTTGAGGACGATCTGTGTTTTATTCCTATTCTGCTCCAAATGTATATGAGTTACCCATATTTGTGTCGGTCAATGCAGGGTTAAAAAACAAGATTCTGCTTTTTGCTACAGCCAGGGACTGTTGTTACTCCCAATCTCGCTCTGTTGGTTTTATGCCACGTTTTTCTCCTCCTTACTCATCCATGCATTTGTGTGAATGATTGAGCCTAACATATGCCCGGCTTCCTCTACGATGATCATAACGCTATAATCAATCAGGCATTTTTGGAAGGGTAACTATAATGAGAACTGAGAAAGCAATTGGGCTTCCGACCGTTCATAACAAGACAGGCCCTTCCAGGTTATAAAGACCTCCTGGACAGGAGCAGCAAGAAATAGCTAACACAAAGTGTACCCTCTTGAGCAGTGAATACACACTCCACGCACGTAGCTGCACAGCCAATCATGCACACCTATCAACAGAAGGAAACAAGTGGTTATTACAAGCATGCACAGGAGATCTCCGAAGTCCGTAAAGGGGAATTTATACAGGAGGTAGATAAGCAGCTACAGGTATTTCTCGACTCGCAACAGTTCCATTTAACGACCATTCAAAGTTATAACAGAGCTGAAAAAAAGTAACTTATGAACGTGTTTCACACTTGTGACCTTTTCAGCATTGCCCCTGGTCATGCAATCAAAATTTGGATGCTTGGCAACTCATACTTAACGACAGTGGCAGAATCCCAGGGTTGCGTTGTCCCCTTTTGCGACCTTCTGACGAGCGAAGTCAATGGGGGAGCCAGATTCGCTTAACGACCGTGGAACTATAACTCAACAACTGCAGCGATTCGCTTAACAACGGGGGCGAGAAAGGTTGTAAAGCAGGGCAAAATTCACTAAACAAATGTCTCACTGAACAACAGAAAATTTTGGGCTCAATTGTGGTTTTAAGTCAAGGACTGCCCTTACAAGGAATCCTTGACTTACGACCACAATTCAGCCCAAGATTTCTGTTGCTGAGACATTTGTTCAGTGAATTTTGTCCCATTTTACCACCTTTCCTGCCATCGTCGTTAAGTGAAACAGCGCAGTTGTTAAAACAGTAGTGTGGTTGGTGAGTGAATCTAGTTTCCCCACTGACTTTGTCAGGTTGCAAAAGGGGATCACATGATTCCGGTGTTGTGATCTGCCAACAGCCTGAGAAGCTGGCAGTGGATTCAGACAATGAGGGGGCTGGGGAGGACAATGGACCAGTCCTGGAGGTTGGGGAAGGCCCGGATGAGGGCTCTGTGTCAGGGGCAGAGATGGGGCCAGGGCTATCTGGCAGTGATGCGCAGACTCCGGAGCCCCCAGAGTTGAACAGCAGAGAGGCAGAGGAACAGGAGGAGCCTATTCCTAGCGCACGCATGCGTAGAGCTGCAAGACGGCAAGAGCAGCTAAAGCAAAAGGGACAACTCGGGAGTAAGGCCAGGAAACGATTGGCCCTTCCATAAGGCTTAAAAGAGAAATAAAGGCACTTGGGGCTTTTTGAAGGAAAGCAACGTTGCAAGCTCTGTTTCCAGTCAGCATCTCTTGTTTGTTTCTGAACTTTGTGCGGCTTTGCCAAGTAAGGCCTTTGACAGGATGTCAAAGAAGATAAAGGTTGGTGATTATCCCGAAGGACTTCTTCCGAATGACTTTTTTTTGCTACTAATTGGGACTCAGCTGGGAATGAATGTAATTCATAGATATGAGCCAGTTGCCAAGCATTTAAATTTTGATCACATGATTGTCGGGATGTTAAAACGTTCTTAAGTATGAAAAATGGCCATTAACCACTTTTTCCACGGGTTTTTTTTTTACTGTAATTTTTTTTCACTTAACTTTCACTGTAAACAAACTGTTGCAAGTTATACCATGCTTTTGTTCCTCAAATGGCGTAAGAAGAACCTAGAAACAACATGGAATTCAGCCATTCTTGCTTTTTAAATTGTATACTATTGCATATTGCGACTATGAATTTAACTTTAGATGAATTACTGGGAAACCTTTAAGAATAGGGGAGACATAAGTGTCTTCCCGGATTTGAGGGGCTCTCAAATTGTATACTATTGCATATTGCGACTATGAATTTAACTATAATGAGAACTGAGAAAGCAGTTGGGCTTCCGACCGTTCATAACAAGACAGGCCCTTCCAGGTTATAAAGACCTCCTGGACAGGAGCAGCAAGAAATAGCTAACACAAAGTGTACCCTCTTGAGCAGTGAATACACACTCCACGCACGTAGCTGCACAGCCAATCATGCACACCTATCAACAGAAGGAAACAAGTGGTTATTACAAGCATGCACAGGAGATCTCCGAAGTCTGTAAAGGGGAATTTATACAGGAGGTAGATAAGCAGCTACAGGTATTTCTCGACTCGCAACAGTTCCATTTAACGACCATTCAAAGTTATAACAGAGCTGAAAAAAAGTAACTTATGAACGTGTTTCACACTTGTGACCTTTTCAGCATTGCCCCTGGTCATGCAATCAAAATTTGGATGCTTGGCAACTCATACTTAACGACAGTGGCAGAATCCCAGGGTTGCGTTGTCCCCTTTTGCGACCTTCTGACGAGCGAAGTCAATGGGGGAGCCAGATTCGCTTAACGACCGTGGAACTATAACAACCGCAGCGATTCGCTTAACAACGGGGGCGAGAAAGGTTGTAAAGCAGGGCAAAATTCACTAAACAAATGTCTCACTGAACAACAGAAAATTTTGGGCTCAATTGTGGTTTTAAGTCAAGGACTGCCCATACAAGGAATCCTCGAGTTACGACCATAATTCAGCCCAAAATTTCTGTTGTTAAGTGAGACTTTTCTTTAGTGAATTTTGACCCATTTTACCACCTTTCCTCCCATAGTCGTTCAGTGAAACAGCACAATTGTTAAGATAGTAGTGTGGTTGGTGAGTGAATCTAGTTTCCCCACTGACTTTGTCAGGTCGCAAAAGGGGATCACATGATCCCAGTTGTGGTCTGCCAACAGCCTGAGAAGCTGGCAGTGGAGTCAGACAATGAGGGGGCTGGGGAGGACAATGGACCAGTCCTGGAGGTTGGGGAAGGCCCGGATGAGGGCTCTGTGTCAGGGGCAGAGATGGGGCCAGGGCTATCTGGCAGTGATGCGCAGACTCCGGAGCCCCCAGAGTTGAACAGCAGAGAGGCAGAGGAACAGGAGGAGCCTATTCCTAGCGCACGCATGCGTAGAGCTGCCAGACGGCAAGAGCAGCTAAAGCAAAAGGGACAACTCGGGAGTAAGGCCAGGAAACGATTGGCCCCTTCCATAAGGCTTAAAAGAGAAATAAAGGCACTTGGGGCTTTTTGAAGGAAAGCAACGTTGCTAGCTCTGTTTCCAGTCAGCATCTCTTGTTTGTTTCTGAACTTTGTGGGACTTTGCCAAGTAAGGGCTTTGACAGGGTGTCAAAGAAGATAAAGGTTGGTGATTATCCCGAAGGACTTCTTCCGAATGACTTTTTTTTGCTACTAATTGGGACTCAGCTGGGAATGAATGTAATTCATAGATATGAGCCAGTTGCCAAGCATTTAAATTTTGATCACATGATTGTTGGGATGTTAAAACGTTCTTAAGTATGAAAAATGGCCATTAACCACTTTTTCCACGGCTTTTTTTTTTACTGTAATTTTTTTTCACTTAACTTTCACTGTAAACAAACTGTTGCAAGTTATACCATGCTTTTGTTCCTCAAATGGCGTAAGAAGAACCTAGAAACAACATGGAATTCAGCCATTCTTGCTTTTTAAATTGTATACTATTGCATATTGCGACTATGAATTTAACTTTAGATGAATTACTGGGAAACCTTTAAGAATAGGGGAGACATAAGTGTCTTCCCGGATTTGAGGGGCTCTCAAATTGTATACTATTGCATATTGCGACTATGAATTTAACTTTAGATGAATTACTGGGAAACCTTTAAGAATAGGGGAGACATAAGTGTCTTCCCGGATTTGAGGGGCTCTCAGAGAAGAGGAAGTTGATCTGTCCGCCAAAGCACCAAAGGGCAGGACAAAAAGCAACAGGTGGAAGCTTGTTAAAAAAGAGAGTCAACCTACAATTAAGGAGGAATTTCTTGACAATTAGAATAATTAATCAATGGAATGGTTTGCCTCATGGAATTGTGGGTGCTCTTATCACTGGAGGTTTTCAAGAATGGATTAAACAACGATTTGGCCAGGATGATATAAGGTGGTGTTGGCAAACCTTTTCGGCACCAAGTGCCAAAACAGGAGCATGCGCACAGGGAAGCATCGGAAACTGGAGAAGCAGCTCCCTGGCGCACGCGCACGCAGGAGCACTGGAAACTGGAAGAGCAGTTCCCCGGCACAAATGCGCACGCCGGGAAACTGAGCTTCCGGTTTCCGGCGTGTGCGTGTGCGCCAGTCACCTGGTCTTCCTGTTTCTGGCACATATGCACACGCGAAGACCAGCTGCCCGGCGTGCATACACATGCCAGAAACCAGAAGCTCAGCTTCCCGATGCGTGCATGCGCGCCAGGGAGCTGCACTTCCAGTTTTTGGTGCTTCTGCGCATGTAAAGACCAGCTGGCCGACACGCATGGAAACTGGAAGAGCAACTGGCATGACAGCTGGCGTGCCTGGAGAGATGGCTCTATGCGCCACTTCCGGCATGCGTGCCATACATTCGCCATCACAGGTATAAGGTCTCCTGCCTTTGGCGGGAGGTTGGACTAGAACAGGGGTCTCCAACCTTGGTCCCTTTAAGACTTGTGGACTTCAACTCCCAGAGTTCCTTAGCCAGCTTTGCTAAGAAAGACTAGAAGACCTCTGAGGTCCCTTCCAGCATCACCCTCTAAGATCTATCTGTTTTGAAAAAGGCAATATTTTACTAATCAAAGGATGTAACAATACGTATTTCAGAAAATCCTGGGCTTACAATTGCAATTGGGAACAGAATCCCCACTGCTAAGCAAGGCAATTGTTAAGTGAGTTGTGTTTTACCATGGTTGTTACGTGAATCACTGAAGATTGTGGCTGTTAAGGGAATCCAACTTTCCCCATTGATTTTGCTTGTTAGAAGCCAGGTGGAAGGTCACATATGGTGATCATGTAACACACACACACACACCCACACACACACAGAGGATGCTGCAACCATTGGACATATCTGCCAGTTGCCAAGCGGCCAACCGTAGGGATGCTGCGATGGTTGTAATTCTAAGGACTTGTCGTAAGTCACTTTTTTTTCCAGTGTCGTTATCACTTTGAACAATTGCTAAATGAATCGTTGTAAATCAAGGACCGTCTCTCCTATGGCATAGATTCTGAGAGACCTTACAGCAGGGGTGTCCAAACTTGGCCCTTTGGAGAGTGGTGGACTTCAACTCCCAGAATTCTCCAACTAGCAACTTGCTTAAATTTATAGCTCATGCTGGCTGGGGAATTCTGGGAGTTGAAGTCCACCACTCTCCAAAGGGCCAAGTTTGGACACCCCTGCCTTACAGTATCTTATATTGTTCATTATCACAGGAGAGAATTCATTAATAAACCAGTGACTAGTGGCAAGTATAAGACATATAAAGTATAAGCTTTTTTTGTGTTCTTTTTCCTTCTTGGTTTGGAGTTTTAGTTTGTACTTTTTAACTTCTTTTTTAAAAAAAAATGCTTTTTACAAAGGTATTAAATATGATATAAAATATAAGAGGACCTGACCTGGGGCGCTCACATTGCAGCACTGGTCAAAAGGGCCCAGCAGAGATTATACTACCTGAGGCTTCTCAGGAAACAACAACTGAATGAAAAATTGCTGGTGATCTTCTACCGCGGCACCACAGAGTATTTTAACTTACTGCACCTGTGCATAGTTTGCTAACTGCACAGTGGCTGATAGGACAGCATTCCAGAGCAGAAGTCTCCAACCTTGGCAACTTTAAGACTTGTGGACTTCAACTCCCAGAATTGAAGTCCACAAGTTTTCAAGTTGCCAAGGTTGGAGACCCCGGCTCCAGAGGGTTGATGTCATTGCCCAGAGGATCACTGGTTGCCGTCTCCCCTCCTTGGAAGAGTTTCATATTTCCCGCAGTCTTAAGAAAGTTCAAAACATTCTTAAAGATCCATCTCATCCTAGGCACCCTTTTTTTTTTTTTTTGAACTATTACCATCTGGCAGACGGTACAGGATAATAAAAACAAGGACAAATAGGCTGAAAAACAGCTTCTATCCCAGGGCAGTAACCATACTGAATTCTACTGCATAGTGTAATGCTAATGCATTATCAGGGGTTTTCAATTCAATTGTATGGAATGTGAAGTTTTTGTGTTTTGTTTTGTTTTTAGTTTTCTTATGAATGATGTACACTGAAGATGGCATTTAATTTCGTTGTACGATGTGCAATGACAATAAAGTAAACTAAACTAAAATGTAGCATCTCCATCAATGGAAGACGGAAGGCTTACAGAAGGAAAAAAGAGATCCCACTTCATATCAAAGGCTGTAAAAGCAGGTAAAGGTCAACCCAATCCAGCAAAAGTCTATTCTGCTAGCTCAAGTCATTGAATAACAGTCCACAGAAAGTCCGCAATTCACAGCACTACTGAAGACATGGTGTTCAGACTTTGGGAACTGCATCAGGGCTCTAACGAAAGGAAGAGGAGGACGAGAAGAAAAGGAGGACGAGAAAGAAGGAGGACAAGAAAAGGAGAAGGAGGGACAAGAAGGATGAGGAGGAAGAGGAAGGAAAAAGAGAGGAAGAGGACGACAAAAAGAAAGAGGAAGAAGAGATGGAGGAGAGAAAGGGAAAGAGGAGCAGAGGAAGAGGAGAGGAAGAGGAAATGGCAGAGGAAAAAGAAGAGGGGGAGGAGGATGAGAAAGGAGGACAAGAAAAGGAGAAGGAGGATGAGAAGGATGAGGACGAGGAAAAGAAAGAAGGAAGAGGAGGAAGAAGAAAAGGAAGAGGAAGAAGAGGCAGAGGAGAGGAAGGGAAAGAGGAGGGGAAAGAGGAGAAGAAGAGGAAGAAGAGGAAGAGGGGGAGGAGGAAGACTAGAAAGAAGGAGAAGAAAAGGAGAAGGAGGAGGAAGACGAGAAGGATGAGGACGAGGAGGAAGAGAAAGGAGGAAGAGAGGAAGAGGTGGAGGAGAGGAAGGAAAAGAGGAGGGGAAAGAAGAGGAAGAGGAAAAGGGAAGAGGAAAAAGCAGAGAGGGGAAGAGGAGGCCTTCTCCTTCTTTTAACCTCTTAGCAGAGGTTAGATTAGAACAGGGGTCTTCAACCTTGGCCACTTTAAGACTTGTGGACTTCAACTTCCAGAATTCTGGGAGTTGAAGTCCACAAGTCTTAAAGCGGCCAAGGTTGAAGACCCCTGGATTAGAATATCAGAAGCATTGTATGTACATCATTCAAGAAAACTTGTTTTGTGCAAAAAGGAAGAACCTCCCACAAACCTCATGAAACTTAACATGCACACGTACCTCAGCAAGACACTCAACGCTGTGCGGGAAGACTGGGAGCCATCTCAGATTTTAAATTATTTGCCCTTCGTTGCTTTCCAGAATGAAATCTAACCAACATCACAAAGCTCCGCGCCGTATTCCAATCGTGCTGGGAAAATAATCCCTCTCTCATGGACGTCAAGAAACAAGGAAGCCAATGGAGTGTTGGGGAAGGGGAGAAGAACTGGCAAAAAAAAAAAAAAAAAAACCATGCCGCTCCCCTTTTTCCTGGTCAAGGCGTTTTTGTCTGCAGCCAACACTCTCTGGAATCTCTGCTCCGCTTGATAAATCCCACAACCTTGGAGATCCTTGAACAAAAGGTAACAAGATGCTGAAAATGCCAGAGCCACGGAATTTGCTAGGGATGAGATGGAGACCTTGAGGAAGAAGAAGAAACAAATAAATAAGAGACTGTTACATCAAGCAGACATCCAAGGGCGGGGGGGGAGGGGAGGAAGGACATGGTTACAGACGTTCCTTGACTTACAACAGTTCGTTTAGTGACCATTCAAAGTGACGGCGGCACTGGGGGGAAAGTGACTTTGGGCCGTTTTTCCCAGTTATGACTTCTGCAGCATTCCCGTGGTCATGCGATCAAAATTCAGAGGCTTGGCAAGTGACTCATGTTTACGACGCCCTCTGGGGTCACGCGACCCGTTTGCAACCTTCTGACAAGCGAAGTCAAGGGGGAAGCCGGATTCACGTGACAATTGTGTATACTAAACAGGCTGCAGTCATTCCCTTAACAAGGGTGGCAAGACAAGTCGTAAAATGGGGCAAAGCTCACTTAAGAAATGTCTCACTCGACAATAGAACTTTGGGGCTCAATTGTGACCGTAAGTCGAGGACTATGTGTAGTTGTGGCAGAACACCTCTCGGCCATCCCTGTAAAGCAGGGGTCTCCAACCTTGGCAACTTTAAGACTTGTGGACTTCAACTCCCAGAGTTCCTCAGGCAAGTTGAAGTCCACAAGTCTTAAAGTTGCTAAGGTTGGAGACCCCTGACATATGTAATTGGTAGATATAACACCAAAACCTGTTGCAAACAACCCCTACTTTAGGAGGATTCTATACAGACACAAACACAATAACATAGAATAGAATAGAATAGAATAGAATAGAATAGAATAGAATAGAATAGAATAGAATAGAATAGAATAGAATAGAATAGAATAGAATTTTTTACTGGCCAAGTGTGATTGGACACACAAGGAATTTGTCTTGGTGCATATGCTCTCAGTGTACATAAAAGAAAAGATACGTTCATCAAGGTACAACATTTACAACACAAATGATGGCCAATATATCAATATAAATCATAAGGATTGCCAGCAACAAAGTTACAGTCATACAGTCATAAGTGGAAAGAGATTGGTGATGGGAACGATGAGAAGATTAATAGTGGTGCAGAGTTAGTAAATAGTTTGACAGTGTTGAGGGAATTATTTGTTTAGCAGAGTGATGGCCTTCAGGAAAAAACTGTTCTTGTGTCTAGTTGTTCTGGTGTGCAGTGCTCTATAGCGTCGTTTTGAGGGTAGGAGTTGAAACAGTTTATGTCCTGGATGTGAGGGATCTGTAAATATTTTCACGGCCCTTTTCTTGATTCGTGCAGTATACAGTATATATATATATATGGAAGGCAGGTTGGTAGCAATTATTTTTTCTGCAGTTCTAATTATCCTCTGAAGTCTGTGTCTTTGGGAGTTGAAGTCCACAAGTCTTAAAATTGCCAAGGTTGGAGACCCCTGCCGTAAAGGAGAGAAATATAGGAATCCCAGCTGTGGGCTAAATGGGTAGGGGGAAGGCAATGATACTTTGGCTGTATTCTGAAGCCCATTAGCCTAAAGACATTGCTTCCAGCCACAGGTGAGGCAGGGATTGGGCCTTTTGTAATCTTGAAGAGCACTTGGTTAATCCAATCCTATGTTATCTGCCTACCCCCACAGTCCCAAATTATAAAACAGAGACCACAGCAATTAAATTCTCTATGCAAATCCTTTTTCAAGGTTACATTTTTGAATAGGGTGTGTGTGTGTGATTAAAATTCCCTTCTCCTCTCTAAAACAAAAATCACCTTTGTTCCTTTTATTTACTTATTTTCTTTACTGTGGAAGGAGCAGTTTCAGGTTCAGGAAAGTTTTTCATTCTTCAAATGATGCAGAAAATGAAGTTTTCAGTGCAATTAACTTCCTCGTGTAGCTGCTGCCTACCGAACATCCAGTCAGTGTATCTCTTAAAATTTCATCCACTTCCTCAATTCTAACTTTTGGAAAACACCAAGTTACCATACCTACATATTTTGGGCTCCAAGATCACCACAAATGGGGACTGCAGTCGAGAAATTAAGATGCTTGCTCCTGGGGAGGAAAGCTGTGGCAAATCTAGACAGCATTCCAAAAAGCAGAGACATCACCCTGCCAACAAAAGTGCGTATAGTCAAGGCTATGGTGTTCCCAGTTGCAATGTATGGCTGTGATATTTAGACCATAAGAAAGGCTGAGGGCCAAAGAACTCTGGTGCTGGAGAAGATTCCTGCGAGTCCCTTGGACTGCAAGGCGATCCAACCGGTCAGTCCTAGAGGAGATCAACCCTGACTGCTCTTTAGAAGGCCAGATCCTGAAGATGAAACTCAAATACTTTGGCCACCTAATGAAAAGGAAGGACTCACTGGAGAAGAGCCTCATGCTGGGAAAGATTGAGGGCAAAAGAAGAAGGGGATGACAGAGAATGAGGTGGCTGGATGGAGTCACCGAAACAGTCTGCGTGAGCTTAAATGGACTCCAAAGGATGGTAGAGGACAGGAAGGCCTGGAGGAAAAGTTACTATGGGGTCGCAATGGGTTGGATACGACTTCGCAACTAACAACATATTTTGCAATCTATTTTATCCAAATGCCTACTACACGTGCCTGTGCTATTTGAGAAATTGGAAAATGATTATGTGGTTTATACATGAATAGGTAAAGGGTTTTTTTTTTAAAAAAATAAAAATAAAAATCTGCTGTTAGTACAGAAGTCTACTGAACCCTGCCTGTGTCTCAAGTTTCCTTAAATGGTTCAATAGCTCTCCAAGAGGCATTTGCTGACTTGAGCTTGAATTAAAATAAATAGAATGGCTGGCTTGCTATGAGGAGGGCAAATATAAAGAAACGTGTTCCACTTTGTTCCCCCAAACTGTAACACAAAAAGGGATGCAAAATATCATTTTAGTAAATTACAGAATTTATCATAAATGCAACGGATGGGAACTTATCAGAGAGAGAGATACAGGCTAGAACTAAGAAATTTCCTGACAGTGAGAACAATGAATCGGTGGAATGGCTTGTCTTCAGAAGTTGTGGGTGCTCCATCAACCAGAGGCTTTTAAGAAGAAACTGGAAAAGCCATTGGACATGGAATGAGGCAGTGCCTGAATTTAAAAAAATAATAATAATGAAAAACAAACCACCTGTAGGTTTTGCATCAAGATATCATAAGTCATGTTTTGCTACTATTGCAGAGGCTATATTCCAAAGCAAAGTTCTCAGCAGGTAGGAAAGGGGAGGGGGAGAGGAGGGAGGGAGGAAGGGAGAGAGAGAACATTTATTATACTATATTTTTATACAAACTCTCTCTTCAGGTCTATTACAAGATCTTCAACCATCCGTTTTGGCTCTTCGTCAGAAATGCAAATTATCCTGCCAAAGAAGTATTACTACCTGAACTACAGAGCTTGTAGAAGTAGCCTCACAAAAGAAGACAGAAGCGTCCAGTTTTTCCTTGATTTTTTTCTCATTTTTGTCCGTATTAAGCTGTCACAACGAAGCTCAAAAGGTTTGTTAGCCCTTGCTTGTTTGCCAGAACTCTTGAGCTGGAGTTCTGCTTCCTTACATCCTAGTTCACAATACTGTTAAATGTATCCTGTTGAGAATTCTTGTCTTGTAAGAACTGGGTTATATATTCTTACTTCTCATGATTTTTTTTTTTTAGTTTCATCTTGCGGGGTTTTTTTTTGTTGTTGTTTTTTAAAAAAGATGCTCCAACTTGAGACTTTTTGCTGCAGGCTATTATTAAAAAGAAAGAAATACTAAATGAACAAATGGCTTCATATCCGTTTGGAGAGTAATACAAAGAGCCCTCAATTTACACGTTTCTTCAGTGATCGTTCAAAGTTATAACAGCAGTTTAAAAAGTGACTTACGACCATTTTTCAGACTTAGGACCACTGCAACATCCTTATGGTCACGTGATCAAAATTCAGATGCTTGGCAATTGACTCATATTTATGACGGCTGCAGTGTCCCAAGGTCACGTGATCTCCTTTTGCGACCTTCTCACAAGCAGTCAATGGGGAAGCCAGATTCATTTAACAACCAGGTTACTCATTTAACAACTGCAGTGATTCACTTAACAACTGTGGTAAGAAAGGCAGTAAAATTGAGAATAATTCAACAACGGTCTTGCTTAGCAACAGAAATTTGGAGCATAACTGTGGTCGTAAGTTGAGGACTACCTGTACTAACTAATCCAGTATTTTTCAAATTTGCCAACTTTAAGATGCATGGACTATAAACCACTGGCTAGGGAATTCTGGGACTTGGAAGTCCACGCAGCTTACATTTTTCCAAGTTTGAAAAAGAGTGGACTAGACTGTCACAAGAAACATTTTAATGGTTTTATTCCTAACTTAGATGAAGAGTTGAAAAGACGATAAAACAACACAGATAACCCTGAGCCAGAAGTGAGTGATGCTGTAAAAGAGAAATAAAGGATCCCAAAAATATCTAGGCCAGGGATCTCCAACCCTAATAACTTTAAAGTTTGTGGACTTCAACTCCCACAGTTCCTCAGCCAGCAAAGCTGGAACTCTGGGAGTTGAAGTCCACAAGCCTTAAAGTTACTAAGGTTGGAGACCCCTGATCTAGGCAGCCCTGAACAGTGGCCTGGAACAAACAGGATGAAAATTAAACCATATTGTACAGTTTTACATCTGGGTGAGGTAGAAGTGAGGCTTGGCAGTACTACATGAGAGGGATCTGGGTACCAATGTTTTCTACAAATGGAACATGAGCCAAGATCGTAATGTAGCTGCCAAGAAGACAAATGCTATCTTGGAAAGCATGAACAAGGTCCAGAAAACGGGAAATAATTGTTCTATTTTGCTCTTGTGAGGCCCTGCTTATAAACAGTATTCATTTCTGGACACTGCAATTGAAAAGAACATAAAGAAACTGGAATTAAAACTACAAAGAGGATGAGGATTGGTGAAAGGATCCATTCGATCCATCCACTGTGCTCTCAGTTATGTGTCTCAACCGAAGGGAGCATCCAGAGGCTGCTGGCATGGGACAGCTATAAGGAATTCAATGAAACTTCATTAACTTCATGATCATAACCAAAAAGTTTTGTCTAGTGGTTTTTTTAATGGTATTAATCGCCAGGGGTTTCTGCCAGGAGACTGTGAGTTCTAATCCTGCCTTCGCCAGGAGACTCTGAGTTCTAATCCTGCCTTAGCCATGAAAGCCAGCTGGGTGATTTGAGCCAATCAGCCGGAGACTGTGAATTTTAGTTCCGTCTTTAGTATGAAAAAGCTGGCTGGATGACTCTCTCTCCCAACCCAATCCACCTCACAAGGTGGTTGTTGTAGGGAAATTAGGAGGGAAGTATATTGGATATGTTTTCCGCCTTGAGTTATTTGTAAAAATAATAAAGACAGGATATAAACTGTGTTTTTTTTTTTTAAAAAAAAGGGTGACAAAAATGTGCAGGAACAGTTCTGGTTAGTACTTGGGCAGAAGAGCACGGGGTTAGACTAGACCAGGGGTCCCCAACCTTTCGGACCTCAGGGACCACTAAATTCATAATTTTAAATCCCGTGGACCACTAATATGATCTGCCTAATGACCGGCTGGGTGGCTGTGGAAATGTGGTTACGTGACTGGGTGGGCGTGGCCAACTTGATGTCACTCACGTGGAGGAGCGCCTTGCCAGCCTCTACTCGACACTCCTCGCCTTCCCGCTCGGGCTCCTTAGGGCCACAGCAGGAAGCAGTTGTTGAAGCTAAGCAGCCACCAGGAGAAAGAGTTGGCAAAACAGCTTGCTCAGTTCAAATTGGATTTGACCGAGAAGGAGGCTCAGCAGAAGCACCTCACTGAGGACTAGGAGCATAGGCTTTCCA
Source organism: Ahaetulla prasina (assembly GCF_028640845.1). Lineage (NCBI taxonomy): Eukaryota > Metazoa > Chordata > Lepidosauria > Squamata > Colubridae > Ahaetulla > Ahaetulla prasina. Next base: position 16,537,005 of record NC_080541.1, read on the forward strand.
AGCTGAGGGAAGACCTGCGGGAGTGCAAGGCCAGGTACCGGTGCCTGGAGGCTCAGCAGTCTGAGATGGTCAGCCAGTTCCAGGCCATGATGCAGTCCCACTGGAATAAGACTCTCCAGTTCTTTGCCACCAGCGCCACCACCACTTCCCTCCAACCTTCGCCTAAATACCCAGCACCAGGAGGCTGAAGCAGATCCCCAAGTCAGAATTTCTGCCCCTCTCCGACCCACACAAGAAGACCCCGAAGGGGGAGACTCTCTGCAGTAACACAAACATTCATTGCATGTATCCAGCCCAGGGGCCATAGTTTGAGGACCCCTGATTTAGTGCAATATAAAAAATGCAAATATTTTTTCTGTGGACCACCAAAATTTTCTCACCGACCACCAGTGGTCCATGGACCACCAGTTGGTGACCGCTAGACTAGACGACCTCAAAGGTCCCTTCCCCTTCCAGCCTTATTTGGGCTGTTGGAAGATCAGCAGAGAATCCCAGAACTAAAGGTTAAATTGGGGAGGCGAAAAAGCATCTTTTGGGGGGAGGGTTTTCCCTAAGAGAACTAAATGGCTGCATATCCAGGAAGCCCATAGGAATCAAGGCTTAGCTAGATTTACTGTAGTTGCTTAATTACATTACAGAAGAAAAGGAATTACTGCATAAGAACAAACTCAATTTGCAAGCTCTGAGTCAAATGGCTTTAAAAACCATTTGACTGCTCAAGGCTTTAGCACTAAATTGTCCCACTCAACCAATCAAGCTCACCCCCCCTCCTCCTCCTTCCTTTGCTGGCCTTGATTAACTCAAAAGAAGCATCACCTGCCTTCAAGTTAGAATCAGCTGAATGCTCCTTTTCAAACATCTCCCCCCACCCCTTTTTCCAAGCCTCTTCCACCCCTTTCAACTCCCAACAAGCCTCAATCTGCAAGCTGCTTAAGAAAAACATCCTTTGGTGGTATGCAATGCAAATCAAACCTTGTTAACAAGTAAATTAAGAGCTACCAGGATCTTTATCTCCAGGGGGATCCATAAATGCAAATTGGATGAAACCAGGCTGTGCAAGGTTTTAACTCTTTCTCCTCTTTTTGAACCGCCATATGTTTGTGTGTTTGATCTAATCTATGACTGCCTGATTAGAAAAACCAGGCCAAAGGTGAATCTTTTGAGTTAGCTTGTTAAAAATGCTATTCCTCTAGTATGACGTTTTGAGAGGAAACAATTGTCCTTTAAAGCAATGATGGCTCCTTTTTGCTACCTGAACAAGGGCGAAAGATAATCCAATTTAAGCCTTCCAAAACCCCTGGGTGCTTTACTGAATGAATAGATGTTCTAAATGGGATTTTATTTGTTTTATTTGAGGTTGTATCTCCTTCAGTTGCCAGGAGTCAATTTTACTTCAGTTTTTAAAACTATCAGCTAATACAGTATCAAAACTTTTTTTTAATCCCACAATTGCTTAGTTTCTAATGTTTTCCCTGAAAAGTACATTTAAATAATAACTGTATTTTTTTAAAAACAAAAAGATTCTCTTTTAATTCACCCTATGAATTGTGGGAACAGTTTTGGATGCAATTCTGAAACCATTACAGCACCACATTCAGTCTAAATTTGAATGTCTGGAGAGGTGTTTCTCAACCTGGGGCCTTGTAAGAGGTGTGGACTTCAACTCCCAGAATTCCTCAGCCAGCTATACTGTCAGTAACCACAATGCTGGCTAAAGCCAGAGTTCCTCAGCCAATCATGCTTCTCGGTAGCTAGAATGATGGCTGGGGAATTCTGGGAGTTGAAGTCCACATCTCTTAAAAAGGTTAAGATTTTTTTTTTATTTGCATTTATATCCCACCCTTCTCCAAAGACTCAGGGCGGCTTACACTATGTCAAGCAATAGTCTTCATCCATTTGTATATTATATACAAAGTCAACTTATTGCCCCCAACAATCTGGGTCCTCATTTTGCCTACCTTATAAAGGATGGAAGGCTGAGTCAACCTTGGGCCTGGTGGGGCTTGAACCTGCAGTAATTGCAAGCAGCTGCTGTTAATAACAGACTGTCTTACCAGTCTGAGCCACAGAGGCCCGTTTGGTCTCAAGTCATTGGTCAATCAATCATAATCAAAAGACTGGTCTCAAAAGTAATCTTTCCACATTCAGTCTGACCGCAGAAGACATCAAGCTTTCATTTATTTATCATAAAGCAGGGCCCCCCAACTTTTGGGGTACCAGAGGACTGTGGAGAGAGGTTTTCCCACAGAACGGAGGGAGGCATGATTCTGCGTGTTGCCTGCATCCTACGGATGGCACAGCACGGTTTCTGGCATGCCATGTTCCGGTGTCAGTCCGCAGACCAGAGATTGGGAACCCCTGGCATAGAAGCATAGCATAACATGGACTAGCAATATAAATTATTCAACCAAATTAGTAGAACCCAATAAAATATCTATGTTTAAAAGATCTATGTTCAAATATCAGCCAGACTACTCAATAGACCAGGGGTCTCCAACCTTGGTCCCTTTAAGACTTGTGGACTTCAACTCCCAGAGTCCCTCAGCCAGCAAAACTGGCTGAGGAACTCTGGGAGTTGAAGTCCACAAGTCTTAAAGGGACCAAGGTTGGAGACCCCTGCTATAGACTTTCAAGCTATCAATCTCAACAGTTTTCACCCCACTGTCTTGATCCCAAACCTTCCTTAGGCAAAGATTAAAAGATCTGAAGATCATAGAAGTCAGTGACCTTTACAATAGTCATTAGTATTGCCCTAATTTGGGTTTTGGAAGATTTGCTACCTTGCCCATTTGTGCCTTTCAATAGGTCCTTTGATTCTTATCATACATTTTCAATGCCAGTTCTTCTGTTTTCCAGAGATTCATTCACCTAATTTGAAAATGATAACATTCCCATAATTTTACCCATAATCCACGGAACTGGATATTGATTTTTATATACATTATTCACACACACGCATTGTGTTATCCATTTCACCTCATTCAATTCTGACCCACGCTGAGTATTTAATACATTGTTTACTTATTTTTTTTATTTCTTTGAAATAATACGCCCTAGATGTCAGTTAGCAGGCACAAGAAAAATAAATGCTTGCTCACGCAAGCAAATCTCAGTCAAGATTACTGAAGTTCAGTTTAATAAGAGATGAGAAATCCTGGACAGAGTTATGACTAAACAATGAACCACAAGGTCCCTTTCACTTTTAGGATTTTCGCTTTCGAAAAGGTCATTTGAGTTCTTCCATGACAGTGTCTGCTTTGTTTGAACAGGGCAATTTTGCTCATCCAAGTGGTGGATCTGTCTTAAGAGCTTTCCTTACTCTGTCATGATGCAAACACCACTTTTTAAAATGTCTTAAGCTTCATGGAGATAATCCTGGGTTCTTAACTAAATAACACACTAAACCGCAGCTGAATTTTGCCTCAACAAAACCATACAGATTTCTTGCACATGGAAAGCTAGCTAGGAACTGGGGGACCGTGAGTTCTAGTTTTGCCTTGAGCATGGACCCAGCTGGGTGACCTTGAGCCTGTCACACACTCTCCACCCTAGGGAGAAGGCCATGGAAAACCATTTGTGAAATCTTGAGAAGAAAATTTGCAGGGGACTTGTCCAGCCAGGAGTCAAAAACAGGAAGGAAGGAAGGAAGGAAGGACGGAAGGAAAAGAAAGAAAGAAAAAAGAAAGAAGGAAGGAAGGAAGGAAGGAAGGAAGGAAGGAAGGAAAGAAAGAAAGAAAGGAGAAAGAGAGAGAAAGGAAGGAAAAAAAAGACAGAAAAAAAGAAATAGAAGGAAGGAAGGAAAGAAGGAAGGAAGGAAGAAGGAAGAGAGAGAGAGAAAGAAATGAAGGAAGGAAGGAAAGAAAGAAAGAAAAAAGAAAGAAGGAAGGAAGGAAAGAAGGAAGGAAGGAAGGAAGGAAAGAAAGAAAAAGAAAAAGGAAGGAAGGAAGGAAGGAAGGAAGGAAAGAAGGAAGGAAGGAAGAAAGGAAGGAAGAAAGAAAGGAGAGAGAAAGGAAGGAAAAGAAAGACAGAAAAAGAAATAGAAGGAAGGAAGGAAGAAGAAGGAAGGAAGGAAGGAAGGAAGGAAGGAAGGAAGAAGGAAAGAAAGAAAGAACGAAAATGAAGGAAGGAAGGAAAGAAAGAAAGAAAAAAAAGAGAAGGGAGGAAGGAAGGAAAGAAAGAAAGAAAGAAAGAAAGAGGAAAAATGAAGGAAGGAAGGAAGGAAAGAAAGAAAGAAAGAAAGAGGAAAAGGTAGGAAGGAAGGAAGGAAGGAAGAAAGAAAGGAAGGAAGGAAAGAAAGAAAGAAAGAGGAAAAATGAAGGAAGGAAGGAAAGAAAGAAAGAAAGAGGAAAAATGAAGGAAGGAAGGAAGGAAAGAAAGAAAGAACGAGGAAAAAAGAAGGAAGGAAGAAAGGAAGGAAGGATGGAAGGAAGGAAGAAAGAAAGGAAGGAAGGAAGGAAAGAAAGAAAGGAGAGAGAAAGGAAGGGAAAAAAGGAAAGACAGAAAAAAGAAATAGAAGGAAGGAAGGAAAGAAGGAAGGAAGGAAGGAAGGAAGGAAGGAAGGAAGAAGGAAGAGAGAGAGAAAGAAATGAAGGAAGGAAGGAAAGAAAGAAAGAAAAAAGAGAAGGAAGGAAGGAAGGAAAGAAAGAAAGGAGAAAGAGAGAGAAAGGAAGGGAAAAAAAGAAAGACAGAAAAAAAGAAATAGAAGGAAGGAAGGAAAGAAGGAAGGAAGGAAGGAAGGAAGGAAGGAAGGAAGGAAGGAAGGAAGGAAGGAAGGAAGAAGGAAGAGAGAGAGAGAAAGAAATGAAGGAAGGAAGGAAAGAAAGAAAGAAAAAAGAAAGAGAAGGAAGGAAGGAAGGAAGGAAAGGAAGGCTTTAGCTAGCATCATCTCCATCACATGTCCCTGCAGTCTCCCTATGGGGAAAAAGAGGGTCATAAAACGTGGCAAAAAGTCATTTAACACCTGCCTTGCTTAGGAATAGAAATGTGGGTCTCAACTATGGTCGTAAGTCAAGGACTACCTCCATAGCAAAGTGTGGTTCAGGTTCTCCCCAGCTAGCTAGCTAAATCCAATTATTAAAAGTGTCCTGGGAAAGGGCTTGTGGCCAAAATAAGATCCTGCTTCTTCCTCCTTTGCAAGCAACTTTCAGCAATGCTGAATTGAGTGCACCCTTTTAATTGCGAACTTTATGCAACTTTGCACCCAAATTCTTTTCTCAGCAGTCCAAACGGAAGTCTGACGCAGCTTATTCAAGCCCGTCTTCCCTGCCCCGTGTGGTTCGGATATAGAGTCAGCGCAAGGACAAATTGCAGCTGCAAGTAACATTTCCAGTTGCCCAAATTAGTCAGGTTTCATTCCAAACACACCTGGAGCGGGAAGCCGGCTCCCAAGGTAATTCACAGGCCTGAGAAAGTCACAAAGAGATAAGGATATTTGCAAGGAAAGCAATCTGCCCCACTGCGCCTCCTTCATTCAGGATATTATCATCAACCACAGGTGCTTCTGATCTACTCCAGCATCACAGAAGAATGACATGATTATATCTCCTCTCCTCCCCACAATGATAAGGGATTAGTTTAATGGCGAAGATAAAGGCTTAGTTTAATGGTCCCTGCTGGGGTCGCTTCCAGACATCACTCTAAGAAGCTGAGGACAAAACAAGGGAACGGCTGATTCATCATTGCAAAAGGGCTCACATCAGTAGGAGAACATGGAGTGGAGACACATTCCCAGATGTGGCAAGATGCCAACTGGTTGGCGGATCTTCAAAAGAGCTGGATTGAGCCACCACAGAAGCTACTAACTTTTGAGGACCTAGCAACTTTCAGTTCCAGCTTTAGCATCTGCCCCAAATCTTAGGAAATGGAGCTTAAATGTCAAGAGGATGAAAATATTCTGTAATTTTACTTTTGGGCACCACAGGGAGAACAAAATATTTATGCTTGCAATAAAGGCAACACAAAGCTAAATCAAAACACAGGCTAAGTTTGTAATGGTTTATTACAGGAGTCTCCAACCTTGGCAACTTTAAGCCTGGAGGACTTCAATTCCCAGAATTCTGGGAGTTGAAGTCTGCCAGGCTTAAAGTTGCCAAGGTTGGAGACCCCTGGTCTATTATCTGATTTTATGTAGTGTTACAGGTAGTCCTCGACTTACGGCCACTTGCAACCACCAAAATTTTTGGTTACTAAGTGAAACAGTTGTTAAGTGAATTTTGCCCCATTTATATGACCTTTCTTGCCATGGTTGTTAAGTGAATCACTACAGTTAAGTTAATAACATGGCTGTGTGAAGTGAATCTGGTTTCTTTACCGACTTTGCTTGTCAGAAAGTTGCAAAAAGTGACCTCCCCCCCCCCAAAAAAAAAGTGACAGTGCAAACCATCATAAATATAAGCCACTGGCCAAGCCTCTCAATTTTAGACACGTGACCATGGGGATGCTGCAATGGTCACGTGACAATAAGTGCCTTATTATATAACCTGCCTTCCATTGAGGACCTGTATACTGCACGAATCAAGAAGAGGGCCGTGAAAATATTTGCAGATCCCTCACATCCAGGACATAAACTGTTTCAACTCCTACCCTCAAAACGACGCTATAGAGCACTGCACACCAGAACAACTAGACACAAGAACAGTTTTTTCCCGAAGGCCATCACTCTGCTAAACAAATAATTCCCTCAACACTGTCAAACTATTTACTAAATCTGTACTACTATTAATCTTCTCATCGTTCCCATCATCAATCTCTTTCCACTTATGACTGTATGACTGTAACTTTGTTGCTGGCAATCCTTATGATTTATATTGATATATTGACCATCAATTGTGTTGTAAATGTCGTACCTTGATGAACGTATCTTTTCTTTTATGTACACTGAGAGCATATGCACCAAGACAAATTCCTTGTCTGTCCAATCACACTTGGCCAATAAAATAAAATTCAAAATTCAAAAAGTGTGGGGAAAACTGTCATAAGTCACTTTTTTCAGTCCTATATTATTTTTCTTATTACAAAGAAGGGGATGACACCGATACTACTAACAGCACAATTGTAAGAAGCAAGGCATGGAAGACGGATAATGGCATTAGCCAAAAATGTCATTAAGACTAAAATTAGCGCACAGCACGCAGAAGGGAGTTGCAAACATGAGAAAGTAAAACAATTTGCAGCCTAAACCGTTTGTAAACAATGATGTCATTCTTGGCTACCCTTCCTTAAAAGATTTTAAAGATTTATTTCCTGTTTAAGGAAACACAGGCATGTTATGCAAAGAAGTAAATGAAAATATACTGCTGATACGTTGGTCTTCCTACACGCGCAGCACTGGAATTACAGGGGATCCTCAACTTGTAACCTCAGCGGAGCCTAAAATTTATGTTGCTAAGTGAGATATTAAGCTAATTTTGCCTTGCTTTACAACCTTTCTTGCCATAGTTTTTAAGTGAATCGCTGCAGTAAAGTTAGTAACACGGTTGAATGTGGCTTCACCACTCGCTTGTTGGGGGGGGGGGGAAAGTGATCACGTGACTCCGGAATTCTGCAACCGTCATAGATATGAGTCAGTTGTCAAGTGTCTGAATTTTGATAACTTGAGTTAGGGGCGCCGCAAGTCATCTTTTGTTTTCACTGCCGTTGTAACTTTGAATAGTCACTAAAGAAAGTGTTCTAAGTCGAGGACTACTTGTAATAATCCAATGAGGTAGGCTAGGCTGATGGATAGCGATTGCTCTAAAGCCAGCCCTGCTTCATGACTGAGTAATTATAACATGGGTTAAAATCTGATATTAACCACTTTTAACAATAACACTTATATAAGCGGTTTACAGAGTCGGCCTATTGCCCCCAACAATCTGGGTCCTCATTTTACCCACCTCGGAAGGATGGAAGGCTGAGTCAGCCTTGAGCTGGTCAGAATCGAACTGTCGAGCCCAGCTCCGGCTCGACACATGATGCTACAGGATCCGGCGTCCGAACTTCCCCCTGGTTTACGCCAATTGCCTGATCTTCGGACCTTTCGCCGTGAGCTGAAAACACATTTATTTATTCAAGCGGGACTGGCTTAAAAGTTTTATTAAACTTTATTGGGGCTATGTATGAATTTTAGGGTTTTAAAATTGACTGTTTTAAATTTCGGCCATTTATATAATTATGCTTGGTTTTAAGTTTTTTGTTTTAATGTGTATATTGTATGGTTTTATTACTTGGCTGTACACCGCCCTGAGTCCTTCGGGAGAAGGGCGGTATAAAAAATCTAAATAAAACTAAAACTAAACTAAAACTCCGGATCATGGCAGCAGCCCCTAATCAAAGATCCAAAGGAACGACTTGTTTGAGGGCTGCAGGGATCTGTGTTTGGCAAGCATGGGAAGGGAATCGGCACACTGGTGGCCGGGATAGAGGAAGATGAGGGCTGGGCGTTAGGAGGAGCTGCTTTAGTGCTGGGATTTAGCAGATGATGTGGCAGCTGAGGCTGTCAGACGAGGAGGGAGAGAGCAGCCGAGCGTCCAATCAACAGGGCAGTTCAGCCATGGGGCGGGGCATGAGCAACGCGGGATGTTTAAAAGGGGCTGAGAGGCAGAAGCTCTCAGCGCTGACTTTATACAGAGAGACCTCGACTTTTACTGAGACCTGGTTTGTAGCAGACCCAATAAACGAAGTCACTACTGGAAAGAAAACCAAGTTGGCTTGTTTCTTCTCACAGCGTCTGACACACCGTGGCTGAGCGAGCCAAGACGAACTCCTGGCAGTGGGCAAAATTCACCGGCAATACAGCATTTTAACCACTGCACCACTGCATCTTACCCCAAGATAACCACTCTAAAGGGACTTCCCAAGGGACTACTACCGGTAGTCCTTGACTTACGACCACAATTGAGCCCAAAATTTCTATCGTTAAATGAGACATTTGTTAGGTGAGTTTTGCTCCATTTTATGATCTTTCTTGCCTCCGCTGTTAAGTGAATCACTGCAGTTAACTTAGTAACACGGTTGTTAACTGAATCTGGTTTCCCCATTCACTTTGCTTGTCAGACGGTCGCAAAAAGGGGAACATATGACCTTGGGATGCTGCAACCGTCATAAATACGAACCGGTTGCCAAGCTTCTGGATGTCGATTACATGATCGTGGAGATCCTGGAAAGACTGTAACTCTGAAAAATGGTCATAATTTTTTTTGTCAGTTTTGTTGTAACTTTGAACGGTCACTAAATGAACTGTTATAAGTCGAGGACTACGTGTATAAAGGCAGGAAACTTGGTGCCCTGCATATCATTTGGACTACAATCCTGGACTTTACCAGGGGAAGCAGAGAGCCAAATCCACCTGGACTGGCAGCAGGTCTTCTATCCTTTCCCACGGAAATTTCTAATCTTGTCTTCCTTCTACTATCATTTAAATGTCTGTGGGGGGGGGGGGGGGGGATCTACCAATATTGAAATATTTCGAGAATGCAATATATGAGGTAACCAAGGACAAAATTTGCAGAACCTGAGATAATGCCGACATTCTTTTCTCATTTTGAACCCCAAACACCACATCGAGCCAGACATTCCCAACTTTAGCCCTGGATGAACAGACTGTGGTTTAGTTTGGGCCAGAGCCTGATCTGGAAAGATTAGCAATGCTTTGGGGGTTTCGACTGGAAGGTGCCAGCTTAACTGAATCAGAGGCTTCTCTGCTCTCTACCCAGGAGCTGTAATTCCTTCAAATTGGCAGCTGAATCAGTAGAAAATGTGTGTTCGTTGGGGACTCATCGGCCATGCAAGACAAAGCAGAAAAGGGGGGCATGGATAAGATCAGCTGTTAAGTCCCAAATACCCTTGCATGACCGTGAATTTTCTCCAGCGCAGCAGCATCTCCATGGTATTTCAACCAAGTTCGATCACTCACAATTTTACAACTGCACAAGTTCAGAGCCTCCAAAAGGGAATAGCTATATAGGCCCATGTTCCACTAGACAACTTCTTCTTCTTGTTGTTCTTAGTCGCGAAGTCGTGTCTGACCCATCGCGACTCCCGTGGAGAATGTTCCTCCGGAGTCCATGTAAGCTCACACCGACTGCTTCGGGGACTCCATCCAGCCACTTCTAGAGATGGTTTGATATTTGACCAAGGGCAATGCACAATTCTGATGCTAAGCCTAGGTAGTCATCACTTACCACAATTGGAACCAGAACGGTCATCGCTAAACAAGACGGTTTTTAAGTGTATCGTGCACGATTTTATACCTGGTTTTTTTGCCATGGTTGCTAAGCGAGCCACATGGTTGTTAAGCAAATCCAGCTTCCCCCACTGACTTGGCTTGTCAGAAGCTGGCTGCAAATGGCATTCATGTGACCCCAGGAAACTGGGACCCTAACCCAAACACCCAAAATCTGATCAAATGACGGTGGGAATGCTACAATGGTCGAAGTGACTTTTTTCACTATCCCTATAACTTCAAACAGTTGCTAAACGAATGATTTTAAGTCAAGGACTACCTACTGTATAATGACTGTTCAGGCTATAGGCCAGCAATATGTTCAGGAAGGACCTATTGTAAATTCACCCAAGACCTTTGGTAGTCATACCTGTTGAAACCCAGGCCCAAGTAGGTAGTATTAGATGCAATCAATTCAAAAACAAACAGACTTTATTAGAACAACTGAGAATTAACTCATTCTCAGCGTCGTCCAAACTAAATCAAAACACATTCTTCATAACACAATTCTTCAGTCTTATCACCATCCTTGGTCTAATTAGGCAAACTGCCAAAGGCTTTTCTTGCCAAAAGTTCAGAAGCAGAAAACACTGACAAGAAATAAATGCTGCAAGACCAGAAGCACGTCTATCAAAATTGTTCTCCGACAAAGAGCCCAAGAGCCTTTGCTGGTCTTTTAAGCCTTATAGGAGGGCCCAATCATCTCTTGGCCTTACTCCCGAGTCGTCCTCTTTGCTTTAGCTGCTCTTGCCTTCTGGCACCTCTTCTCATGCGTGCATTAGGAATAGGCTCCTCCTGTTCCTTTGCCTCTCTCTACTGTCAGCCTCTGAAGGCTCCGGAGTCCACACATCACTCCCAGATGGCCCTGGTTCCATCTCAGCCCTCATCCAGGCCTTCCCCAGCCTCTAGGACTGGCCCATGTTCTTCCTCATCCTCATCACTGTCCGACTCCGCTGCCAGGTCCGCAGGCTGCTGGCGAACCACAACAATACCACCCTTCTCTCATTAAAATACTTGTCTAGTTGTTCTTGGTCCAAGTGTCCTAGGATCACATCCGTCACCATCGTAATTTAAGATGATTAGGGGACTGGAGGCTAAAACATAGGATGAAAGGTTGCAGAAACTGGGCATTGCTGGTCTAGTGAAGAGAAGGACCAGGGGAGACAGGATTAGCAGCGTTCCAATATTTGAGGGGCTGCCCCAGAGAGGAGGAGGTCAAGCTGTTTTCCAAAGCACCTGAAGTTCAGACAAGGAATAAATGATGGAAACTGAACAAGGAGAAATTCCACTAGAAATAAGGAGTAAATTTCTGACACTGAGAGTAATCAACCAATGGAACAGAAGTTGTCTTCAAAAGTTGTGGGAGCTTCATCACTGGAGGCTTTCAAGAAGAGACTGGACCGCCATTTGTCAGAAATGGTGTAAGGCAGTGATGGCTAACTTTTTTGTCGTCGCGTGCTGAAAGTGCACATGCACATCCATAATGCAATGCGTGCATGACCCCGCCCTCTCCCCCACATATATGCACAACCCCCCTGCGTGCACTCCACCCCCATGCTTGCATGCACAAGACCCCTCACCCCCATGCATACGCACGCACCTCCCGCATTTGGCCCACCCACCCCCCGAACATGTGTGGCAGAGACCCAAAAAGCAGCTGGCGGGTGGGAGGCACACACGCATGGGCAGTGGAGCTGAGCTGGGGCGGCGGCTTGCGTGCACAAGTCTCCTACTTGTGCTGGGGGGTTGGACTAGATGACCTACAAGGTCCCTTCCAACTCTTTTAATCTGTATAATTCCATATTTCCCTCACCTGTGAGTGATGGGTGTGGTAATCCTAATCATATCTGTACTCCCAGGTCTGAAGGAGAACGCTTGAGTCAGTAAGGCTGGCTTAGTTCACTTTAAAGCAGGAGTCTCCAACCTTGGTCCCTTTAAGACTTGTGGACTTCAACTCCCAGAGTCACTCAGCCAGCAAAGCAAAGCTGGCTGAGGAACTCTGGGAGTTGAAGTCCACAAGTCTTAAAGGGACCAAGGTTGGAGACTCCTGCTTTAAAACATCAGTTTATGTTCATGAAATATACAATGATGGATCCGACTTCCCTTACACACTCACATAGGCCTTCCTCCAGCCTGTTTTTTTCTAATTCTTTACAGCTTGGAAGGTTAGTGGGAGCACTTTACTGGCCTTTCTGTCTGATCTTGGAAGCCAGATTAACACCAGACATCAATCATATCTTAAATGGGGAATAAATAGGAAACACCACAACTATGCAGTACAGCTAATCCTCAATTTACAACACAATGGAGCCCAAAGTTTCTGTTGCTAAGCGAGACAGGGGTTCAGTGAGTTTTGCCCCATTTTACGACCAGCTGTTAAGTGAATCGCCACCATTAGTAAGATGGCTCGGCGAAGCTGGCTTCCTCGCTGACACTGCCGATCAGAAGGTCGCAAAAGGCACTGCATCCGTCATAAATATGAACCCAGTTGCCAAGCGTCCAACATTTTGACCGCTTTGACTCCGTGGATCCTGCTACAGTCACTAAGTGAGAAACACGGTCGTTCTTTTCGGTGTCCTTGTAACTTTAAAATAGTCACTGAACGACTAGCTGGTTAAGACACTGAGCTTGTCGCTCAGAAAGTTCGGCAGTTCGAATCCCCAGTACAGGTCTCCTGCGTGAGGAAGGGGTTGGACTAAATGACCTCCAAGGCCCCTTCCAACTCTTGTTACTGAATACTGTTACTGCAGGATGATGTCACCGTTTTCTCTCCTGTGGATACCCCTCTCTTTAAAACAACAACAAAAAACGCTTAGGATTTCGGTACACAGGATGTATCCAGCAGGATGCAGCCTACAAGCTTCCTCCAGGCTCAGAGAAGCTGCTGGTGCCTTGGCATTTACGCCAAGCTCCCAAGCTGTGCCAGCAAAACCTTCTTCCCCTTCCTTCGGGCACCCCCCACGCACCCCCACCACCCCATCTCAGCCTTCCCAGCTCTTCCATAGCCGGTAGTCAGTCGTGCAGCTGTCCAATATCCGAGCCCCATCACACTTGGTGAGAACCTAGTAACTGACCTTCAGCATTCAAGCTGCCAGCAACAAGCAGCTGGTTCCCTCCATCCCCAGCCTGCCTCTTTCCCTTCAATGAGCTCACTCTTGCTATTAATAGCACCAGGAAGGCTTTTTTTTCCCCCCCCCTGTTCTTTCATGGGAAATGAGAGGAAAGGCGGCAGCAGGCCAGGCCCCCCCAGAGCAATTTTTACAGGAAATGTCAGCCGGAGCTTCCCACTCCAGCTGGGATCATTAGGAAGGGGGGGGGGGGAAAGAGGCTGGTGGACGCCTTTTTTTTTTTTTTTTTGGCAGCCTCCTTCCATCTCACTGTGCGCTAGTAAGTGGGAATTGCCTTCCGGTTTTGTGCCCCGGCTAGGAATTCTCTGCTTTCAATGGGAAAGAAGTCAGAAGGCAAAGATAAGGGTGCAACAGGGAGTTCTAGTCAGGGGTGAAATGCTACCGGTTCGCACCGGTTCAAGCGAACCGGTAGTAAAAAAAAGCTACCGGTTCACGTGAACCAGTAATAAAAAAAGCTACCGGTTCACGTGAACCGGTAGTAATAAAAGCTACCAGTTTGGATGAACTGGTAGTAATAAAAGCTACCGGTTTGGATGAACTGGTAGTAATAAAAGCTACCGGTTCGAGTGAACCGGGAGTAAAAAAAGCTACGGGTTCATCCGAACCAGTATTTCCCATGATCAGCTGTGCCACGAATCTAAATAGTAGGGCACAGCTGTTCCCCCCTCACTGTTCTACATACCTTCAAAAAGGTCCTTTTTCCATTTGGAAGTGCACATTTGGCGCACACTACACATGCGTATGTACGCAGCATGCATTTGGCGTGCACTGCAAATGCACGCATAGCGTGTGTTTGGTGTGCACTGCGCATGTGTGCAGAGCATGCGTTTGGTGCGCACTGCGCATGCGCACAGTGTGCATTTGGCACACACTGCGCATGCATGCACACAGCGCACGTTTGGCGTGCACCGCACATGTGTGGACAGGGAACCAGTGGCAACCCGTGGAGGATTTCACCACTGGGTCTACTCCTTCCTTAGGCCTCAAAGTCAATTGAGTGAATTTGGGTCAATCACCAGAAGACTGAATTCTACTCCACAACAACATGCATAAGGTGATTTTAGTTGAAACACCAGGAGAAGGTGAGTTCTAGTCCACACCTTAGGCACAAAAGCAAGCTGAGTGACTTCTAGCCAATCAGCAGGAAATTGTGAGTTCTAGTCCCACCTTAGGTACAAAATCCAGCTGGGCGAGACTTCTAGCCAATCAGCAGGAGATTCTGAGTTCTAGTTCCGTCTTAGGCATGAAAGCTGGCTAGGCGACTCTGGCCAGTCCCTCTCTCTCAGTCCAACCCACCTCATTGTATTGTTGTTGTAAGGAAAATAGGAGGAGAAAGGAGTACTATGTGTGTTAATTGCCTTGTTATTTACATAACTAATAAAAGTGAAATGGGATAAAAATAAATAAAATAAAATAAAGAAATGCTGGATTCTTACATGGCATTAAGCCTGAAATACGTTGATTTTGTATTCTTGTGTTGGCTTCAGTAAGCCCCTGTGGTCCTTACACCATGGATTCTCCCTTGGTGCAATACATGAAGCCAAACACTGTGAACCCCTCAACAAACCACAGTTAATGCAGCCATGGCTTTGCACAATCCTGGGAACTCATTACTCTTCAACAAATTTAAGACCTCAACTCTTGCTGACTGGAGAATTCTGGGATTGGAAGTCTTTACATCTCTAATTTGCAGAAGTCTAGAAACATTGTCCTAGGATATGAATCCTGCTCTATACAGATAGTCCCCAACTTACAACAGTGACCATTTGAAGTTACAACAGCACCGAAAAAGTGACTTATGACCACTTTTCACACTTATGACCATTGCAGCATCCCCATGGTCATGTGATTTATATTCAAATGCTTTACAACTGACTAAGATTTTTGACGGTTGCAAAGTCCCGGAGTCACGCGATCCTGTTTTTTCAACCTTCTGACCAGCAAAGTCCATGAGGAAGTTGTATTCACTTAACAATGGTGTTATTGTTCAAGATCACGTGAAGTGTTAGTACCACTTTATAATGCCTTGGTAAGGCCACACTTGGAATATTGCATCCAGTTTTGGTCGCCACGATGTAAAAAAGATGTTGAGACTCTAGAAAGAGTGTAAGGAAGAGTAACAAAGATGATTAGGGGACTGGAGGATAAAACATATGAAGAACGATTGCGGGAACTGGGTATGTCTAGTTTAATAAAAAGAAGGACTAGGGGAGACATGATAGCAGTGTTCTAATATCTCAGGGGTTGCCACAAAGAAGAGGGAGTCGGGCTGTTCTCCAAAGCACCTGAGGGTAGGACAAGAAGCAATGGGTGGAAACAGATCAAGGAGAGAAGCAACCTAGAACTAAGGAGAAATTTCCTGACAGTTAGAACAATTAATCAGTGGAACGACTTGCCTGCAGAAGTTGTGAATGCTCCAACACTGGAAATTTTTAAGAAAATGTTGGATAACCATCTGACTGAGATGGTGTAGAGTTTCCTGCCTGGGCAGGGGGTTGGACTAGAAGGCCTCCAAGGTCCCTTCCAACTCTGATGTTATGTTATGTTATGTTATGTTATGTTATGTTATGTTATGTTATGTTATGTTATGTTATGTTATGTTATGTTATGTTATGAACAACTGCAGTGATTCACTTAACAAATGTGATTAGAAAAGTCGTAAAATGGGGCAAAACGCACTTAACAAATGTCTCACTTAACAACGTATGCTTTGGGCTCAATTGTGGCCGTAAGTCAAGGACTACCGGTGTACGGAAAGCCACTCTCCTAACAAAGACAGCTGACAAAATAGAGGTAAGTCCTTGACTTACGACCGCAACTGAGCCCAAAGTCTTCGTTGCTAAGCAAGGCAATTGTTAAATGAGGTGCCCAATTTTACAACCTTTTTACCACAGTTAAGTGAATCACCGCAGTTATTAAATGAATCATGCAGTCATTAAGCGACACCTGGCTTCCTCTATTGGTTTTGCTTGTTGGAAATGATCACATGACCCTGGAAAAGTACAACCGTTATAAATACATGCCAGTTGCCAAGCACCAAAGTTTTGATCATGTGACTGTGACAATGCTTGAACAATTGTGTGAAACACGGCAGTGTCTTTTTGAATGGTCACTAAATGAATGGTTGTAAGTCGAGGACTAACTGGATAAATATTTTGCACATTAGCATGCAGTTAATGTGCAAGTTTTGCAACTTGTGCACTTCAACTCCCAATAAAACTCAGTCCGCTGGCTGAGGAATCCTGGGAGTTGAAGTCCACAAGTCATAAAATTGCCAAAGTGGGAAGCCCCTGCCTTAGGCCTCCATCAAACATTGTCCCCAAATGAACTTTCAAATGTAATCAAAGGGAAAGTAAGTATATTAACACAATTATATTGTGGTATTAACCACAATAGCTGTGCAATGCCAAACCAGACATATTTGCTTTAAGGAGGTGTGCCGGCTTTGGGCACTTGTAATCTTTTCCCAAAGCAAATTTTTGGCTTCAGATCTCAAACAATATATATGTCCTTGTCTTGGCAACAATCCAGAAGTGACTGCCTCCTGATGAGTAAAACAGTTGTATCACTTAATTTCCTCTTTCAGGAAGAATTTCCTATTTGTTCAAGCAACTTCCTATTTCATTTCCCTTTTCGGCAGAATCATCTCCAGAACTATACGTCCCAAGACCATATATGGAGCCTCCTATCTATGGAGATTTATTTATTTATTTGTTTATTTATTAAATTTGTTTGCCACGTAACTCGCTGCAAAGAGATTTTTTCATAGGTCAATAGAGAGATCTTTCTTTGGCATGGCCAAGGAGGGATAACACACACCAAATATTCATACCAGATATATAGAGAAATCCATGTGTGTCCAAAATCTATAGATATACCGTGCTTCTCTGAAAACAAATCCCCCCCAAAAATAAACCCTTCCCCGAAAATAAGCCTCCCTGAAAATATTTAAACCCATGCACTGCCAGTCCTCGCCATTTCCTCTGGTTAGGGTTAGGGAGACAGAGCTGAAAATCAGATAAGACTGCAAGAGGAGCCCCGTCTTGCTCTGTATGCCCCAAAATAATAAGACCTCCCCAAAAATAAAGCCAAGCATTTATTTTGGAGTTCAAAAAAAAATATAAGACAGAGTCTTATTTTCAGGGAAACGCGGTAATAAAAAGGTAAGCATAAAGTTACAATAAGGTAAAGGTTCCCCTTGCACATATGTGCTAGTCGTTCCCAACTCTAGGGGGCGCTGCTCATCTCCATTTCAAAGCCGAAGAGACAGTGCTGTCTGAAGACATCTCCGTGGTCATGTGGCCAGGATGAATAAATGCCAAAGGCACACGGAACGCTGTTACCTTCCCACCAAAGGTGGTCCCTATTTTTCTACTTGCATTCTTTACGTGCTTTCGAACTGCTAGGTTGGCAGAAGCTGAAACAAGTAACGGGAGCTCACCCCGTTACACAGCACTAGGGATTTGAACCGCTGAACTGCCAACCTTTCGATCAACAAGCTCAGCGTCCTAGTCACTAAGCCACTGCATCCCTATAAAGTACAATACATTAACATAAAAAAAGAGAACTGACAGTGTTGACAATCTATTCTTTAATTACAAATAAAACAAACATAAAATAAAACAATTTGGGAGGATACATCAGTGTCTCGATCAGACAAAAGGCAAAAGAAAGAAAGAGGACATAATGGAGCCTGCCCATTACAGTCATGTCATGAGGTTCATAAAATGTGGAGACATTATCAAGGAGGCTGCAAACAGCCATCAATGCAGCTCTGTTGCCAAGCACCCAAAGTTCAGTCAAGTAACCATGGAGGGGGACCCGGAAGTTTTCAACCTTGGCAACTTTAAGACTTCAAGTCCCAGAATTCCAAGGCTAGCTAAGGTACTCTGGGAGCTTAAGTCTACAAGTCTTAAAAAGTTGCCAAGGTTAGAGAACCAGGGTGGGGGGGCACCAGCCATCAGAATTTCAAATCTAGATCTTTAGTTTTCTTTTTCAGATTGGTTGTAACTATGAACGATCACTAAACGGCCGGTCGTAACTCAACGACTATCTATATGCTCCACCAGGGTTAGTTTTTTTCCCCAGAATGGGATAACTAGCTCAAGATTATTTGGAAAAAACAATTCACAGACTGCAGTAATAGATATTCAGTTTACACTAATTTCAAAATCAATATTCTAGATCAGAGGTTCCCAACCCAAGGCCCATTAGAGAACCATGGCTTATTTGGAACTGGGCCATGCGCACACACGCGTGCAAGCTCTACTCACACAAGTGGTGGGCCGGCACACTCTGCAGCCCCACTTGCATGAATGGAGAGGCGCGTACATGCGCACTGGCCAGCTGCTCACACGGTCCGGTTCCCCTTTCCCCAGCCAGCCACCAAGCACAAACATTTGGGGACCATTGTCCTGGATATACTGCTTATGGCTTCTAGTACTCTTAGATTAGGGGTGTCAAACTCAAGGCCCACAGGCCGCATCCGGTCAGTGGAGTGCTTAGAACTGGTCCTGGGAATAGCGAAGGACTGGACAGCGGTGCCTCTGCCAGCGAAAACAGAACTCGCGAGGGCTACAGGCGGCCTTCCCGAGCTCCGTTTTCACTGGCTGAGGGTTGCAGGAGGCCGTCCCAGTCGAAAACAGAGATTGGGAGTCTGTTTCCGTTGGCAGAGCACTCGGGCCGCCACAGGCGCCCCCAACACGAGTGATGGCCACACACCCTGGCCACACACCCCCAACACCCCCCCTCGGTCAAACACAATCCTGATGAGGCCCTCAATGAAATCAAGTTTGACACCCCTATCTTAGATCAATACCTATAACAGGTAGACCTTGACTTACAACAGTTCACTTAGTGACTGTTTACAACTGGAAAAAAGTGACTTATGACCACTGTTCACACTTACAAACGCTGCAGCATCTCCATGGGATGTGACCAAAATTCAGACAGTGGCAACTGACTTATATTTATTATCACTTTTTGTGACCTTGACATGCAAAGCCAATGGGGAAGCCAGCTTCAATTACTAACTGTATTTATTAACTTAACAACTGTGGCAAGAAAGTCGTAAAATGGGGCAAAACTGACCTAACAAATGTTCTGTTGCTTAGCAACAGAAATGTTGGCCTCCATTGGGGTCGTAAGTCGAGGACTACCCATATACTATAATTGTCATCACTCACCAAAACAAACATTAATATTTTCCGGAACTTCACCCAACCCTCACAATTATTTGCACAGACTTTGTTCCAAGTGTAAGCATCATCAGCTCCAGTTTGACACCTGGCCACTGCATGCACAACCACAAAGCAATAAATTCCCTTGATGACATTATGGAAATGATTGGTCATGGCCTTTAATGATTTGTTTACTTTTTATTTCGACTTTTCAAGGAAGCAATAAAAATGCCGTGATCCATATTGTGTGTTTCCAAACGTTGCTCATAGATTTAAATTAAAGCAGGAAGAGAAATCGGAAATATTGTATTTAAATTAATGACTACTATAAGGAAAACCTGAAATGATTTTGAATACAGTATTGATAATAATGTATTAATCCCCTACGCCAGCGATTAATTTTCAAAAGAAGAGGCCGGCTGATTAATTTCCTTAACCGATATTCTTTAATTACTTAATTATCCAATTAATTGACCAAGCAGTAAAGTGCTTCAAAACCTCGACGCAAATTCATGTATATGTCATTCATAATCTCACACTGATAAGTTTGTTAATTTGGCACCTTATTATGCATTATGGAGACTAATGCCAGCTGTATTCCATCTGAAACCTATTTTTAACCAAAAGAGCTGAAATTAAATGAACGCTTTCCTTAAACCTAGTTTGTTTCATCAGAATCGTAAACCATGTTTTTTCAAGTTTCCTAGCCCTGAAACCAACCATTACTCTGAAATCACATTTCCAGATCCAAATTACTTAATCAACTTGCTTTATAAGAAATTAAGAGTCTGCCAGTTTCATGCGTGCACACGCGCACACACACACCAGCCATCAATTTGAACAGGAGTAAATGAAGAGATTTTCCCTCCGGGTAATCCTTGACTTACAAGCATTCATTTAGTGACCACTCAACGTTACAACGGCATCGAAAAGTGACTTATGACCCAGTTTTCACACTGAAGACCGTTGCAGCATTCCCCATGGTCATGTGATCAAACTTTGAATGCTTAGCAACTGGGCATGTATTTACGATGGTTGGTCCCAGCAACCTAGGACTGTCCATTTCAACCTTCTAAGGAAACGTCTAACAAGTCAAGTCAATGACTTGCTTAACAACCAAGGCAAAAAAGATTGTAAAATGAAGCATGGTTCATTTAATAACTATCCTGCTACTTATACAGTTATTCATCGCTTGAACATGTCACGCTACACCCGTCTTGGCGACCCTATGGTATGCCTGCCCGAGGTGGCACAGAGTGTTGTGACCCAGGTTCCTGGACCCAGACTCCTGGACTCGGATGATTCAGAAAGTGAGGGAGAAGACCTGGCAAGCCCTGCTTCTCTTGGGCCTTCTCCCTCCCTGGCACCCACTCAAAGGGAGGAGGAGGGGCCGGCAAGGCCTGATTCTCTCGAGCCTTCTTCTGATTTGGCAACGCCCCAAGAACAGTTTTGGAGTGATGCAAGACTGCGCAGACGTGACCGGTGCGCGCAGCAGAAGCAGCATTGGGATAAAGCCAAGGAATGATGGTCATGCAATGACATCTGCAGAGACTATAAATAGGAGGCGGGACTTCCTGGTTTTTTTGTCTTGGACAAAGCAATGAATTTGCGCGGGCAAACTGTATCAATGGAGGGAAGAATATATTCGTGAGTAATTCTGGCCTTATCTATAATTTCCTCGTTATCTCCAGAAACTTGGCAGGCCCGTGGGTAGATGTGGCCAGGACATTTATCTATGTAAATAAAGTAGAAAGGAGGCCTTTGACTGACTCTTTGTTGGGAGTATTGGGGGAGGGAAACAGAACACTGGGCTATCTTTCTGGGCACATGAGCTGCCACCCAACTCACCTGCAGCTAAGCATGCGCGCCCATTCCAGCTGGTGTTCAGGCCTCTGGTGCGCATGTGTGCAATTCAGGGGACCCAGCTGGTCTCTGGAGTTCTCCTGGGCACGCAAATGAGTAGACAGTGTTCGCGTGCGTGCACTGTGGTTGTGAAAACCGCACGCATGCAGATGGCGTGATTGCACATTCAGCACATGGGAGAGCCATGGCAAAACCATGAGCCTGTGCATATCAGGGGTGAAATCACCTTCCTTACCGGTTCAGAAGTGCTCGCACGCATGTCACATGCACGCGCAAAACCTGCGCATGCGCAGAAAGTAAAAAAACTCATTACTTCCTGGTTAAAACCAGGAAGTAATGACACCTGGGTGGGTGGGCGGAGCTTTGCTCCACCATCGCTACCGGATCGCCAAACCAGCCAAGATTGTGCAATCCGGTCTGAACCGGGAGCATTTTACCCCAGGTGCAGATGACGTGGTTGCGCATGCAGCGCACGGGGGTGCGTGCAAAAGTCGTGCGCACGCGCAGATGGTGCGGTTGCATGTGCAGCGCACGGGGGAGGAGCTGCGTATTAGCGTATAGCACGCACATGCACAAAGCGCATACCGGTTCGGCACTCGGTGACTAAAAGGTTTGCCAGCACTGCACTATACCGTGGTTTACCTTGCCGTATAACCCAATGACATAGAGGACAATCACTGCCATCTGGTCTTCTGGGTTTACCTCTCTGGACCTTTCCAATTTGTAACCCAAGCACCACCAACTACACATCTAGATTAAAACAGATGCAGGACTTCTGGTGGCACATAGCCAACTCATCCTCTACCCAAAGGACAGGAGAAAAAATTATTATGACCTTGCTAACCTATAGAAAAACCCAGAGCAATACACTTCTGCAGAATGTAGTCTTTCTTCTTCCATTCAATGTCTGATTCTCAGAGACTGCCTGGACAAGTTCCCACAGTTTTCTTGGCAAGGTTTTTCCAAAGTCGCTTGCCATTGCCTTCTTCTCAAGGCTGGCACCAAGGTCACCAATTGGCTTTGTGCCTAATGTGGAACTATAACTAACTCACAGTCTCCCAGTTTGTTGCTTGATGTCTTAACCCAGGGGTGTTAAACTCAAGGCCCACGGGCTGAATCCGGGCCATGGGGTGCTTAGATCTGGGCCGCAGAGCCATCATGGAAATAGTGAAGAACCAGCCCATGGTGCCTCTGCCACTGAAAACAGAGCTTGCGAGGGCTACGAGCGGCCCCCCGCGAGCTCAGTTTTCGGCCTCCTGCAACCCTCTGCCAGTAAAAACAGAGTTCGGGGAGGGGGAGGGGCTACGCATGGTCCTCCTAGCTCTTTTTTGCTGGCAAGAGGTTGCAGGTGGCCGTCCCAGCCAAAAACAGAGCTCTGGAGCCCGTTTTCGCTGGCAGAGCACTCGGGCCATCACAGGCTCCCCTGCCCCAACACGAGTGATGTCAAGCTGGCCACACTCACCCTGCTCCTACACAGGTCAACCCTGATATGCAGGAGTGGGCTTCAGATCCCTTAGCAACGGGTTCAGTGCCCCGTTGCTGGGTGGGCGTGGCCATGGCCAAGTCAGCCATCTGCACCATGGTGTGTGGGAGGGCATTTATCCTCCTCCCCGAACTCCAAAGGCTTTCTTCGAGCCTCCAGGAGGGCAAAAACTGCTTCCCCCAGTATCCAGAGGCCCTCCGGAGGCTGGAAATAGCCCCGTTTCCGGATTTCCGGTAGGCCTGTTTTTTTACCCTCCCAGACCCTCCACGCGACCCTTGCACTTACCTGGAATGATGAACAGGCCATGTGTAGACTCCTGGGAGGAGAGGGGAGGGGAGGGGAGGATTGGTGGTGGCCATCCAGGGGTAGCATTTGGAGGTTCACCGAACCCCGGCGATCTTTGACTAGAGGATTGCCTGAACCCTGCCGAACCCCCAGGAGCCACCCCTACTGATACGGCCCTCAATGAAATTGAGTTTGACACCCCTGTCTTAACCACTACACCAGACTGGCTGTAATTTGTATGGTCCCTTAAACAAACCGCCATGTGAGGGTAGGGAGTTCTGGAGAACCGCTAGCGGAAATTTTGAGTAGTTCAGAGAACAGGTAGTAAAAATTATGACTTCCCGCCCCCATCTATTCTCTGTCTCCCAAGTCCCAGCTGATCGGGAGGAAATGGACATTGGTCCTACCTGAATGTCCTTTCTCTGTTGGCGGGACCAGCAGCCAGGCATGGGAGTGACTCGGTCTGTATCCAATGGGATCGAGTCTGCTAGTTGAAAAGCACCTCCTCCTCCTGGTGCCTTCCAGCTTTCGGACGAGGATGATGCGGCAGACCGACGCACTGAGCTGTAAAACAGGAACTGCAAGAATATGCTATTATGCCCTCCCCCCCCCCCCGGCATATGACCATGAGAGCCCGAATGACCTCTATAGAAGACAGGAACCGGGCGTTCAGGGAGGGGCTGGCTCCTGGTCCCCCCAACAGAGAAAGGACATTCAGGTAGGACCAATGTCCATTCTCCAGCAGGGCGGGACCAGCAGCCAGGCATGGGACATACCAAAGCAAGTCCTATCGGGAGGGATCCGCCCGGTCCGGGTTAGAACCCCCTTCTAGGACCCTTTGGAGAACCCTGCGGCGACGCCGCATCAGCAGATGCATAGGAATCGATCTTGTAATGGCGTATGAATGGATTCGGAGAAGACCATGTGGCTGCTTTGCAGATTTCCTCTAACGGAGCCTGAGTGGCCCACGCAGCTGAAGTAGCCGCGCTTCTAGTAGAATGCGCAGTGATGCGACTTGGAACAGGAATTCTGAATCTGATATGCTCTGGCAATGCATGCCTTAAGCCATCTACCGATGGTAGAGGAAGATACCTTAAGGCCGATGGTGGTGGTTGAAAGGACACAAAGAGAGCCTCCGTCCTCCTGAGAGAGGCGGTACGCTTGATATAAATACGGAGGCTCTCCGGACATCTAGGTATGCCAGGACCTTTCCAGCCGGTGTACGGATCTGGAGAAAAGTCGGGAAGAATGAGCTCTTGTGATCTATGGAACAGTGAGTTAACTTTAGGCAGGAAGGTAGGATCTAGCCGGAGGACCACCCTATCTGAGTGAAAACGCAGAGATCCGCCCCTGGTGGAAAGGGCAGCAAGTTCAGAAATTCTGCGAGCTGAAGTAATGGCTACTAGAAAGGCCACCTTATATGTCAAATATTGCAGGCCACACTCCGCAAAGGTTCGAAGGGCCCTTGGTGAGGGATGTTAGAACCTTCGTGAGGTCCCAAGATGGATACCTGTGGACTACCGGAGGACAAAGGTTGGTTGCTCCTCAGAAATTGACGGATGAGGGCGGTGGGCTAGGGAGCGTTTAGCACCGCAAGTTAAAATAGAAGAGAGAGCAGCTACCTGTCGTCGAAGCGTGTTCGCTGCCAAACCTTGTTCCAATCCGTGTTGAAGGAAGATCAGGATAGTGATCGTAGAAGCGTTGGTAGGGTCTATGTTCTTGCTTGAACACCAGGTGTAGAAGGTGCGCCACGTCGAGCCGTAGATGCGAATGGTGGAACTACGACGAGACGCCTGGATGGTGTTGGCGACGTTGGCAGGTACATGTCTCTTCCTCAGGAGGCTCCGCTCAAGCGCCAGGCGGTCAGCTTGAACCACTGAGGGTCCTGATGAGTCAGCTGCCCTTGGCTGAGCGAGATCTTGGTCTGAGGAAGTTTCCACGGGGGAGCCACTGAGAGAGCCACCAGGTCCGCAAACCACGGGCGCCGAGGCCAGTGTGGAGCCAGCAAGATGAGTTCCGCCTGCTCCCTCAGCATCTTCCTGATAACCTTGGGTATTGTCGGAATGGGAGGGAAGGCATAAAGGAGGCCGGGGGGCCAAGGGCTGCGCAGGGCGTCTATGCCCTCCGCCCCCTGGACTGGGTACCTTGAGAAGAACCGATCCAGTTGACGATTGTCTCGAGTGGCAAAGAGGTCTACCAGCGGGTTCCCCAGGCGGAGTGTGATCTCGAGGAACATATCCGATTCAGTCGCCACTCCCCTGGTCGACTGAGACTCGGCTGAGCCAGTCGGCCTGTGTGTTTGCCACCCTGATATATGAGAGGCCCGTATGGACCTCAGGTGAGCCTCCGCCCAGAGACCCAGTTGCACTGCCTCTTGCAAGAGAGGCTGAGAATGGGTTCCCCAGGCGGTTCACATGAGCCTTTGCGCCACATTGTCCGTTAATACTAGAATGTCTTGATTGAGAACAATGTCCTGAACGATAGTAAGGCCAGATGAATGGCCCTGAGTTCTAACCAGTTTATGTTGTGGGTCAGGTCCCTTGGGGACCACTGACCCTGAGCCATGTTTGATCCCAGATGGGCGCCCCAGCCATGAAGACTGGCATCTGGTGTCAAGATTAGGCGCTGGGGGTCCTGAACTCTCTGCCCTTTGACAGGGCTGGGAGATCCACCATAAAAGAGAGTGTCTGACTTGTTGTGGAAGTTGGACAAGTATTGGTGACGAGCTGTGTGTGCCTTTTGATAGGGAGTAGAAACCACTGCAGTGTCCTGCAGTGGAGACGAGCCCAAGGTACAATGCCGATGCAGGAGACCAGTTTCCCAAGAGTTGGGAAAGGGTCTTTAAAGGAATAAGGCGCCCCTTGGTTACCCCCCGGACTAGATGTTGTAAATTGGTGAGACGCTCCTGTGACAGATAGACCCGGCCCTCTATCGTGTCTATGATGGCCCCTAAGTGTTGGATTCGATTCGTAGGATGTAAGTGACTTTTGGCCTTGTTGATCGAGAAGCCGTGGGCTTCTAGAACCTGAATGGTTGTGGACAAATCCGCTGCCGCCAGGGTCTCTGATCGAGATTGAATAAGGAGATCGTCCAGATAAGCCTGGATTCTGATTGAATAGCCGGAGATGCGCTGTGAGAGCGGCCATTAGCTTTGAGAAGACCCTGGGGCCGAGGAGAGCCCGAATGGAAGGGCACAATATTGGTAATGGAGACCCCCGTGGCAGAAGCGGAGGAATCGTCTGTGAGCCGGAAGGATAGGGACGTGTAAGTATGCCTCCGTCAGGTCTACTGACGTGAGGAAGTCCCCCTCCCTGATGCTCTCCAAGATGGACTGGAGTGACTGCATCTTGAACCGCCTGTAGACTATGTGGCGGTTCAGAGCCTTCAGGTCGAGGATTGCTCTCCATCCCCCCGAGGGCTTTGGAACTATGAACAGTCGGGAGTAAAACCCCCGACCGTGCTGATCTCGTGGCACCGCTTTGGATGGCCTGAATTGAGAGAAGATGTTTTATGGCCGATGCCACGAGCAGCCGTTCGTCGGGTTGCAAGATAACGGGCACCTGACGAAATGGCCCGGGGTGGAGAGGAATTCAGGATAGACCGAACCTGATTGTCTCCTGACCCAGGAGTCCGAGGTGGACTCCTCCCATTGGCTGGCGAAGAGCGCCAGTCTGCCCCAATGGGAGGGACGGGCAAGCAGTCAACGTGAGCGCCTGAATGGGCGACCTCTCCCCCCCCGAAAGGGCCGCTTGAAGGAACCCCTCTGACCTTGACCTGCCTGTCTATCCTGCCTATCCTGTCTACCCTGTCTGGGGGAGAAGGGTCTTTGGGTTCTGGAGTTTCCAGAGTTAGAATCAGCCTGAAGGGACGAAAATATGGGGTTGGTCTGGAGTCTGAGCAGCGGGACATGCTTGGAAGGATTTTGCGCTTGTCCTTGGTCTCTATAAGTAAAGGATCCAAGGCTGCTCCAAAGAGTGAGGTCCCCGAATAAGGGGCTGAGGCCAACCTCCATTTGTTTTTGGCGTCGGCTTGCCAACGCCTAAGCCAGAGAAGGCGGCGTGAGGATACTGTGGAACCAATCGATTTGGCAGCAAATCGAGAAGCATTCAGGGTGGCATCGGCTGAGTATTCGATGGCAGCTATAATCTTGTTTAAGTCCTGATGTGACCGAGTCAGTGACTGGTAACCGGCCCCGCAACTGTTTTCACCATAAAGGGGCCCCTCTATTAAAGAAAGAGGCCGAGGAAGAGGCCCTAACGGCCCAGGCAGCCGCCTGATGACTCTTAATCAGGGTTTGTTCGGCCCGTTTGTCTTCCGGGCGAAGGTTTCCTCTGGAGGACCTGTGACCACAGATGGCCCTGCTAATGCAACTACTGGGGCATCAACTGTGGGGATTTGCAGTAATTTAAGGAAGTTAGGTTCCAAATTATACAAGCGACGGTCCAAGGCATTAGGATTAGGACCAGTTATAGGAGTGTTCCATTGCCTATCGACTACTTCCACAAAGAGCTTGGGGGCAGGCACCTCTTCTGACTCGACCACCGGAACTGAAAACAAGTCCATGGGTGGATCAGTGGTCTCTGAGGTGGGAATTGGGGCCGGTCGGGCCACTCCCAGCCGGGTAGTGACCTTGGCCTTGTGTAGCAAAGACCGAAATAATTGAGGGTTGAAGAGACCCACAAAGGAGGGTTGGTCTGGAACCAAATCCTCATCCTCAGAGAGGTTCTCATCCCTAAGGTCCCCTTCATCCCCCAGTGAGGCCCGAGATGGAGAATGAGCCTGGAAATCTTCAGCTTGAGGTGTGGAGTAGTCCTGCACCAAATCGTGACTAGTTTGGGATGCTACATATTCTGAAACCCATGAATGGGTTCTTGTCTGCCTGGAAGCAGTAATACCCCTCTGAACAGCAGCTGCAATCATTTCTGCCATAACTGCAGGGTCATTAGCCACTGGGGCAACTGCCTGGTGACTCACAGGCCCCATTGGAATAGTGGCACTAGAAGGAACCTCTGCTGACTCAAGTACTGGCGGGGCTGCAGGTAAAACCTCCATTTCAGATACAGAAATAGGACAGAATAAATCAGAATTGGGCAGAGGTTGGGATGAGTCTACAGATATATCAGGAGATAAAGTTAATGGAGCCCCAGGAGACTGCACAGGAGGCTGAACTGGTAAGGAGGTGGATTGCTGTTCCTGTATAGTATCAGCAGATTCCCTCACTGCCCTAGCAATGGCCCTATCCATAGCCTTCTGGCGTTGTAGGGCCTTCTTTTCAGAAGTCTTAGAAATAGCCTTTTGGGGCTTAGAAATGGAGGATTGAAGTGTCTCTGACCTTGTGGGTGCATGAGCTCGAAGCACTAGGCCCTGGGCTTGGACTGGTCTGATGTTGCTTCCTTTTACTAGGCCGGACTGGAGGAACGGCGGCCATCTTGAAAGGCCTAACCGATAGTTAGGCCTCAAACCCCACGTGGACAAGGCCTGGATGCGAGGCCTATGAGCCTTTAGAGGCCCAAGCCAAGGCCTATTACAGAAATGACCTAGGACAAATTATAATTAAATTACCATTTAAATAAAAATTCAGTGGGGAAATTTTTCCATTCTCTAGGGCCTACTAGGTATTTTGCCACGTGGCTAGTAAAACCGGAGGTGGCTAAAGGGTAATCATACTCACAGACTGAAGGCCTCAGTGAGTGGCCGGAGAGCCAGTCAAGATCGATGCAGAGGCCCTGCTGAGTCACCAAGCGATCGGGAATGAAGCCCGGAGCGCCACGAAGATCCGTGACTGGAAAATAGGCCCATCAATGGCCTGATTAAAGACGCCCAGAGCTCAGGTAGGGCAGGCTGGCCGGCCTAGACCCTTTTATGGGTAGGCCGAGGCGATCGGGAAGCACCCGGGAGCGCCCAAACTTAATATTAATTAAAGCCGCCACGCGGCTGTGTTTTAAATTCAGCAGCCGCCGAATTTGCCAGCCACGGGGAGGCGTAATTGAGGCCTAACAGCCTCCCCGTTCTTCCAGCAGCTTCTTATGCTGTCCCCAGCGGTATCGGGCTGAATCGCCCTTTCTCGCTGGGGAGGGGGAGAGCTCACCTACAATGGGAGCCTCAACCCCTATACCAGCAGCTGGGAAGGAATAAATAGGGCTGAATCGCCCTCCTAATTACTTAAGAAAAGCTTACTTTGGGAAGAATTCAAAGGGAAGCAGCTCCGAAGTGCGTCTGTTCCCAATCAGATCGAGTCTGAAAGCTGGGAGGCACCAGGAGGAGGAGGTGCTTTTCAACTAGCAGACTCGATCCCATTGGATACAGACCGAGTCACTCCCATGCCTGGCTGCTGGTCCCGCCCTGCTGGAGAATGGGGATTTTGCAGTAACTTTCCCCTGGATTGGGGAGGAAAGGGGGATTTTACAGTATCCTTCCCCTGAAGTGAGGTGGGAATGGAGATTTTACAGTATCTTCCCCGGGCCACGCCCACCAAGCCACATCCACAGAACCGGTATTAAAAAAAATTTGAAACCCACCCACCCAGGCAGAAAGGACATCCTGCCAGGGCTGAAGCGGGTTATTGAGGGAGCGGCTCGGAGCTCCCACATAACACCTATCCTGCGCAGACTGCACTGGCTACCTGTTGTTTTCCGGGTGCGCTTCAAGGTATTGGTTACCACCTTTAAAGCGCTCCATGGCCTAGGACCGGGCTATCTACGGGACCGTCTACTGCCGGCCTCTATCTCCCATCGTCCGGTACGTTCCCACAGAGAGGGACTCCTCAGGGTGCCGTCAGCCAAACAGTGTCGACTGGCGGTCCCCAGGGGGAGGGCCTTCTCTGTGGGGGCTCCGACCCTGTGGAACGAACTTCCCCTCGGACTTCGACAATTACCTGACCTTAGGACCTTTCGACTTAAAACTTATTTATTTCGTATGGCTGGACTAGCCTGATTTTTATCTTTAAATTTTAATTGAATTTGATGGGTTTTTAAAGTTTTGTGATTTTATGGGGGAGTATGTTATTTTAACATTTGGGCAAATTTAAATTAGTTTTTTAAGGGATGTTTTTAACTATTGTGTGTATTTGTATTTTATCTGCCTGTTCACCGCCCTGAGTCCTTCGGGAGAAGGGCGGTATACAAATGAAAATATTATTATTATTATTATTATTATTATTATTAAGCAGAGCTGTTCCAAAACAATGCAGCAAATCTTCCGAAGTACGGAAGATTTGTTCCACACCAGGAAAAAAAAAATTACATTTTATTTCATGCATCATCCGCAGTAGAAATCACAGTAGCATCTAATCGTCGTTCACACTGTGACTCCAGTGACAAAACAAATAACTGGTCTAGACATCAAAGGAAGCCACTTCAATAAAAAAAAACCCAAAAAAACAGAATTAGGAGTCTTAATTTACCGCTTTCACCAAATAGTGATCAGGGTCCAGATAAGGGTGGAACAAAAGGATTTTGCCACTGAATCATTGTTTGCAAAGGCTCCAATCTTTTTATGCCAATCGCTGGTAGGAAATTCTTCTCCCAAGCAGAGCGTGCTATTTTAAGCCACTTGATTAAAAAAGCAAAACAAATAAAAAAGACAAGGCAGCATATTTTACTGGAAACCCCATTGTGAGACTTTTCCACATGAACAAAGATTAAAAATACACAAAAACTGACTTTACAATGGGAGAGTTAATTATCAACAAGACAATTATCTCCCAAGACATTGGCCTGCTTTCTCTTCTGGGTTTTTTTTAACAGAAGTGCAAGACTGCCATCTGAATAAATGCAGAATAAGGAGTTGAAGGAGTTGGTAAAATATATTTTGGAAACCAAAAACTAAATGGGAGAAGAGCACGTCAAAAGAAGTATTATAACTTTCTGGCAGGACTGCATTTGCAACCTATTGTTTTATGCTATTTTTGTCTGGATGCTTCATCTCAAAATAGGTAGATCCCGACTTGCAACAGTTCGCTTAGTGACCGCTGGAAGTTAAAACGGCACTGAAAAAAGTGACTTACAGCCATTTTTCACACTTACGACCATTTTAGCATCCCCCACCGTCGGGGTGATCAAAATTCAGATGCTTGGCAACTGACTCACATTTATGACAGTTGCAGTATCCTGGGTCATGTGATCCCCTTTTATGACCTTCTGAAAAGCAAAGTCAATGGGGAAGCCAGATTCACTTAACAACCGTGATACTATATTAACAACTGCAGTGATTCACTGAACAACTATGGCAAGAATGATCGTAAAACAGGGCAAAACTCACTTAACCAATGTCTCACTTAGCAAGGGAAATATTGGGCTCAATTGTGGTCGTTAAGTGGAGGACTACCTGTACTTCCAACCCGCCTCATCTGCAGCCATCATCCACTCCACATTTGCTAAAGTATAAGGACATTATTATCTAACCCATCTGGAGACACCACTATAAGAGAAAGCCAAAGTAGTTTGGGAATTTAGGTTGAAAACCAAGGCTGAATGCACACATTAAATGGGTTGGCCAGCTTTGGATCAGCATGTCATGTAAAACGAACATCTTGGTTTATAACTGAAAGTTATAAGGTAAAGGTTCCCCTCGCACATACGTGCTAGTCGTTGCCGACTCTAGGGGGCGGTGCTCCTCTCCGTTTCAAAGCCAAAGAGCCAGCGCTGTCCGAAGACAACTCCATGGTCATGTGGCCGGCATGACTCAATACCAAAGGCCCACGGAACGCTGTTACCTTCCCACCAAAGGTGGTCCCTATTTTTTCTACTTGCATTTTTACGTGCTTTCGAAACTGCTAGGTTGGCAGAAGCTGGGACAAGTAACGGGAGCTCACCCCATTACACGGCACTAGGGATTCAAACCGCTGAACTGCCGACCTTTCAATTGACAAGCTCAACATCCTAGCCCCTGAGCCACTGCATCCCTAAAAACTGAAATTGAAAGTTATGGGAGTCCATAAATTACTGAATGCTTGGGAGCCCATTTTCACTGTCAGAGCGCTCGGGCCACCACAGGCATGTCACGAGTGACGTCGAGCTGGCCAGACCCCCCAAGGTCAAACACAACCCTGATGCGTCCCTCAATGAAATCAAGTTTGACACCCATGCACTTTGCTGGCTGAGGAACTCTGGGAGTTGAAGTCCACAAGTCTTAAAAAGAGCCAAGTTTGCAGACCCCTGGGCTAGAGTGCTGCAAAAATGCAAGCAGATAGGATTTAATATACCATGGATTTTTTTTTTAAAAAAACCTATTCCTTAGCATGAAGAATGAATCATCCCATCGTATTCCCAGGACTGTTGGCAATTATAATTCAGAATAAAGAATACAAAACACAAAAAATGGGGTGATTTGTTGATAAAAACAAGGTCCAAGTCAACAAAAAGAAAGTGCAAAGACAGAACAAATAGCTAAAATCTGAGGTTAGCTAAGCACAAGAAAATGGGAGATGAAGCTTTTTATATAAACAAAGCTTTTTATATAAAGTGGACAGCTAAAACTGATCTGAGAGTTAAATCTACCACACTGTGTGTGTACAGGTAATTTTTCATTTAATCAGCGATGGGATCCTGCCGGTTTAAAAACCGGTTCGGTGATCGCGCTCTGCGCGCATGTGCAGTTTTACGAAAACTTACCTTCCATGTTACTGCTGGAGAGTAACACAGCTGAGGCACAGCAATCCGCATGAATCAGTTGAGCCGATATGTCAGTAAAGCGCAGAGGTGGGCAGGCCCACCTGATCGTCGGAGCGAACCGGTTCACTCCCAGCTGATCATCGGAGCTATCGGTTCGCCTGAACCGGTTAAATCCCACCCCTGCACTTAATCCCAACCCACGAAGATGGCTCTGCATGGAGGCCTACTCTTTGAGTCGTAAGAAATAACACAAGGCACCGAAACTATCAGTAGAACAGACATTCCTGTAATGCCATCTTTCTTCAAGTAACTATAACCTGAAGTAATACGACATCCATCAAATTTAGCTTCTTAAGAGAGCTTCCCGAAACTGCTGGGATGGGGTAAAAAGAATTAGGGCTACTAACAGGATAACAGCCTACATTCATCCTCATCAGGAGAGGCAATTAATCTTTTCACTTGTCAGAGAGCTGCCACTGCCACAACAATCTCAGAAGGCGGCGTCCATCTGTTCCATGTCTGCTTACCCTTCTCACCTGAACTGTCTGATGAGATGTTAAGCCTCTTAACGAGGTTGGCTCTTAAGCCAATGGCCAGTTCCTCCAAAATCTTGTTCGGTGGAGTCTAGCACTGTTGATAATTGTTAGAACAGCGGTCCCCAACCTCTGCGGTTTGGTAGCTTGGCTTGGGGGAGGGAGATAGGGAGAGGGGAACTGGGTGGCGTGAACAGTGGGACAGTGTGCATGTGTGTGCCCTTGTTCCAGTGGTGGGCTGGCGCATAGGAGCACGCGCATAGGAGCACAGCTCGGCTTACACAACCGGTGAGCCAGGCACACATGCAAGTGGTCCTCAGTCTGCGGCTTTGTGCAAGTTGACCTGCATGCACATGCGTACGCTCCAGCCAGACACTTGCACAGCCGAATTCCAAATAGGCCACAGTCCAGTAGTGACCATGGCCTGTGTGTTGGGGGACTCCTACAGTATAATATGACACCACCAAGAATAGAAATGGAAGAGTGGAATGGAGTGTGGAGGGGTGTGGTGTGAACACAACAGAATATCCAACTTGGGAGGAACCTTGAAGGTCTTCTAACCCAGGGGTCTCCAACCTTGGCAACTTTAAGCCTGGAGGATTTCAACTCCCAGCTTTGCTGGCTAGGGAATTTGGGAGTTGAAGTCCTCCAGGCTTAAAGTTGCCAAGGTTAGAGACCCCTGCTTTAACCCAACCCTCTGCTCAAGCAGGAGACCCTATACCAGAGGTCTTCAAACTTGACCTCTTTAAGACTTGTGGATTTCAACTCCCAGAATTCTGGGAGTTGGAAGTCCACAAGTCTTAAAGCTGCCAAGTTTGAGGACAAGGAAGTGAATATTCCAATCATCATTTCCACTGCTAAAATGAAACTACTGCAAAACCACCAGTTGCAACCATTATACAGGTAATCCTTGATTTACAACCAATCATTTAGTGACCATTTGAATTGACAATGGTACTTTAAAAAGTGGCTCATGACTGTTTTTCACTTACAATCACTGCAGCACCCCCCATGGTCACGTGACCAAATGTCAGAAGCTTGGCAACTGACAGGGACTTATGACAGTTCGTCATGGAAGCCAGTTTCATTTAACAACTATGTCATTAACTTAACAACTGCAGTCCACAAGAATGAGCTTCCCCCAGGACTTCGACAACTTCCTGACCTCCGGACCTTTCGCCGCAAGCTGAAGACGTATCTATTCTTCCGAGCAGGACTGGCTTAAATAAGGTTTTTAAATATGGATTTTATTGGGGTTTATTTTATATTTTGTATTGTATTTTAAATTTTAGGCCATATTGAATAAGTTTTTTAAAGAGTGTTTTTATTGTAATATATTGTATTATTTTATCTGCCTGTTCACCGCCCTGAGTCCTTCGGGAGAAGGGCGGTATAAAAATTAATTTTTTTTTATTATTATTATTATTATTATTATTATTATTATTATTATTATTATTATTATTATTATTGAACAAAAAAGGCAGTGATGAAATCCAAATTTTTTTACTATGGGTTCTGTGGGCGAGGCTTGGTGGGCGTGGCAGGGGAAAAATATTGCAAAATCTCCATTCCCACCCCACTCTGGGGCCACTTCTCCGAACTGCTCAAAATTTCCACTACCGGTTCTCCAGAATCTGTCAGAACCTGCTGGATTTCACCCCTGAAAAAAAGGTCACAAAATGGGGCAAAACTCAACAAATTTCTCACTTAGCAACATAAATTTTAGGCCCAATTGTGGCTGTGAGTCGAAGACTGCCACTATCTATGTGCCTAGTTGAAACAGATGACATCTCACATATGCCTTCCGTTTTTAAAATATCTCAACCATCAGTTCCTGAGAAATCAGCCTCATAGTATTCTTCAGCTTGGCCTGGCACTCATTTTACTGACAGAAGCAGGAGGTTCAGGATTCTGACACTTAAAAAATAGGCATATTTGCTATTGTGATCATTTTTTAATGGCAGAGATTACGCTAAGGAATATTCCATTATCTCACCTTCCCTCCCTCTCTCTTCAAGGAGAATTTTAGGTTCTCGTGGTTTTTTCTCCTGGCCAGAGCTCTTTGAAACTGTCAAGAAGTTCAGAAATGGATAGACTAACGCGTACTATTAAGGACAAAAAAGGAACTGAATACTTTTTGACACGCAACTTATTTTACCAATGGTTAGACAATAAAAACAGAAGTTAGAAATGCAGGGACATAAAAAGGATAAATGTTAAAATGGAAATTTGATTAAAAAGGTAAAGGTAAAAGTTCCCCTCGCACATATGTGCTAGTTGTTCCCGATTCTAGAGGGCGGTGCTCAGCTCCATTTCAAAGCCAAAGAGCCAGCACTGCCCAAAGACCTCTTCATGGTCATGTGGCCGGCATGACTAAATGCCAAAGGCACACGGAACGCTGTTACCTTCCCACCAAAGGTGGTCCCTATTTTTCTACTTGCATTTTTTACGTGCTTTCGAAATGTTAGGTTGTCAGGAGCTGGGACAAGTAACGGGAGCTCAGCCTGTTACGCAGCACTAGGGATTCGAACTGCTGAACTGGCAACCTTTCAATCGACAAACTCAGCATCTTAGCCACACAGCCACTGTGTCCCTCTATCGATAAAATAGACAAGCTAAATAGAATAGAATAGAATAGAATAGAATTTTATTGGCCAAGTGTGATTGGACACACAAGGAATTTGTCTTGGTGC
The DNA here is from genome assembly GCF_028640845.1 of Ahaetulla prasina. Lineage (NCBI taxonomy): Eukaryota > Metazoa > Chordata > Lepidosauria > Squamata > Colubridae > Ahaetulla > Ahaetulla prasina. Next base: position 16,572,981 of record NC_080541.1, read on the forward strand.
ATATGCTCTCAGTGTACATAAAAGAAAAGATACGTTCATCATTAAATATTATTGTTATTATAGTATCAATGTTACTGTGATGAATGTCATTGTAAGCATTTTGTGATTACAATTGTCTATAAACAACTGTACCAAGACAACACAAAGCTTGTTTGAAATGGAATTTTTATATGCTATTCAAATAAAGTAAATAAAACATTTAAAAAAAAGAAACTGTCAAGAAGTTAATTCTTCCAGGAGGCTGTGTGCTAGCCAAAGCAAAAAAAAAAAATTAAAATAATCATCATTGAATAAAATAACGGGGCATGCAATTTCTCCAGCCTTCAACTGAAATGACCTTCTCCCAAGATTCATGGTTTGAGGCTGCAAGGGGACCCATTTCATGCCAGACATTTCTGGAGACGAACCTCTGCCAGTGGAATGGGGCTTGGAACATGCTCCAGTTCCCCCACATGGAAACACATTTGGCGCGTAATCACAGTTTCTTGGAAAAATGTTATTGGGCTGAAGCAAGCCAACATATTTGCTTGCTATCCATCTCAACACGGTATGGCCAGGAACAGAGATCCCTCGGGTGTCCTAAGCATTAGATGCCTCCTACAATCCTCCTCTGATCCTTGAAGATGCCAATATTGCTAATTTTTCCCCCCCAACAAATTCAGTTTTTGCTACCCATAGCACCTATCTGTCTTCCTGAAGATTGGTGGACCTTCCACTCCAGTCTATTTAAAGGACCTCTCACCTCAGATGCCTTGAGGGAAAGTCTCAAGTTTCAAAACCCAGAGATGACCACGTGGAAGTCAACACATGTTAACTGATCTGGCCCGGGGAAAGGAGCTGAGATCTCCCAACTGCAGATCTAATTTGTTATTGACACAGATGAATGAAATGCCAACCAAATGGCAAGACTAGGCTTAAAATCCCAGCTCCAGCTTTGCTGTTTTTTTCATTTGCCTCCTTCTCATTTCACCTGCAAAATAAATTCACCCAAGGATGTCTTGCTTTTCTCCCCAACATAAACAGTGCCCTGTTGGATCACACCTTTGGCCCAGTTAGGTCTACTGGCTAAGGAATCAGGCTACAAACTAGGAGACTGTGAGTTCCAGTCCTACCCTAGGTATGAAAGCCAGTTAAGTGACTGTGTACCAATCACCAGGAGACTATGAGTTCTCTAGTCCTACTCTAGGTATGAAAACCAGTTAAGTGATTGTGAACTAATCACCAGGAGACTGTTCTAGCCCCACCTCAGGCATGAAAGTCGACTGGGTGACTTGGGCCAATCACCAGGAGACTGTGAATTCTAGCCCCACCTTAGGAATAAAAGCCAACTGGGTGACTTTGGGCTAGTCACTCTCTTTCAACACAGCCCACCTGTGTTGGAAAAGATACCTAGGAATACCTAGGAAACGGTATTAGGTATTTCACCACTTTGAGTTATTTATAAACAATAATAAAGGCAGGATAAAAATCAAATGAATAAAATAATCCAGTAGTTTGTCATCCCAGCAACCAAGTAACTGTATCAGGAAACCCATGAGCCTCCCATCAGCTGGCCTTCAAAGCAGTCTCGCTGCCATCTTGGCAAACAGCGATTGGCTGCCATTGTTTCCATGAAGTGGTACAACCCATTTTTGAAGCCACCCAAGCTGATAAGCCAGCCCATCTTGGGGTACTGAACTCCAAGTTGGAAGCCCTCCATGTGCAAAAAAAAAAAAAAAAAGGTTTGGTTCTCTTTTGTCCATCCTGCTCCTTCCAGGACTCTGTTCTGTCCCCCTCCTCAGTCCGGGAGACACGAGCCATGATTTAATTAGCTGGCAACTATCAGCTCTGGCAGCAAACTAGCGAGCATCTGCCAAGTGTCTCTGTTCTCTCTCTTGATGCTGATGAGTCAGCCAGGAAACCGGGAACAAACAGGACTTCAGCTCTAGTTCTCTCCCTCTAAGCAATTGATTTGCTCGCCACGAAGTGGCATAGCAGCCCTTGCTGCTTTTATATCCTGTGGGGTGTGGCTCCATGACTCAGCACTTCCTAGGCCTGCCCCACCCCTGCTTCTGTTGTTCCCGCCTCTCCTGCCTACGAAACCAAGGGTCCAGCCAGGCCTGATTGCCATCAGCCGGGTCTGGAGGCGTGGCCTGGGGGGGATAGAGTCAGGGGACGGATGCCTTGTTATCTCCTCCACCTGGCCTGCCTCTGGCTCCTGGAGCTGAGCCAGGGAAGCCGGTGCTCCAGAAGTAAGTCCTGATGGCCCTTCCTCCTCACTTTCCTCCTCACTTTCTGGCAGGGGGCCTGGCTCGGGGGGGGCGGGGGGGGCGCAGACACAACAAACTCAATTTCTTCGAGTGACCTCTCTTGTTGTTTTTTTTATTTTGGCAAGAGAAAAACAGCTTCTCCTTGTTCATTTTATTTACGCCAGGCATAATTTTGTACATCTCAATGTCTCCTCTGACTCACTTCTTTTCTAAACCAAAAAAGAAACCCACAAATGTTGCAGCCTTACCTGAAAGGGAAGGAGATCCAGTCTCTTTATATCCTAGTTGGCCTCCGCTGAACCTTCTGTGGTTTCACAGTATCTTTCTGTAGGAACTCTACACCATTTTCCAGATGAAGCTGCACCATTAACTTATACAGGCAGTCCTCAACTGTTAAAAGAGCCCTAAATTTGTTGCTAAGTAAGACAGTTGTTAAGCAAGTTTGGGCCCATTTTACGTCCTTTCTTGCCACAAGTGTTAAGTAAATCACTACAGTTACGTCTGTACACAGTTGTTAAAGTGAGTTTGCTTTCCCCATCAACTTTGCTTAACAGAAGGTCATAAAAAGTTATCATGTGACCCTGGGGCATTGCAACCGTCATAAATACAAGTCAATTGCCTAACAGTCCCTAAACGAATTGTCCGTTGAGGACTACCTATATTAGGGCACTAGCTGGACTCCTGTGCTTTCATTCGAAACTATGTGATCAGGTGTGATAAATTGACACTTAAAGCCTAGAATGTGTAACTCCGTAGCATCAGAGTGTGTTACTATAGGGCAACTGGCAGTTGGAACAGAGAGGGAGGGAGAATAGAATGTCCCAGCCCGAAGGCCTGATGAGTCACGCGCTGGCCATGCCCACGCCCAGTTTAGCAAAGGGGTAGCATCAGAGTGTGCTAACGTAAGGCAACTGGCAGTTGGGACAGAGTTCCTTTCAGGTGGGGAGGGGAGTAGAACATCTAATTCCTTAGCATCAGAGCATGTGAATATACTGTATATGAAATAATAATGATCTGATGGTCATTTCGTAAAATCGTTTCTTAGCGAGCACCTAAAAGCCAAGAGGAATAAACGTGTCAAATTTAAAGTTTGTAGGCTTACGGTTCTGGAGATTTTGTGATGATGCATGAGTGGTTTTCGCTTTTATATATATTATATAGATTAATAGGTGGTAGACCAGATTATCCCAACACTTGTCCTATTTTTGGAAAGGCAGAGGAAAATCCCGGATCTATTGCCAGGTTCTTGAACATTTTGGACTACAGTTTCCATCATACTCGCTATTTGGCATAAAAATTATAGTCTACATTCCCTGAGAAGGGTGGGAATTGCATCTCCATTTGGGAGGAAGGCTGTTATGTTTTTTACCACCGTGGGACTCTAAAACAGAGAATTTTTATGCTGCACGGAATGACTTGACAGCATTCCAGGAACTTGTTCCAAGAGACACTGGTTTTGTGAATGCAGCATCCATCCATTCAATTTCCTTAATCAAACATGAGGCCCATCCATGAATGAAAATAAAACTTCACTGGCAGATGTCTTCTCAGACACCCCGTCGGAACAACTGTCAGGGGAGAAGCAAAACACCAAAAAGACAATCGAAAGGAAACGAACAGACAAATGTATGCTTTTATGTGAGAAAAAACAAAAAAACAGAAAAGAGTTTTCTTTCGATGTTTCTTTCTGAAATAGGATTTTCCGCAACCAAAGCCAAATATTTAAATAAACTGCATGTCACCCTGACACAATTACATTTTTAAATTACATCTCCCTTCAGGCATCAATCAAAGAGGCTGCCAAATTCAAGGTCACACCCCCCGTTAATATTTTAAAAAGAAGGGAAATTAAGTACGCTTTATTGTTTTTAAAAATGCTTTTTTCCCAGTAAGAAGCCCCATTTGTTCCTTGTTATTCCGCTCAATAAACTCATATTTCAAACTCCAGCTTCTGCTCCTAATTTATTTGTTTGGTTGTGACATCCACTTGAAGAATCAATGGCAACTATTATAGAGATGTGGACTTCAACTCCCAGAATTCCCAAGCCAGCTAGGCTGGCTGGGGAATTCTGGGAGTTGAAGTCCACATCTCTTAAAGTTGCTTAGGTTGAGAAAAGACTGATTTAGACAGCTACCAATCAAAGCTAAAAATTGCTTTGCTCTTCTTCTTACAGCCAGGTTGAAAATGAAACAGGTATAAATGTACCTGTTGTCATAACAAAATACAATTTATTATAACCCACGCCTGTCGGCTAACATCAACACCCTCTACAGTTTCTCTACTAGAAGGCCATATTTAGGCCTCAACTTATGCCATTAAGTCGTGAGGGTGGTCAAGCCAATCACCCACATGACTGACCCGTTTTCACAACCTTTTCTTGTGGCGGTCGTAAAATGAACCCATTGTTCCCTATGGGTGTTTTTGCTGAAAGACGTGGAAGTAAACGCCCCCTTTAGCCAAAATGTTGTAAATCATTTGCCCTGTCATTGAGGGATGCTGTAAACAGCCATCAATCAAAGTCAGTTACCAAGCACTCAAAATATGTTCATGTGGTATAAATATCTTTTTTTGGGGGGGAGAGAGTTTGCATAACATAAGCTGCCTAGAGTAACCCTGAGATAACATGGGCGGCCAATAAATTTATTCATAAAATAAATAAATGAAATAAACAACGGTTTTCCCCCCATGACATCACTTTAATAAACACCTCACTCCCACAGCACCGTCTAATGCCTAAAGATATTTACACACGTAGTAGGGCTGTATTGCTATTATCCTTCCCATCTTTCCTACTATCTTCTCCTATAAGTATCATATGACTTATCACTTGTTTGTATCTTATGATTTATGATTGTATCTTATGACTTATGATTTACCACTTTGTTCTTTGTGCATACACTGAGAGCTTCTGCACTAGAGACAAATTTCGTGTGTGTCCAATCACACTTGGCCAATAAAGTATATTCCAGTATTCCAATTCCAAACAGTCACTAAGTGGGCAGTCGTAAGTGGAGGACTACCCACCCGTATATCCTTTTTTGCCTTATGATTTACATCCCAATTTTTCTGGATATCCCACATGAGAATGAAAGAGAATTGTATTAGCAAAGTTATCCTCAATAGTGAAAGAATGCATTTCTTTCTAATGAAATAACAGGATTCATAATCCCAAACATAAATTTTATTTAGAAGTTATGTTCCCACACTCATACCACAGTGTTATTTGGGAGGATTTTCAGGATAAGTGTTGATAAAAGAATTATTATTCCATCAGACAGAAATGGGTCATCTGTATGAGCGGTCTGTCAAAATTAAGATTTGTGGGGGGGGGGGGGTTTGACAAAGGAGCACAAGACATTTTTGAGCAACACCATCAACATTTTTTGTTGAGTTACTGTGCCAAAATATAATTTCTAAGCCTTTTTCTCTCCTTTTCCTTTATTTATTAATTTTTAAACTTTCATTTTAATATCATTAACCCTTTAAGAGCACTGCAAGTGTTTGCATTTTTAAAAGTTTACATAATAAAATTAGGGGAGGAAAGTTATTTGGGAGAAAGTAAAGAAAGAGGCTAACATTCCAATTTTTAAAGCCCAAATGCAAAATGTTTTTTTAGATCACTTAAGAACCCTCAAACTCTGTTTCCAAGGCTATAAAATAATATGGTAAAATAGCATAAACCTCTGAGGCCCTCCAACCTAAGAAAATTTGATGTGCAATTATGATAATTATATCATTACTATAAATTATATAAACAAAAAGATCCTCTCAGCCTGTCATTCTCATGGCCTGTACTCTGAACATTTGTTCTTCACGTACAACAAGATTTCCATGTCAACCATACAACCTCATGAAAGGGACCAGAAACTACACAATATTTCCCAACTTCGCTAGACTCATACAAAGACGGCTTATCCCAGTGGCCAACCTATAAAATTTAGAATATTACCTACTCTAGCTCCAGGGTCTAACAGAAGTCATTATTCCTCACATTTATTAAGTCACTAATGCAGGAGTATCCAACCTTGGCAACATTCAAGATTTGTGGACTTCAGCTCCCAGCATTCTCCAAGAATCCATGCATTCTGGGCACAGTTATGGTCCCTTGTAAGTCAAGAAACACTTGTATTTATGGATCATTTGCAAATGCTTCCCGGATAATTCTTATGATAACAAGAAGGCAATACATATTTGGAATGAACTTGTTCTTCAGGCCATTTTGATGTTCACCTCTGCAGTAGGCAACAGGATCAGAAAGGCGAATAAAGAACTAGGAGAATAAAGACCTATTGCACAATATGCGCATAAACACTTCTGAGTTAAGATCGAGGTGTTACCTGACAGAGTAAAGGACAAGCAAACTGGAAAATGTCTCACGAAATTCCAGGCAACCTTTTGTTTAGCAAGACACAGAAAGCTATGAAACAGGAATGTCTAAGCCCAGGTATGTGGACAGGTGTCTAGGTACAGCGTCACCTCCGGATACCTTACTGGGGGGGAAAGCTTACAGCCCACTAACAGAATAACAGAGTTGGAAGGAACCTTGAAGGTCTTCTAACCCAGGGTCTCCAACCTTGGCAACTTTAAGCCTGGAGGATTTCAACTTCCAGCTTTGCTGGCTAGGGAATTTGGGAGTTGAAGTCCACCAGGCTTAAAGTTGCCAAGGTTGGAGACCCCTGGACTAGTCCATCCCCCTAGTGTTGCTAACACTCTTAGAGCAATATCTATACAAAGTGACCTATGGCTGTTTTTCACAGCTATGATCCCTTGTAACATCCCCATGGTCACGCAATTAGAATTTGGGCTTTTGGCATGTTATTTATGACGGTTGCAGCCTCCCAGGGTCACGTGACTACCCTCTGTAACCTTCTCAGCCAGCTTCCGACAAGCACAGCCGATGGGCGAAGGCAGATTGGCTTAATGACCGCATGATTCACTTAACAAGTGCGGTGATTCGCTTAGCAACTGAGCAAAGAAGTTGCAAAACTCACTTAAATGCCTTGCTTAGCTACAAAAATTCGGGGGTCGATTGTAGTCACAAGTCGAGGACTAGCTGTGGCTACCAAAGGCCTGGAGAGGGGGAAAAAATGGGAAACAGATTTGGGATGCTACCCCAGACAGCTTTCTACTATTTCTACCCAGAAAGCTTTCTACCCAGAAAACTTTCTACTATTGACCTCACTCCATTCCTAAGAGGACCATAAGGGGCGTGCATAAGCGCACAAACGTGCCTACCGTTCCTATCCTATTGTTTTTCTTTTCTTCTTCCTATATATATATATATATATATATATATATATATGCTTATATCTCCTAATATTTACTCATATATATGTTTATATACTATATAATCTTTTTGTATGATACTTACATATATTGTTATGACAAAATAAATAAATAAACAAACAGCTGCAAACCAGACCTCCTATCACCGAGAGCAAAAACCCTCAAGCAGCTAGCTATAGAACTCATCTGCACTTCATGCTTGTGATGAAAAGAAAACGAAACGTTGACTTTGATGGGATAGATTTGTCATTATACAAACGGCTAGTTGTAATGTGTAAAAGCAAAAAGTTGAGGCTGGAGTGTTTTTATCTAGTTGTTGTGCCAAAGAGAGCTCTATGCCTTTTTTTTCTTTTTTCTCCATGTACTTTACATTTTCTTTCCCTTCCTTTTTTTCCGTTCCCTAACTTCCCATTTCTCTTTGAAGTTATAAATACAATAAAAGCCATAAAGAAAAACTTCATCTGCACTTCTCATCTGCCAACCTGGAATTAAGGAGAAACATCCTAAGAGTGAGGACAATTAACCGGTGAAGCAGCTGGCCTTCAGAAATCGTGGATGCTCCATCACTGGAGGTTTTTTAGGAGAGACTGGACAGCCACCTGTCTGGAACAGTATGGCGACCCTATGGCATGTGTGCCAGAGGTGTCACGCAGAGCCCTCTCTGTGGGCACACGTACCGGCCAGCTGGTCTTTGCAGGCACTGGAAAACGGCCACAAAAATGGCCAAAAAACAGACATGCATGCACCAGCCAGCTGGTCTGTGGGTTTTTGGTGCTTCAGTGTGCGCAAAGACCAGCTGGCTGACACGCTCATGCACAGTGGCCAGCTGGTCTTCGGATTTCCAAAACTCCAGCACACGTATATGCACACACATGCACGCGCATTCCAGTTTGGGCACTCTGTGCCGAAAAGTTTCGCCATCACTGGTATAGGGTCTCCTATGCTTGAGCAGGGGACTGGACTAGAAGACTGGCTCATCATGGTCATAAGTTAAGATAGTCCATGTCAAGTCCCCCACGTGACTACAACTTTTTCTTTTTTGCTGCAGCAGCCATTAAGCGAATCAATTGTTCACAATGTTCAGCAATGTTTTACTGAAAATCAGAAGTAAATCCCAGTTTTTAGCAAAGCAATCATAAAGCGTAGACACTTCAAACAGCTGTAAATGCAGGCTGGCTGCCAAGCGCCCAACATATGGTCGTCTGACTGCAGAGGGGGAACCCATCCGGTTAATAGTATCTCCAGGGGAAGTCTGGTGTAACTTCCAACAGTCTCTAAGCAACCAGTTGCAAGTCAAGGACTATCTTAAGCTTTCTGGAGATCTGCTAGCTCACCCCCAAGCACTCACACAACAATTCTTCAGCCTCAGCTAACATCTCTGAAGTTATGGCCGGAAAAATAAAAATAAAAAAGGAGATATAATTCTAGCTCGGAAAAACAAGAGGAACTCAAAAGCAAACTAGCCCGCTTTTTGCCTTTGCAAAGATGTTAAGAAGTATTATTTATATCCACTGCATTCCCATATTGAACAATGCAATATACAATTAACAGATGCTTTTTCACACTAACAAGAGAGCATTATTAGAAACAAATGGCCTTGGTATGTCAAAAGTTGGACGTAGTTGAAGGAGCTGGTTCAAACTCTGATTGCTTCCCACACATCTAGCTATAAAGTTGCAAAGACTCTTTAACATAAAAACTTCATTTCTTTCTGTCTAAATGCCAGAGAAATTCATAGAGTAGCCTTAGAGAGCTACTATTTGCAATTTCGTAATTGACTTGATGTTAGTCTTGCAAGGAAGTCCAGATGGAGTATAATTCTACTTTACGATAAGGTTATGTTAACGTAATTCTACAAATCTGAAACAAATCTGAAAGTACGTTTCTCTACCGCCTTTACCACAAGAAACTAGGGAGGGTCCCTTGTGAGATGGTTCCCATGTCTGCCCTGATCATTCCTACATGCCATTACAGTAGCTCCTCTTTCTTGAACTTGTCTACTCTCCTTATCTCACATCCATCCAGATCCCTAACAGATATTCTACAGAGAATCTTAAGCAATCAACTCATGGGTGATTCAAATAACAATTATCTCCCTTAAATATGCTGATTTAAAGGTAACTGCCAGGAGCAATAAATCAGGAAGCAGTTCAAATGAATAGAAGTGTTTATTGCAGACATAAGCTCTCTACAAGAGTCTGAACTACTAAGGGTCAAAGCAAATTGGCGGCAGATAGAGTGTCAATGAAACAGAATATTACCTAGTATGGGAGAAATGGTATAAATGGTTAGAGAAAAAAGACAAAAGACAAAGAAAGATTAAATAATGGTTGAAATAGGAGTAGAAATTTAAGAATAGGAGGAAATAAAAGTTGTTGAAATTGTGTACAGGTTTAGGTCTATGTATACATGTAAATAAAATAATTATTATTAGAAATATATGTATGAAAGGTACATTAGGATTAGGGAGGAAAAATGTGTAAGTATTGGTTACCGACGCGAAACTGTTGAAAAGAAAAAGTGTTAAAATTTCTTTTTGTTTTAAAGAAATGTTTAATAAAAATATTTTTTTTAAAAAAGAGTCAATGGAATTTAAGACAGGCTGGCCTTAGGGCTGTAGGCACGAAAGGACTGGAGACTGATGATGTGCTTGACCCCTCCCTCAGGCTCAGCTTGGTCATCTCCAACAGCAGGGCTGTCAAACTCAAGGCCCGCGGGGTGCTTAGACCTGGCCCACGGGGCCACTCTAGAAACAGCAAAGGACCAGCCTGCACTGCTTCCACCATTTAAAATGGAGCTCAATTTTTGCTGGCAGAGTGCTCAGGCCACCACAGGCGCCCCAGACATGAGTGATGTCGAACTGGCCACGCCCCCCACTCCCCCAGCTGCCCCAAAGTCAAACACAACCCTGATGCGGCCCTCAATGAAATGGAGTTTGACATCCCTGTCCTACAGTAACTGAACTTTAGTTCTGTGACATCTTAAACATCAGCTACATTCCACTAAACATGATCTCTGAAACTACGCACCAATGAAACGTCTAATAGTCAAGGCAAGGCACACAAATCTCACTGCCTTTTGCACTGCAAAAAAACACCCTTCTTAAGCTTCATTTTTTAAAAAATGAGGTCTCAGCGTAGACCATGGATGATGAATCTGGTGACTCTCCAGATGTTATCCAACCTCAATCACCTGAATGTTCCTCTTGAAGTGCTGAGCAACTCACACTGTCCATACTCCCGGATGAAGCTGATGCCCCGTGAACTCCTCCAGGTATATAAAATGTTTGTACACAAAATAAAAGTAATTTCAGAGCGGGGATATGAAGGCATACATTATTTTTTTAGAATGAATGAATGAGCAGGAAGGTACCTTGGAGGTATTCTAGTCCAGCCCTCTGCTCAAGCAGGAGAACTTATACTATTTCAGGTAAGTGACTATCTAGTGTCTTCTTAAAAACATCCAGTGATGGAGCGCCCACGATTTCTGAAGGCAAAGCTGTTCTACTGGTTAATTGTCCTCACTGTTAGGAAGTTTCTCCTTAATTCCAGGTTGCTTCTCTCCTTGATTAGTGTCCATCTATTGTTTCTGGTCCTGCCCACTGGTGCACTGGAGAATAATTTGACCCCCTATTCTTTGTGGCAGTCCCTCAAGTACTGGAATACTTCTATCATGTCCCCCCAATTTTTCTTTTCTTTAGACTAGCCAAACCCAAATCAAAACAAAATGGGTTGCAGGGTAGAGGTATGAAAGCCAGTGGGGTGCTTGCCTGGTCCCAAAGTAGCGGGGGGGGGGGGAATGGGGTAAGGGGAGGGGGGATAGGAGACAGCTAAGAAGAGAAAGTGCATGCATATATATCAGCCTGGGGCTGTTGTGGTCCGCCAGCACCTGCGCAGCTGGCAACGGAGTCGGACAGCAATGAGGCTGAGGTGGGGCCAGGGCCATCAGGGAGTGATGCAGAGTCCAGAGCCTCCAGAGACTGATAGTTGTGAGGCAGAGGAACAGCTGCCAGAAGGCAAAAGCAGCTGAAGCAAAGAGGATGACTTGGGAGTAGGGCCAAGAGATGATTGGCCCCTCCCGTAAGGCTTAAAACAGGTCAGTAACCACGGAAAACAATGTTGGTAGCGCTTCGTCTTCTTGCATTTATTTTTGTATCTGTGAGTTCTGAATGTTTGCCAAGAAAGGCCTTTGGCAGTTTACCTAATTGGACCAAGGTTGGCAATAGGACTGAGGAATTTATGTTGGGAGGAATTTTTTTTTTTATTACATTTATATCCCGCCCTTCTCCGAAGACTCAGGGCGGCTTACAGTGTGTAAGGCAATAGTCTCATTCTATTTGTATATTTACAAAGTCAACTTATTGCCCCCCCAACAATCTGGGTCCTCATTTTACCTACCTTATAAAGGATGGAAGGCTGAGTCAACCTTGGACCTGGTGGGACTAGAACCTGCAGTAATTGCAGGCAGCTGTGTTTTAATAACAGGCTTCTTACAGCCTGAGCCACACCGCTCAGTGCTTTAATTTAGTCGAACTACGCTGGGAATGAAGTAATTCTCAGCTGTTTGAATAAAGTTTGTTTTTTTTCTTCACTACCTACTTGGCCTGGGTCACAACAAGGGCAATGTTGGCAAACCTTTTCAGCATCGAGTGAAGAACGGGAGCGCACGCATGCACGCGGGGGAGTTGTGGAAACCATAAAAGCTGTTCCCGGCACACATGGTCTTTCGATTTCTGGAGCGCATGCACGCACAAAGACCAACTGGCCATCACATATGCGTGCGCCGTAAACCAAAAGCTCAGCTTCCCGGCATGCACATCCATGCCAGGGAGCTGCTCTTCTGGTTTCCAGCACTCACGCATGCGCGAAGACCAGCTGGCTGGCACGCACGTGCGTGTCGGAATCCGGAAGAACAACGGGCCATCACGGGCCTACGGTACTGCTCTTGATGGGTTCACCCGCAGCCTTCATCTATTTTTGCTCGACCATATTGAAACACTGTATTAGGTGTGTGGTCTTACTAGGGTTTTATAAAGTGGTGCTAATACTTCACGCCATCTTGATTCTATGCCTAGAGTCTATCGCAGTGTAGTGGTTATCTGCTCATAGTTAAAATGCAAAGCAAAGAGGACATTACATGTCTCCTGGCTGTGTCTCTACAATATATAACAGTAGACTAAAAAAAAAAACCACTAGGCAATTCAGCCTACGGTGGGAGCGGAGCCATACTTTGTGATCCAGGTCATCCCTTAATGCTATAATGTGATTTACCGGCTCAGACACAGCATAGTAGACGGACACAGGAATTGTGTCTTGTTAATCCAAGATTTGGGTTGAACGTGTCAGGACAGCAAGAATGCGGCTTCTATGCAAATACACGCAGTGCATAATCAGCCTGCACAATTCCATGCACCTCAAACCTGAGCATAAGATTGGTGATTGCAACCACAATTTAGATCTTTCCAAGTTGGCTACTTTATGCGTCTCTAGTTCTGGCACAATCTGAAAACTCTCATTCAAACTATTAATAGGATGTCCAATAAAAGAGAGTCATCATAGCAGGGTGGATATAGTGTAAGTTCGGGAGTGGGAAGATCCTGGTCCATCTTTAGCCATGAAAGATCCCTGGATCATTCTGGCCGGATGTCTTTCTCCACTCCATCTTGACCTAGTTATATGGTGGCGGTGGTTGCAGAAAAGGAGAATCAAGAATCAGAAAAGATCTGGAAGGGACCTTGGAGGTCTTCTAGTCCAGCCCCCTGCTCAAAGACAAGAGAAGAAGAGCACCATGTTACACCACCATGAACTCCTGGACGTAAAGTAGGAAATAAATCTCACAAGCAATTCAATATATAAGCAATAATACTGATGCTCTACCTAGTCGGCTAATGAATTTTTGCAAGTAAATACCAAGTTCAGAGTCCCTTTCAATGCAAACATCGCCAGCCATCAATCACAACCAAGGAGAGAAGATTAAGATTCCCTAACAATGGACCATCAACACTCAAGAAACCGTCAAGAAACACACCATAGTCTAGCACTCGGCCTTGCTAATGGCACTGAAAAAATGACTTACAACTGATCCTCACACTTACAACCGTTTCAGGTCATGTGATTAAAATTTGGGAACTTGGCAACAGACATGCATTTTAGGAAGGTTGTAGCATCTCTCCGAGACACGTGATGGCCATTTGTGACCTTCCCAGCAAACTTCCAGCAGTCAGTGTGGGAAACCAGCCTCGCTTAACAACCACGTGATTCACTTAACAATTACTGCAATAGTCCACTCATTATTGTGATTCCCTGAACAACCATTGCAAAAAAGAAAAATCATAAAATTGAGTACAGGTCACTTAACAACTGCCTTACTTATCTGTTACTTATCTGGTCATAAGTCGAGGACTGCCTGGAATTTGCAATTAACACAAACTGATATATATATATATATATATATATATATATATATATATATATATATATATATATATATATATATATATATATATATATATATATAACAGTTTGTGTATATAAACTGTATATATATAATGGCTCCCTCATCTTCCCCACACACATAGTACAATGTTAAGGAGATGCCAAGCAAAATGTTGGCGGAACTTCCTACAAAATGATGTAAGGAAGTTCTAGGAAAACAGTGTCAAACTCGAGGCCCGTGGGCTGGATCCGGCCCATAGGGTGTTTAGATCTGGCCCGTGGGGCCACCCTGGAAATAGCAAAAGACCAGCCCACAGTGCCTCTGCCAGCAAAAACAGAACTTGTGAGGGCTGCTTGCAGCCTCCTGACCACCATTTTGGCTGGCAGAGGGTTGCAGGAGGCCGTCCCAGCCGAAAACGGAGATTGAGAACCTGTTTTTGCTGGCAGAGCGCTCAGGCCACCATAGGCACCCCCAACTCGAGTGATCTCAAACTGGTCACGCCCACCTTGCCCCCCCCACACACACACACATCGAAGTCAAATACAACCCTGATGCGGTCCTTAATGAAATCGAGTTTGACACCCCTGTTCTAGGATCTGGTCAATTATCTGTTTACTAATTTTACTGTTACTGAGGACCCAGATTGTTGGGGGGGCAATAAGTTGACTTTGTAAAAATATACAAATAGAATGAGACTATTGCCTTATACACTGTAAGCCGCCCTGAGTCTTCGGAGAAGGGCGGGGTATAAATGTAAACAAAAAAACAAACAAAAAAAAACTACTACTTAAAATGAGTAAGTCTAAGTAGCTATGACCTGAGGGATTCATCAATTAATAGGACATACAGGCAGTCCTTGACTTACGACCTCAACAGAGCCCAAAATTTTTGTCGCTACACGAGACATTCGGTAAGTGAATATTGCCCCGTTTTACCTTTCCTGACACAGTTGTTTAAGAAAATCACTCCCGTTATTAAGTCAGTGATACGGTTGTTAAGTGAATCTGGCTTTTCCCACGGAAAGCCTTTGCTTGTCAAAAGGTCACAAAAAGCGATCACTTGAGCTCAGAACTCTGCAACGGATGTAAATAGGAGTCGATTGCCCAGTGTCCCAAATTTTGATCTCGTGACCATAGGGATGCTGCAATGGTCATAAATGTGAAAAATGGTCATGAATCATTATTTTAGTGCCGTTGCAACTCTGAATGGTCACTAAATGAACTACTGTACGTTGAGGACTACTGTGTATGCTACTGTGCATGTTCCCGCTCATTAAAATAATCATAATTGTTCCTATAGGCATGCAAATATCCCCATATATAGATTTGGTGAGGTACACCATGCAGAATCTTTGGAGTGGTCTATAAATACTGCTCGAGCGGTAAATAAATATATAATCCATTTCTGAGCTTCTCCACTGCTGTAAGAGGAAGGGAGGTCAAACAGAGATCTCTGTCTTTCAAATCTTAACAGTAGAGAGAAAACATTTAGCAGATACAAACTAGCAAACACAGGGGTGCTCGATTAAATCTCAAAAAAGCAAGGCCTGGGCTTGATCCATTTCTATATTTACACAAGCATGAAAATCTTTCTGACATATGGACATCCTGCTTTGCATTAAAAGGATACAATTTCTTTTTAAGTGAGAATGTGAAAAGAAAGAGGAAGCCCTCTCCAAACAAATCTTTTTTTTTTTTCCTACACAAATAACTTGCATCTTTGCCCATTAAAGAACTCTGGGACAAAAAAGGCACGTATGCACATTATTAACAGGGAAACTGCTTTTTCCAATAAAAAGAAAGTTGGTTAAGGAAGAGTCTCTTCCACAAATCGGCCTTCTCAGAGAGAGATGCACACAGGCCTAGCTTCAAATTCCTATTTTATCGAGAGATTTTGGGTCAGTTTCTCCAATCTGATCCGATACAGATAAATTGGGCCGACGATTCCCAGGATCCCCTCAACCAAACGAACTAGGAATTTTGGAAACTCCCAAGCCTCTTAACACTTCTAAAGGCATCACCTTGAAGAAGGCCAATCTTAAAATATATATAATTCAAGAGGAGGCTGTAAATGAAAGCAGTGCAGTATTCTGAGCTCCAGCAAAAGATGTCCTGGTTAGACAATTAAATAAAATAACAATCAGAACAGGAAGACTATGTTTTGTGAAATATTGCAGGCAGAAATAGCCACCATGTCCTTTGCCACTTTTGGTTACAAACTACAGTTTAAAAAAAAAATCTTCCATTTTATATTAGGACTATCAAAGAATAGTCATCTCCTGGCGTACCATCATTTTTTTTAGTGCAAGCTATGAATACTTTTAAAATATTGCTTCAAAAATCACATATACCTCCCACAGGGCAATATTACAGATTATGAATGTATAAGCAACTCTCCTAGAAAAATACAAATCCTGCAACTCTGCATGAAATAAGCTATTGGAAGAACTCCACAAATTAGACCACGGAAAACGTTAACTTCCATTGGGAAGATTTATTTAAACATTCTGCGGACCTGTTAAAAATTGACCAAAAACTCAGCACAATTAATATTAATGACTTACAACAAAAAAAATATATCACTGCATCGAAATAACCCTTGTTAATGCAACTGGGTTTATAGACACTTAAAACAGGAATTATTTATACGCCTTATGATTCTTCATTCTTATGAACAATATTCAATAAGAAACCGTTATCGTATTTATTTCATATTTATGGGAGGCGGGGGGGGGGGTGGAGAACGGCTCCAAAGTAAGTGGTACAGTTATCAACTTCACCATAAAATAAATCGTTTCCCACCAAACAATCCTCTCGATTTAAGATGCACGTTTAAAGACTGGAGATTTTCTGAAACATAATAAAGGGAAATGTTGGTGCCACAAGTTTCAGAATGACAACAGTGCAAGTTCAGAAATAAGGGCCAAGGCAAACATGTCTCAACTTGTCAATTTGAGCCTGGTGTCATAATATTCAGGAGACAATTTTATTTTGATTTTAACGATGCCTGTTCTTCTCCCCCCCCACCCCATTTACTACTCCTTATGTGCATTTACTACCCTTTGCAACCAAAGCACAAATTATTGCCCTCACTGGAAGAGTTGGCTCTTCCACCTACTATCCTGCACTTCTGCACAAACACTTGTTTTTGCCCACTGGCCTGCCGTGGTTCTTCAGGATGGGACTACTACTAAGCCTCACACTTCCTAAGTAGCCATCCAAATGGGTTTCTTTTGCAGGAAAAGGTAGCAGGGCTTGAAAAAGGGGAGTGGGTGGCTATGTGGATTTTTGGAGGGAGACTTTTTTTTTGGGGGGGGGGTTAGGGAAATATAACTTTGTTGCTTGTATCCTTACTATTGATATTGTTTCCTGATTGCTTTTTTGTAGCCTATGACTATCATTAAGTGTTGTATCATTAAGTGTTAAATTTGTACCCTATGACTATCATTATGTGTTTTAAGTGTTGTACCTTGATGAAGGTATCTTTTATGTACACTGAGAGCATACGTACCAACGCAAATTCCTTGTGTGTCCAATCACACTTGGCCAATAAAAAATTAAATTAAATAATTCTATTCTATTCTATTCTATTCTATTCTATTCTATTCTATTCTATTGACCTATGTATCTTTTCTTTTATGTACAATGAGAGCATATGCACCAAGGCAAGTTTCCTTGTGTGTCCAATCACACTTGGCCAATAAAAAATTCTATTCTATTCTATTCTATTCTATTCTATTCTATTCTATTCTATTCTATTCTATTCTATTCTAATTAGTTGCCAGAGGGAGAAGCGAGGTGGATCAACCTTACAGGGATCCAGGTGGAAGAAAAGCGCCTTCTTTTTGATTTTGGGGATGGTTGGGTCCCCCATAAGAGAGAAAAACAGAGAGAGGGGAGAGAGAGACCCCCAACTCGGGTTAAGAGGACTAGGGGGGGGGAGAGAGACGTCGAGGGGGGGAGGAAAGGTCCACCTCGCAGCAGACAACGCCAAGCCACGATCCAAACCCCGAATCCCGGATTCGCGGCTCATCCGTGCTGCCCTTTGGACCAAGCAGCGGCGGAGGCGAACCCCTGCGCGAACCCGAGCCCGGATTCGAGGCAAACCTCGAGCAGCCCCAAAATAAAATCCATGCCAAGGCGCGAACGAAAGGGGTTGGGGGAGATCGCTCGATTTTTGGGGGAGGGGAGAGACGGGGAAAAATAACCCGCAGAAGGCCAGTTTTGGGGGAGGGAGTGGAGGATGGGTTTGGGGAAGGGGAAAAGTCCAAGAGTTGGACTGAGCCAGAGGAGATCGACGGCCGTCTGGCCATCCTCTTCCACCTCCCCCGATTGTAACGAAGGGGGGGGGGGAGAGGAGGGTTTGGGTTTTTTTTTTGCAGGTCTCCGGAACCCTCTCAAAAAGGGGTGATGCTGGGGGAGGGGTGGGGATGGGGGAGGGGTGGGAAGAGGGGAGGTATATCCTCTTTCTCTTGGAAAAAAAGCTCGGCAGGCCGATTGGGTTGCCCGTGCACGACAGACCCACGTCCACCCCCTCGTGCAGCGGCAGCTTGAGTGGATCGGCGGGATGGCTCAGCAGAGAATCTCCGTCCACTCCTCCCCCCCCTACCACGCGCGCCCGCAAAAGCCCACGCGAGGCGACTGGGCGATTTTTTTTTTTTTAAGGGCACCTGTAAACTTCCGAGCCAACTCCCGAGGCCCGGCTTCGTGGAGGAAACGCGCTTAAAAAACAAGAAGGACGAGGGAGCAATCGGAAAGCCACGATCACCACCCCCCACGCGCCTTCATCTACCCCCCACCCCACTCCGATCTCGCTCACTTACCACGCATCCTTCCTTCCCCAAGCCAGGCCAAGTTCCCCCTTCCCCTCCAAAAAACAACAACACACAGTTGGGGGGAAAAGCCTTGCAAAGTTCTTCGCCGTCTCGATCCGGGCTTTTTTGTTTTTCCTTTCCAAAAAAAAAAAAACAAATCAAAAAGCGTCCCCGGCGATGAAGAAGAATTACAATGCAAAAATTAAAATTAAAATAATAATAATAATAAAAAAAGCACCCACGGGAGGATAAAGGGCCGCCGCCACCAGGCCGCGGTTCTTGCAAGCGAGCGACCGAGCAGGCTCGGCTGGCTGCTTGTTTCCCATGTGCTCGCCGGAGCACGCGCTCGCCTCAATGGAACGTTGTGCTGGCTGGAGCGCTGTGACGTCACCGCCCCCCAAGCAGCTGCTCCTGCCTCGCAGCCTTTGCAACAACGGCGGCGGCTCCGCTGAGGACGGTGCAGTTTGCAAAAAACACAACCCCCACCCTCCTTCCCCGAGCCGCCTCGCATCTTCCAAAACGCGGTGGAAATTGGAGGGTGGGGGGGTGGGGAGGAGGAGGAGGAGGAGGAGAAAGAAAAGCGCGCGGCACAAGTGCAGGAGGTGACCCAAGTTTATTTCTTCCCCTCCTCCCTCCCTCCCCAGTGTCTTAACGGAGCTGCTCCTCTGCCTCTCGGATAACGGCTTTAGCCGGTCTGGTGTCGTTCCTTCACACACACACACACACGAATAGCTTCTGGGTTGCGAGTGGTGAGGGTGTCCTCGGTGGGGCGGGGTGGGGGGAGAGTGGCTGCGCTGACCATCGCTCATGCCAATTTTTTTTCCAGCCAGATCTTGCAAGTTCTGTCTTCAAGCGAGTGCCAGAGGTGGAGGTATGAAAGGCAGCGGGGTGCTTGGCTGGTCCCAAAATAGCTTGGGGGGGTGTAGTGAGGGGTAATAGGGAGGGGGTTATAGGAGACAGCTAAGAAAAAAAAGTGCATGCATATATATATTTACAGACCCCTCGCATCCTGGACATAAACTGTTTCAACTCCTATCCTCAAAACCACGCTATAGAGCGCTGCACACCAGAACAACTAGACACAAGAACAGTTTTCCCGTGAATGCCATCACTCTGCTAAACAAATAATTCCCTCAACACTGTCAAACTATTTACTAAGTCTGCACTACTGTTAATCTCACCGTTTCCATCACCCATCTCCTTCCACTTATGACTTTATGACTGTAACTTTGTTGCTTGTATCCTTACCATTTATATTGACATTGATTGTTTCCTGATTGCTTATTTGCCCCCTATGACTATCATTAAGTGTTGTACCTTAGAATTCTTGATGATCTTTTCTTTTATGTACTCTGAGAGCATATGCACCAAGACAAATTCTGTGTATGTGTATATATATATGTAGGTCTTTGGTTATTCGGGTTTTCTCCTGCATAAAATTGGAAGTGTCTTTGTGACGTTTCGACGAAATCCCATTCGTCATCTTCAGTCTAGGTGTTTACAGCTTCGTGCTTCTAGGAGAAAGCTGTAAACACCTAGCCTGAAGATGACGAATGGGATTTCGTCGAAACGTCGCCAAGACACTTCCAGTTTTACGCTGGAGAAAACCCGAATAACCAAAGACCTACATACAAACACCCGCGAAAACCTCAGAAAACATATGTATATACATACATACATACATACATACATACATAGATTACTGCTCTTGATGGGTTCACCTGCAAGCTTTCATCTATTTTTGCTCCACTGCATTGAAAGAACCATATTAAGTCATGTAATGTATGTGGGGGTACATCATGCATACTTTTGTATTTATTTATTTTGTCATGTGTATGTAGTGTATATTAGAGGTGGAGAACAAAATTTCATTTTAACGTATGCCAATTGGTGTATATTCAAAGTGACAATAAAGTTATCCTAACTCTAAAAGCCTTATCTGTTGATCTATTTATTCATTCATTCATTCATTCATTTTCTCGTTTATTGGAGGTGTAGACCTTTTGAGAGCCATATGCAATGAAATTTCATTTTAATATATGCCAATTAGTGTACATGCAAAGTGACAATAAAGTTATTTGAACTCTAAAAGTCTTATCTGTTGATCTATCTATTTATTTATTCATTCATTCATTTTGTCATGTGTATATTGGAGGTGTAGACCTTTTGAGAGTCATATGCAATGAAATTTCATTTTAATATATGCCAATTAGTGTACATGCAAAGTGACAATAAAGTTATTTGAACTCTAAAAGTCTTATCTGTTGATCTATCTATTTATTTATTCATTCATTCATTTTGTCATATGTATATTGGAGGTGTAGACCTTTTGAGGGCCATATGCAACAAAATTTCATTTTAATATATGCCAATTAGTGCATATTCAAACTGGCAATAAAGTTACTCTAACTCTAAAAGTCTTATCTATTCATCTATCTATCTATTTATTCATTCATTTATTCATTCATTCATTTATTTTGTCGTGTATATTGGAGTTGTAGACCTTTTGAGAGCCGTATGCGACAAAATTTCATTTTCATGTATGCCAATTAATGTACATGCAAAGTGACAATAAAGTTAATCGAAGTCTCTTAAGTCTAAATTGCCACGATGTAAAAAGATGTTGAGACTCTAGAAAAAGTGCAGAGAAGAGCAACAAAGATGATTAGGGGACTGGAGGCTAAAACATGAATGGTTACACGAACTCAGTATGTCTAGTTTACTGAAAAGAAGAACTGGGGAGACATGATAGCAGTATTCCAATATCTCGGGTTGCCACAAAAAAGAGGGAGTCAGGCTATTCTCAAAAGCACCCGTGGGTAGAACAAGAAGCAATGGGTGGAAACTAATCAAGGAGAGAAGCAACTTAGAACTAAGGAGAAATTTCCTAACAGTTAGAACAATTAATAAGTGGAACAACTTGCCTGCAGAAATTGTGAATGCTCCAACACTGGAATTTTTTAAGAAAATGTTGGATAGCCATTTGACTGAAATGGTGTAGGGTTTCCTGCCTGGGCAGAGGGTTGGACTAGAAGACCTCCAAGGTCCCTTCCAACTCTGTTATTATGTTATGTTATGTTAAATGTTGTATATCTATGATTGCATGATTGATGATGATAGTAATATATGTCCATTCAGTTGTTCTACTATTCTACGGGCCAGGTCTCTCCGCTTCTCCCAATCTTGCATTATTTCTTCCAGTTGTTCTACACTGTGTCAGCTTTGATGGTGTCCAGCCACCATGTTCATTGGTGGCCTGGTTTCCTTTTACTGCTAATACTTCCGAGCATAATTGCTTTCTCCAGGGAATTCCCCCCACATGAAAGGGCCAAGATAAGTGAGACATATTTTTGTGGTTTTTGTCTTCCAGTGACACATCTGGTCGCATGCATTCAAGTACTTGCTTGTTAGTCACCTTTGCTGTCCAAGAAATACACAGGACCATACACTAAATCAGGGGTCTCCAACCTGGGCAACTTTCAGCCTGGTGGACTTCAACCCCCAGAATTCCCCAGCCAGCTTTGCTGGATGGGGGATTCTGGGAAGTTGACGTCCACCAGGCTGACAGTTGCCCAGGTTGGAGACCTCTGCACTAAATTATTTTATTTACAAATTGTTCTGTCCCCCTCGCCTCCATCCGAGCGATGACTTAATTAGCCGGCACTATCAGCTCTGGCAGCAAACTAGCGAGCATCTGCCAAGTGACTCTGTTATCTCCCTTGATGCCGATGAGTCAACAAACAGTACTTCAGCTCTAGTCAAGCAGTTGATTTGCCTGCTACGAAGAGGCATAGCAGCTCTTGCTGCTTTTATATCCTGTGGGGTGTGGCTCCATGACTCAGCACTTCCTAGGCCTGCCCCACCCCTGCTTCTGTTCTTCCCGCCTCTCCTGCCTACGAAACCTAGGGTCCAGCCAGGCCTGATTGCCATCAGCTGGGTCTGGAGGCGTGGCCTGG
Source organism: Ahaetulla prasina (assembly GCF_028640845.1). Taxonomy (NCBI): domain Eukaryota; kingdom Metazoa; phylum Chordata; class Lepidosauria; order Squamata; family Colubridae; genus Ahaetulla; species Ahaetulla prasina. Next base: position 16,595,721 of record NC_080541.1, read on the forward strand.
GGGGGGAGAGTCAGGGGACGGGGGCCTCGTTATCTCCTCCACCTGGCCTGTCTCTGGCTCCTGGAGCTGAGCCAGGGAAGCCGGTGCTCCAGAGGTAAGTCTTGATGGCCCTTCCCCCTCACTTTCCAAGTCACTTTCTGGCAGGGGGCCCGGCTCAGGGGGCACAGACACAACACAAATTGTCCTCGGCTTACAATATTTAGTGACTGTTCAAAATTGTCATGGCACTGGAAAAAGCGACTTATGACTGCTTTTCACACTTACGACCATTGCGTTATCCCCATGCCCGCGCGATCAAAATTCAGATGCTTGCCAACTGGTTCATATTTATGATGGTTGCAGTGACCAGGTCATGTGACTGCCTTTCTCTTCCTTCCGGTAAGCAAAGCCAATGTGGGAAGCCAGATTTACTCAACAACAATCAACAACTTGACAACTGCAGTGATTCACTTAACAACTTCAGCAAAAAAAAGGTCGTAAGAGGGGGCAAAAATCCCTTAACAAACATTTCGCTTAGCAACAGACGTTTTGGGCTTAATACAAGAAGCAATGGGACCAAGAACAAGAAGCTATAGAACAAGAAGCAATAGAACAAGAATGGAACAAGAAGCAATAGAACAAGAATGGAACAAGAAGCAATAGAATAAGAAGCAATGGGTGGAAACTGATCAAGGAAAGAAGCAACTTAGAACTAAGGAGAAATTTCCTGGCAGTGAGAACAATTAATAAGTGGAACAACTTGCCTGCAGAAGTTGTGAATGCTCCAACACTGGAAATTTTTAAGAAAGTGTTGGATAACCATCTGTCTGAAATGGTGTAGGGTTTCCTGCCTGGGCAGGGGGTTGGACTAGAAGGCCTCCAAGGTCCCTTCCAACTCTGTTGTTATATTATATTATATTATATTATATTATATTATATTATATTATATTATATTATATTATATTATATTATATTATATTATATTATATTAATTGCGGCCATAACTCGAGGTCTACCTGTAAAAGCACCACCACATACCCCATGCTCATCCTTCTGGAATATTAGTTTCATTTCATGGGGGAATTGTTGCCCTTTGCACATTGACCTAGTCTAAAGTCTGCTTCTGAGGCAATCGCTTTGGTTTCCAATAGTCTAAGGCTAGCCATGGTTCAGCAAAGCAGGGTGGCCTTTTCTTAAGTGAGACCATCAATAAAAACCATTTAACCCAGTTGATTGGACTGGTGGCGGTTTCAGGCCAGACGCTGCAACCTTTTGAAAGTATGACCGAAGGAAAAAACCACCACACGTTACATTGATTTATGACGATATGGATTTTTCTGCTTGCAGAACATCAGAATACGTTGCCGGTGATCCTGATGAATTTGTAGATTTGATGTATGTTATTTCTTTAGTTCCGTTAGTGATTTTAACCCCTGTTTGGCACACTAGGATTGTAAACTGCTGTTGAGTTAGTCAACAATTGGACCAGCCTAGTAAAGAAATTACAGGTAAATCCTCAACTTACAACCTTATTTGGGGCCAGGATTTCTATTGCTGTTTAAGCTATTATTAAGTGAATAACTCCTGATATTGCAATCTTTTTTTGCAGATTGAGAATCTAAATTCTGGGAACTCAAGTCCATAAACCTTAAAGCTGCCAAGGTTGAGAATTACTGCTCAGGAGGCATCTTAGAACAGAGGTCCACAACCCCAGGTCCATAGACTAGCATCAGGCCACGGCATGCCAGAAACTGGGCCAGGCGCACAAATGAAACCCCATCCACAGGATGCAGGCAGCATGTGAAACCATGTCCATGTCGGTCTTAGACGAGACTTAATTAGACTTAGACTTAGACTTAGACTTAGACTTAGACTTAGACTTAGACTTAGACTAGACTAGACTAGACTAGACTAGACTAGAACAGAACAGAACAGAGTAGAGTAGAGTAGAGTAGAGTAGAGTAGAGTAGAGTAGAGTAGAATAGGAGTAGAATAGAATAGAATAGAATAGAATAGAATAGAATAGAATAGAATAGAATAGAATAGAACCGCCTCCCACTTGTAATTAGCTGTGTTGTTCTTGCTGTTGTCATGCTGGTTGATGGAGGCTTAATTCCTACTGTTTCCTCCTTCCTAGCTTGCGATTGGGAGGTGTTTGGAAGGGCCAAATTGATTAATGACATATAAAGGCAGAGATCTCTGTAATGGTAGTTTAATACTTTGACGATGTCAGCAGATGGCTGACAAAAGCTTAGTAGAATAAAATTTTAATTATTTGAGTTTCAGAGTTCGCAGACTTTGGATGTATACATGTACATGGCAGGAGAAACAAATCTTGTGAGTTTTCAAGACAGATGGCATAGGGAACAAACCTGTTACAGAATCTGGTAGTCCTGTTAGAAATACTTTGAAACCTCCTCCCAGAGGGGAGCAACAGAAACAGACCATAAAGTGGGTGTGTGGGGTCTCTAACAATGCTTTGAGCTCTAAGCACATAGCGCTTATAAACAGTATCCTGAATGACAGGAAGCGAGCTTTCTAGAATCTTCTCGGTTGTCCCCACCACTCTCTGTATGGACTTTTTATCTGAGGTGCTGCTGCCACCAAAACAAATGGAAATGCAATTCATTAAAATGCCCTCATTCGTGCCTCTGTAAAAAGTGGCCAGGACAGAAGGAGAAAGATGTTCTCTCCTCATCTGATGCAGAAAATGCAGGTGCTGGCTTGCATGCTTCACTAAGGAGGACAGTCCACAAAAAACTCTCTTGGAACAGGTCCCTGGTGCCCCAAAGGTTGGGGGGTCACTGTCTTAGAATATAAAAATGGTTTAGCTTAATGCCAACTGGCTCAGAAAAAAGGACAGAGGAACACTGAGATATATCAATACAGGTAGTCCTGTATCAATTAGCAACTATCAAAACAGGTAGTCCTCGGCTTACAAAGATTCATTTACTGACCGTTCAAAGTTACAACAGCACCAAAAAAGTGACTTATGCCCATTTTTCACACATACGACTGTTGCAGTATCCCCATGATGGTCACGTGATTTACATTCAGATGACAACTGACTGACATTTATGATGGTCACATTGTCCTGGAGTCATATGATTGCCTTTTGCAACCGTCTGACAAGCATAGTCAATGGGGAAGCCAGATTCACTTAACAACCATGTTACTAACTTAACAACTGCAGTGATTCACTTAACAAATGTGGCAAGGAAAGTCATAAAATGGGGGGAAACTCAATAAAATGTCTCACTTAGTAACATACATTTTGGGCGCAGTTGTGGTCGTAAATCGAGGATTACCTGTACTCATTTCATAATAAAATTCTCAGGGCACTTAGATTCACTTTACCAGAATTGTTTATATTCTGAGAGACATACACTCATTTTAAAAAATTTCTCTATATAAAAGCGAAATACCACTCATGCATCATCACAAAATCTCTAGAACTGTAAAACCTACAAACCTGAAATTTGCCACGTATGGTCCTCTTCGCTTCTAGGTGCTCACTGAGAAAGGATTTTTTGAAATGACCATCAGAGCATTAGTATTTCCGGTATTATGATTAATAGGTTCTGATGCTAAGGAGTTCTATTCCCCCTCCCCACCTGAAAAGAAATCTGTTCAAAATTCAAAACACAAGCAGAGGAGAGGAGTTTCTCTACCACAATGTTCTACCTGTCAATGACTACTTCAGCTTCAACCATAACAATACAAGAGCAAATAATAGATATAAACTCAAAGTAAACTGCTCCAAACTCGATTGCAGATAATATGACTTCAGTAACAGAGTGGTCAATGCCTGGAATGCACTACCTGACTCTGTAGTTTCTTCCCCAAACCCCCAAAACTTTAAGCTTAATGACCTCACCCCATTCCTAAGAGGTCTGTAAGGGGTGTGCATAAGTGCACTTGCGTGCCTACTGTCCCTGTCCTAATATTCCTTTTTACTTACTCTTTTCGTGTATCAAATCATGTTTATACTTTTACTTGTTATCTTATATATGATTGACAAATAAATAAAACAAATAAAAGTTTCAGTTTCAATTTTACTTTCATCGCAGCAACCAGGGGATAGGATAGGGGAAGCTTCTGTGGGGCAAGGCTGAGGGAGAGAAGGGAGAGGAGAGACCAATCGCAACTACTCATTAATTTTCAAGCTGTAAGTGTCGATTTATCAAGCTCGATCATATAGTGTCATAGGGGAGCACGGGTATTCATCTAGAAAACAAATAAAATGAAATCCAAATTGGGAATCTAAATTCTGGATCAAGGGCTTTGTTGTACATGTTGCATTTCCCACCTTAGTTACCTGAGGCAACCTGCATTTTAAGAGCGACAGATAAGCATGGTGTGTTTTCAGGGTAGTCTAAATGCTTGAAATTCACCCGTCATGTTGAGCATCTCAAGAGAGAGAGAAATTATTCCTTGTTTTTAAAGTCCTCACTGTGAAAACTTGCTTCTGCCTTTTCTAACTGGTATTTTTTTTTAAACTTTGTCCTTTTTCATCAAGCAGACAATGGCACAGACGAAATCTCTAACCAGAATCTCCCTAAGATCCATGCGGAATCCTGGGAAATAACAATGGGTGGATTTCTGCAGCCTGGTGCTTTATGTAGGTATAAATTCCAGCCACCAGATACAGGTAGTCCTCGACTTATGGCCATTGCTTATTTCCATTACTAAGCAAGTGTTGTGACCCAGACCCAAGTAGGTAGCAGTAGAAGACGCAATCAGTTCAAAAACAAACAGGCTTTATTAGAGCAGCTGAGAATTAACTCATTCTCAGCGTAGTCCAAACTAAATCAAAGCAAATTCTTCATAACACAATTCTTCAGTCTTATCACCAACCTTGGTCTATTTGCCAAGGCTTTTCTTGGCAAAAGTTCAAAAGCAGAAGATGCCCACAAGAAATAAATGCAGCAAGACAAGGAACAAGGCTATCAACGTTGTTTTCCAACAAAGAGCCCAAATGCCGTTGCTGGTCTTTTAAGCTTTCTGGGAGGGGCCAATCATCTCTTGGCCCTACTCCTGAGTCATCCTCTTTGCTTTAGCTGCTCTTGCCTTCTGGCAGCTCTTCTCATGCGTGCATTAGGAACAGGCTCCTCCTGTTCCTCTGCCTCACTACTGTCAGCCTCTGGAGGCTCCGGAGTCTGCACATCACTCCCAGATGGCCCTGGCCCCACCTCTGCCTCCGACACAGAGCCCTCATCCGGGCCTTCCCCAGCCTCCAGGACTAGCCCATATTCTTCCTCAGCCTCATCGCTGTCCGACTATGTTGCCAGCTCCGCAGACTGCTGGCGGACCACAACACTAAGGTTGTTGTTAAGTAAGCTGCATTCAATTTTGCAACTTTTTTTTTTTTTTTGCAGTTGTTAAGTGCCTCTCTGTTAAATGGAATTAAAAATTTTCTCCTTGCAAGGAGACAAATCACCCTCCAGTGCTGGATTGCCATTTATGATAGGAAAAGCTTAATGCCAAGAGCAAATAGAGGTGACTGAACAGAAACGTTTCAATCGTATGTATTTATTTTTCCATTTGTGGCTTGGAATTGAGTGTTCTACCGATGGTTATTTCCCTCTTTTTGTATCCTTACAAAACCTTCCAACTCAAGTAGAAGAGTAGACCAGTGTTTCTCAAACAAGTCAACTTTTAAGATGTGTGAACTTCAACTCCCAGAATTTTGAGAGTTGACGTCCACCCATGTTAAAGTTGACCCATTTGAAAAACACTGAGACAGGCTGATGGGAATCCATGCCTAAAGATATTTAGAATAACAGAGTTGGAAGGGACCTTGGGGGTCTTCTAGTCCAATCCCCTGCTTAGGCAGGAAACCCTACACCACTTCAGACAAATGGTTATCCAACATCTTCTTAAAAACTTCCAGTGTTGGAGCATTCACAACTTCTGGAGGCAAGTTGTTCCATTGATTAATTGTTCTAACTGTCGGAAATTTCTCCTTAGTTCTAGGTTGCTTCTCTCCTTGATTAGTTTCCACCCATTGCTTCTTGTCCTAACTTTTCTTTGTGGCAGCCCCTGAGATATTGGAACACTGCTATCATGTCATCCTTAGTCCTTCTTTTCATCAAACTTACCTATTTCATCAAATTTACCCATGTAGTATGGCTCTATTGCTATTATTCTGCTCATCTTATCTTTCTCATCTCATCTTTCCTACTACCTTCTCCTATCCGTATCTTATGATTTATGATGGTGCAATTTATGATCTACGGCTTATCACTTCTTTGTTTGTAGATACACTGAGCTTATGCACCGGAGACAAATTCCTTGGGTATCTATGGTAATCACACTTGGCCAATAAAGGAATTCCGATTCCAAATGAGAATTGGAATTTACCTGTCTTCAGGCTTATTCCAAAAACTTCCAGTGTTGGAGCATTTACAACTTCTGGAGGCAAGTTGTTCCACTGATTACTTGTTGGAACAACTTGCCTCCAGAAGTTGTGGATGCTCCAACACTGGAAGTTTTAAAGAAGAGGTTGGATAACCATTTGTCTGAAGTGGTGTAGGGTTTCCTGCCTAAGCAGGGGGTTGGACTAGAAGACCTCCAAGGTCCCTTCTGTTATTCTGTTCTGTTCTGTTCTGTTCTGTTCTGTTCTATTCTATTCTATTCTATTCTATTCTATTCTATTCTATTCTATTCTATTCTATTCTATTCTATTCTATTCTATTCTTCTAACTTGGGAATGCCACTTTCTACCCCTCTGGCAATGAAGACACATCTGCATCCCAGTGATTCAATTTCCCCAGGTAACTTGATGCTAAAAGAGAAGTAACAACAGTGTCACTTTTATACTGTTCTTTTTTAATTCCATCCAGTGCCTTCAGCTAGGCTTTGCAAAGTATCAAACACTGCAAAGCAGACATGACTCATCAGAAATCCGGCTTTATTTAGCAGGAGGCATCAGGAGTGGATTCCCCCCCCCCACCCTTGTCCTTCACCTTTGCCATAAAAATATCTCAGCCACGTTCTTCTTGTTTAGGTCATGTTTACTGCTAGAGGGTCTGAGCCTCCCACTTTTCTCTTGATTCCCATTCTATTGTCCTTTCCACCCCAAATATTGATTTGGGGTAGAGTACTAGAAAAGGCAGTGATAGATTTTATTTTCCTGGGCTCCAAGATCACCGCAGATGGGGACTGCAGCCAAGAAATTAAAAAAACGCTTGCTCCTGGGGAGGAAAGCTACGGCAAATCTAGACAGTGTACTAAAAAGCAGAGACATCACCCTGCCAACCAAAGTGCATATAGTCAAGGCTATAATTTTCCCAGTTGCAATGTATGGCTGTGAAAGTTCGACCATAAGAAAGGCTGAGCACCAAAGAATTGGGGCCTTTGAACTATGGTGCTGGAGAAGACTCCTGTGAGTCCCTTTTTTTTTAATTTATTTACATTTATATCCCGCCCTTCTCTGAAGACTCAGGGCGGCTTACAGTGTATAAGGCAATAGTCTCATTCTATTTGTATATTTACAAAGTCAACTTATTGCCCCCCCAACAATCTGGGTCCTCATTTTACCTACCTTATAAAGGATGGAAGGCTGAGTCAACCTTGGGCCGGGCTTGAACCTGCAGCAATTGCAGGCTACTGTGTTCTAATAACAGGCTCTAACAGCCTGAGCTATTACAGCCGATCCAAACAGTGCAAGGCGATCCAAACAGTCAGTCCTAGAGGAGATCAACCCTGACTGCTCTTTAAAAGGCCAGATCCTGAAGATGAAACTCAAAGATATTGGCCACCTAATGAGAAGAAAGGACTCCCTGGAGAAGAGGCTAATGCTGGGAACAATTGAGGGCAAAAGAAGAAGGGGACGACAGAGAATGAGGTGGCTGGATGGAGTCCCTGAAGCAGTAGGCAAGTGAGCTTAAATGGATTCCAGAGGATGGTAGAGGACAGGAAGGCCTGGAGGAACGTTGTCCATGGGGTCGCGGTGGGTCGGAAATGACTTTGCAACTAACAACAACAACTAGAAAAGGCACCAGTGTGGTTTTTTTGGTCATCTGAATTCCTGCAACTTTAAGAAAGAAGGGGGGAAAAAACAAGGGAAAAACCAAACAAAGCTAAAAAGCAGAACCCAAACATTGTGACTAGAGTCCAGGAATGAACCAAAATAGACGACAAACAGCCAAAGTTCCTGGAATAACAAGATAGCGTCTTTTTTTTTTCTTCATCCTGGCTATTGAATTAAGTTCCCTTCATTTCCCCAGGAGCAGTAAAAGATTGGGCTTGTTCCTTGTATGAACCTAACTTCTGAGTCATTCCCTTTAATTGTGGCTTACAAGGACAACATAGACGCCTAACATTAAAAAGCCTTTGTTGAGCAAACATTTATCCCAAATAAACCGGGGTGTGTTTGCCTTCCGCAGCCCTCTCCCACACTGGAGAGCTGTTGAAGGAAGCCTCAACCTGGACTTGATGACAGGCTGTGAATGCGGCCTTCTGCTGTGTGATTAGATGCCTGCACACATTAACACCAGATGTAATTCAGCTAAAATGAAAGAGTCGTCAAGGAGAAAATTAAAAAGAAGGCTTTCGTTTAATTTTGCAGGAGGGAAGCATGTGTGCCTTCAAGGCATAGCTGGATTCCTTGGAGATGGTGAGGTTGAGCAAAAAGTTCTACGCATCCGAGGACGACTGAGAATGAGAGGGAAGGAAGGAGCAGGAAAAAGAAGGAGAAAGGGAAAGAGAAGGAGAAGGAGAAAGGGAAGCGGAAGTGGGGAGGAAAAGAGAAGAGAAATTGGAAGTGGAAAGAGAGGAGGAAGAGGGGGAAGGAGGAGAAGAAGGGGAATGGGAAGTTGAAAGACAAAGAGGAGGAGGAAGATATGTTCTAAATAATCTCATTTCAGGACAGGCAAGCTTAAAATGTCACAATATCATTTACTGGATTATGTTAGTGCTGTATTCATGACAAGAGGGATACCTACTACTGCACAATCCACTTCCATTTGTCCAGCAGGCCCCTTCATCCTTGTTCTGAATAGCAACTCCTGCTGCTCATCTCGCCTCTAAATTATTTCGCAGTGGATACTCCTTAAACATTCTGCCAAAGCTAAAAGCACATGTAAGAAACTTCTCTTTCTCTCTCTCTCTCTCTCTCCCTCTCTCTCTGTCTCTCTCTCCCTCTCTCCTCTCTGTCTGTCTGTCTCTCCCTGTCTGTCTGCCTGTCTCTGTCTCTGTCTCTCTCCCCCTCTCTCCTCTGTCTCTCTCTCTGTCTCTCTCTCCTCTCTGTCTCTGTCTCTCTCTCCTGTCTCTTCTCTCTCTGTCTCTGTCTCCCTCTCTCCTCTCTCTCTGTCTCTGTCTCTGTCTCTCTCCCCCTCTCTCCTCTCTGTCTCTCTCTCTGTCTCTCTCTCCTCTCTCCTTAAACATTCTGCCAAAGCTAAAAGCACATGTAAGAAACTTCTCTCTCTCTGTCTCTCTCTCTCCCTCTCTCTCTGTCTCCCTCTCCCTCTCTCCTCTCTGTCTGTCTGTCTGTCTCTCCCTCTCCTCTCTGCCTCTCTCTCTGTCTCTCTCTCCTCTCTCTCTGTTTCTCTCTGTCTCTCTCTCCTCTCTCTCCCTCTCTCCTCTCTCTCTCTGTCTCTGTCTCCGTGTGTGTGTGTGTGTGTGTGTGTGTGTGTGTGTGTGTGCATGTGTGTACAACTACCATACAGTGCTAATAAGCATTTTAACATTTTACTTTTCTATATTGGTAGTCCTCAATTACAACTGGTTGGTTAGTTACTGTTCAGAGTTATGACGAATCCCTTGGACAACATATAGACTAACTCCTGCCCAGGGCAGGAACTCACAAATAACCCCAGACAAATGACTGTCCAACTATCTAGAGAAGAGGATCTAGTAAATTATAATCTATCTGCAGATAGAGATATTGGGCCAAAGCTCAAAAGCAAAGCACATAATCTTCTTTGCAGAAAGTATTTCTCCATTTCAAAACAAGGATCTGGATCTCCTCTTCCTCTTCCTCTTCTTCTTCCTCCTCTTCCTCCTCTCCAAGCAGTCACCAGGAGTCAATACTAGGGGTTAAATCCAGCGGGTTCTAACAGGTTCTGGAGAACCGGTAGCAGAAATTTTGAGTAGTTCGGAGAACCAGCAAATACCACTTCTGGCTGGCCCAAAAGTGGGGTGGGAATGGAGATTTTGCAATATCCTTCCCCCCAGGAATGGGGAGGGAATGGGGATTTTGTAGTATCCTTCCCCTGGAGTGGGGCGGGAATGGAGATTTTGCAATATCCTTCCCCTGCCATGCCCGTCAAGCCACGCCCACCGAACCGGTAGAGAAAAAATTTGGATTTCACCCCTGGTCAACACTGATTCAAAAGTGTGCGCGCACACACACACACACAAAATTAAGAAATGTGCTCATGACAATGCTGCATTTATATTTTATCAACTGTTTGACAGTGTTTCCTTTAAATACCGCCATTCATTATCTTTCCCCCTGTAATATTTTCTTATCGTGAATACATCACATAAGCCCGTCACCCCAAGTGATTAATGCCACTTGAATTGTTAGCAACGGGACAAAAATTGTCTTTCTATTTTCAGCAGAAAGGAAGGGCTGGGGATTTAGTCTGGAGCCAAAATTCCTCTCATGATCATCGAATTACATCACTTTTCTCATCTGAACAACGACAAAAGGCCAGATTTAAAGAGTTTCTTTCAATGGATCTCTCTGGGTTCTCCATCTTCAAGCCTATGCACCAATTTCCCCAAATATACCGTAGCATTGCTATTATTGTAGAATAAAATAGTACTGTCTAATATAAATCAGTCTTGGATGGTGTTTTATTTTTATACGCCTTTTCATTCCCCCTTTCCTATCATTCTTTTATGATATTAAAAGAACGTTACTGATGTTCAACAATAAAAAGAATGAAATTCAGAATGAGAAGGATGCTATTGGTCCAGAACATAACCATCCCTTGCTCAAGGTCATGGTTGTCCAATATATTCCAAAAGACAACTGGATTTTCTTCATGCTTTCTTGGAAGATGTTTTGCTTCTCATCCAAGAAGCTTCTTCAGTTCTAACTGACTGGCAGGAAATGGAAGGATTTATCTTATTTGCAGTCATCCAGGAGTGGGCTGCTGGGTTCGGGAGAACCTCTAGCTAAGATTCTGTGCAGTTCAGAGAACCCTCAAATCCCACTCCTGGCTGGCCCTCCCAGGAGTCCCCACACCCCTCCCAGGAGTCCCCACACGGCCCGTTTTGGCTGTAGGTAAGTGCAGGGCACGCGCAGAGGCTCAGGTAGGGCGAAACATAGGCCTACCGGAAGTTCGGGAAGGCCGGAAACGGGCCCATCCGCAGCCTGGGTAGGCTGTTTTCGCCCTCCTGGAGGCTGGAGGAAAGCCTCCGGAGCCCGGGACAGACAAAAACTCCCTCTCCCACCGTGCTGTAGGAGGCCAACTAGGCCACTCCCACCATGGCCATGCCCACCCAGCAACCGAGCAGAGAACCCCTTGCTAAATTTTTTGAAGCCCACCCCTGCAGTCATCTGGTTCTCAGGGTTGGTCTTTAGCTTTCTTGAGAGTCCTTGAGGCCACTTGAGGGTTTAACTGTATTCGCAGAGTCACCTAAAAGGGAGTGGGATCTTCTTGAGATCAATGAAAGGACTGCATTGTAAACAGGAGAAAGATGGTGTGGTACCTCTACCCCTCTGTTAAGGAATTTAATATAATGGCCTCTTTGACCCTTCTTTCAAACCGGTTGACCTCTCTGTCCAGCATGTGAACTTTGCTGTCTTCAAAAGAGTGACCCTTGTCTTTCAGATGCAGATGGACTGCTGACCGAATTGTCCTGGTGGGTTTGTTCCCCTGTGTTGTGTCCCCTCTGAGGACAGAGCGGAATTAAAACTGAAGATGGACGAGAAGCAGAATGTTTTCAACAAGAAAATGCCAAGAAAGTTCAATTGCCTTTCGGCGGGGGTGGGGGGGGGAAGCATCTTTGGGACATCCCTTGCTCAGTGCGAGAATCTGAATGAAAGCAATGTGCCCTACTAACTGGGGTCCTGTAAATTCAACCCCAGGTTTTGTGTCCTTCCCCTTGAGATCAGTGAATAGAACAGAACAGAACAGAACAGAACAGAACAGAACAGAACAGAATAGAATAGAATAGAAGTTTTTATTGGCCAAGTGTGATTGGACACACAAGGAATTTGTCCTGGTGCATATGCTCTCAGTGTACATAAAAGAAAAGATACCTTCATCAAGAATTCTAAGGTACAACAATTAATGATAGTCATAGGCTACAAATAAGCAATCAAGAAACAATCACTATCAATATAAATTGTAAGGATACAGTCATACAGTCATAAGTGGAAGGAGATTGGTGATGGGAACAATGAGAAGATTAATAGTAGTGCAGATTTAGTAAATAGTTTGACAGTGTTGAAGGAATTTGTTTAACAGAGTGATGGCCTTCAGGAAAAAACTGTTCTTGTGTCTAGTTGTTCTGGTGTGCAGTGCTCTATAGCGTCGTTTTGAGGGTAGGAGGTGAAACAGTTTATGTCCTGGATGTGAGGGATCTGTAAATATTTTCACGGCCCTCTTCTTGATTCATGCAGTATACAGGTCCTCAATGGAAGGCAGGTTGGTAGCAATTTTTTTTTAAAATGAATTTTGGTCTTGGTCTTCTTAACGTGACAATTCTCAAGGATTTGAATCCGATATCCCACACCTTATTTTTCAGTTCTCAAGTCTAAATATAGCTTCTTCATTCTCTCACGCATGTTTCCCGTCCCCAATCATATGTTTTGTTCTTCTTTAAAGTTATTCCAATGTCTCTCAATCTTTCTTGAAACATGGCGCCCAGAAGTGCAAAATCTGGCGTCCTCCAGATATGTGGAACCAAAGTACCCATCAGCCACAATTGTCCCAAAGGTGCCTTTTTTTTTCAAGAGGCAACTGGAGTTTCTGCTTTTTCTTTGAAGACGTTTTGCTTCTCATCCAAGAAGCTGCTTCAGTTCGGAAAAGCTCTGAGAAGCTTCTCGGATGAGAAGCGAAACATCCTCAAAGAAAATAAACAAACAAGAAAGTCCAGTTGCCTCTTGAAAAAGCACCTTTGGGACAACCATGACCTGGACTTGGACCTGACTTGAGAATCTCCATAGACATCAGCTACAACAATCCATACCAGCAAAATCATATGGAGGGGAGCTAGTCTTGAATATTCTGTTTGTATCTCTGAATCAGGAAAGAATCAAAGAAAACGAACAAGAAAGGACTCTTCAAAGTGTAGACATGACTGCTTATTTCACATCATACTCCTATTTTTTGAGAGCAGTTCAGCTCTTTCAAGCAAGCTGAACCCCTGGGAAGCCCTCAAATTTTGTAAATCAATAACTGCTCTTGGTTTCTCCCTTTAGAAGGCTGAATGCAAATACATCCATACAATGAAGCAGTGTTGTAGTTCTCCCCCCCCACCCCGCTGTGCTTATCTCATCTGCAGTTTTCTGGTAAAAGGATAATACACAGGAGTGCTATTCAGCAGGTTCTGACAGGTTCTGGAGAACCAGTAGCAGAAATTTTGAGCAGTTCGGAGATCTGGCAAATACCACCTCTGGCTGGCCCCAGAATGGGGTGGGAATGGAGATTTTGCAATATCCTTCCCCTGGGGTGGGGAGGAACTGGAGATTTTGCAGTATCCTTCCCCTGCCACGCCCACCAAGCCACACCATGCCCACCAAGCCATGCCCACAGAACCGGTAGTAAAAAAAAATTGAATTGATAATACAGTCATATTTGCACCAAGGAAAATGGGAGGTTGCAAACTTGCAAGCCAGTTAGAGATGATAGACACCAGTAGGCAAATCATAATAAATCTAGTATGGAACAAGGGCGATGATATTCCAGTCATTATATTCTAGACTAGCTATGGATCCTTTCCTATCATCTTGCATTCATTTCCGGAGCTCCGTGTCTAAGATTCTATCATAAGAATGTCGGGAGATTAACCAATTTCTTATATTCTCCATTCACAGTTATACAATTTGGGGTAAATCAATGCTTCAAAGTCAAAGTCTATAGGATAATTAAGTTTCAACAAGCTGGATTCAATTTCTGGTCTCTGTATAGACAAATTGTCTTCTAGCTCAACCTGTCTCCTTTTACAAGCCATAGGTTTTTCAGAAGAAGTCCAGCGATACCATTCAACTCGGCTTTTTTCTATTTTCTACAGTAGTGGCCAAAATTGTGGAAACCTTTTGGGAAAAATGTATTTTTGAGGCTTGATAGCTAATAACACCACTTTTTGTGTGTGTGGGGGGGGGAGTTTCAAGATAATCATATTCCACTGCTGGAATGGCCTGGGAATAGCCCAGACCTTAATGCTCCTGGTTCGGACTGGATCGCCTAATACGGTAGCAATGGCAGCAGGTGGTTCAGAGAACCGGTAGCAAAAATCCCTGCCCACCCAATGCCCAGCTGAGCTGCGTGATCATCAGAGGTTGTTGTTTTTTTTTTTTTTTTTAAAACATTTTTTCTTTAGCGGAAAAAATGCTTTTAAAAGTAAAAAAAAAGAGCTTCTGATATCGCATGGCTCAGCTGGGATCATCAGAGCCTTTTAAAAGCATTTTTTCTACAACCTCTTCGGCTGAAGGGTAAAAGTAAAAAAAAAAAAAGTTGGTCACGCCCACCCAGTCACATTACCCCCCCACCAAGCCACGCCCACAGAACTGGTATTAACAAATTTTACGTTTCACCTCTGCCTTAACCCAATTGAAAATCTATGGAGTCAGCTAAAGAAACTTGTTAGTCAGAAGCGACCCAGCAATAAAACCCAGTTAATAGAAGCAATCATTCAATCTTGGTTTCACATTATAACAGCTGCAGAACTAAAAGACTTGGTTCACTCTATGGGAAAAGGTTGTAAGGCTGTAATTCATGCTAAAGGTGACCCAACTAAATATTAACTGACATGGGGATCATTTTTGTACATCTCATTTTTTCTATGGTGATAATTTTTGTATAGCTCATTTTTTCTACGTGTTTCATTTTTCTTCTTTATACTGTAACTGCTATTCTAATAGCAAATCCTTCATAAAAGTTATTGCATTACATTCCTGATTAAATTATCTTTCCATTGATATATAGTTTTATGGTACTACTCCCCCCCCCCAAAAAAAAGTGGAGTTATTAGCTAGTTTTAGAAAATACAGTTTTCCCAAAAGGTTTCCACAATTTTGGCCACTACTGTATATTACCAAGTCGAGTTTATTGCTATCATGGCTACCAGCTATTAACGGATTCCTCTCCAGGGGAATCACCATTGAGACATGTTCAATGAACTTGAAAGCAAACAGGGAACATGAACTCATGCAGAATTATCCTTGATGGTAGAGTCCAAAGAAGAGGTAGAACTGTAATCCAGAGTTGGGGTAAGGACAGACATGTCTATAAAGTAAAGGTAAAGGTTCCCCTGGCACATATGTGCTAGTCGTTCCCGACTCTAGGGGGGCGGTGCTCATCTCTGTTTCAAAGCTGAAGAGCCAGCGCTGTCTGAAGATGTCTCCTTGGTCATGTGATTGGCATGACTAAATGCCAAAGGCGCATGGAACGCTGTTACCTTCTCACCAAAGGTGGTCCCTATTTTTCTACTTGCATTTTTTACGTGCTTTCGAACTGCTAGGCTGGCAGAAGCTGGGACAAGTAACAGGAGCTCACCCTGTTACGTGGCACTAGGGATTCGAACCGTTGAACTTTTGATCGACAAGTTCAGCGTCTTAGCCACTGAGCCACTGTGTCCCTTAGACATGTCTATCAGCACAAATACTACCCCCTAGAAAAGAAACTCTCATCCCTACAGGGAAGAAAATTTCTCTACATTCCCAAAAAGAACCCACCCTGATATATAGCTTATTCATAAAAGTACTTTGGAAAGCTTTTCTGAAAGATTGCAGAAATGCTTCTGAAAGCTGCTCTATTACATTGCACCAATAGAATATAGGGTGCTTTAGAACAAATCGAAAAGTAAGCACCTTTGCAATACCCTGGAATAATTAAGCCGTTTTACTAGGCAGATAAATTATCTCAGTCAGTTTAATCTGTTCTTGCCAACTGTTACTCTGTTTAAAATGTGTGGTTGATATAGAGTTTCTTGTTTGCCTTTAAATACCTGGGGTTGCAGAAATCATTTTTTGGGTGAAGGGAAAGATTCAGAGATTTCTTAGTATTATTAATACTATTACATAATAATAGAATCATCTATTAAAATGTCCTTCCTGTCGAAGATTACTTCAGCTTCAATTGCAACAGTACACGAGCACACAATAGATTTAAGCTTAATGTTAACCGCTCCAATCTTGATTGCAGAAAATATGACTTCAGTAACAGAGTTGTTAATGTTTGGAATAAACTACCTGACTCTGTGGTCTCTTCCCAAAATCCCCAAAGCTTCAACCAAAAACTGTCTACTATTGACCTCACCCCATTCCTAAGAGGTCTGTAAGGGGCGTGCATAAGAGCACCAGCGTGCCTACCGTTCTTGTCCTATTGTTTCCTTTCGTTATATCCAATTAATATAGTTATTACATACTCATACTTATATATATGCTTATATATTGTATAGTTATTTCATGCTTATGCTTATATATACTGTGTGACAAAAATAACATAAAAAATACAGAATTTGTTTGGGGAGCTCTGTGTCAACCTAACTCCAATTTTTTTTGTCCAGATGCATACTCAGTAAGGATACCCTGTAATCAACTCCCTTTTACTCATAAAATGTAAAGATGCTATGACAGCTCCTCAAAACTTTGTATTTCTGATGGGAAGAAACCAATTACAGCAACATCTCCCTCTTTAAAAAGAGTGGAAAAAAATGTATAATTTTTGCACACATAAAATGTGAAAATATTTACAGATCCCTCACATCCAGGACATAAACTGTTTCAACTCCTACCCTCAAAACGATGCTATAGAGCACTGCACAACAGAACAACTAGACACAAGAACAGTTTTTCCCCGAAGGCCATCACTCTGCAAACAAATAATTCCCTCAACACTGTCAAACTATTTACTAAATCTGCACTACTATTAATCTTCTCATCGTTCCCATCACCCATCTCTTTCCACTTATGACTGTATGACTGTAACTTTGTTGCTGGCAATCCTTATGATTTATATTGATATATTGACCATCAATTGTGTTATAAATGTTGTACCTTGATGAAGGTATCTTTTCTTTTATGTACACTGAGAGCATATGCACCAAGACAAATTCCTTGTGTGTCCAATCACACTTGGCCAATAAAAATTCTATTCTATTCTATTCTATTCTATTCTATTCTATTCTATTCTATTCTATAAACTTGATTCCCCGGATTCCCAAAAGCGCTTTTTTTCAGGAGGCAGACTGGGTTTTCTTGTTTTTTCTTTGAAGACATTTTCACTGCTCATCCAAGAAGCTTCTTCAGCTCTGACAGGATGGGAGAATAGGATTTATATTCCTTGCAGACAGCCGGTCATTTGCATCCTTTTAGAGGGACAATGAAGAATTTGGGGGTTCATCTTTGTCCTCCAGGTGACCTGAGTAGTATTCCTGGTTCCTGTAGTCTGCAATTTTTCCTCTGGAAATCCATTCCTACTCCTGCACCATTCAAAGGTGCTCATCCCAAATTGTAGAGCTAAAAGACTACAGGAACCATTTGCACTACTCAGGTGACTCTGAGGACACAGATAAACCTCCAAGTGCTTCAACAACCCCCCCAAAAGGATACAAATCACCAGCTGTCTGCAAGGAATATAAACCCTTCCATTCCCCACTATCCTGTCAGAGCTGAAGAAGCTTCTTGGAGGAGAAGCGAAACGTCTTCAAAGAAAAAACTAGAAGGTCCAGTTGCCTGCTGAAAAAAAGCACCTTTGGGACAACCATGACTTGGATGACTGAGAATCGCTACAGACTTTGAGCTACAAAGTTGATTGTAATTAGGAGTGGAGGAATTGGTGGCCTTCTAAATATTTCCTGATGCACTGGCTAAGAATGATGGGAGTGAAGTCCTAATGCATCAGGATGACAGCATGGAAGTCGCTTGGACTGTAACTGAGACAGCAAATGCTTTAAATCAGGGGTCTCCAACCATGGCAACTTTAAGACTTGTGGACTTCAACTCCCAGAGTTCAGCTGCTTTACAGCTGCTTTAAATGACCTAAGATAGCTAGTTTGGATTGGAGCGAAATGCTTGTCCCATTAACCCAGAATGCAAACATCCAATCAATGGCTCAGTTCAAGTCCATGTGTTAAGCTGAAGCACATTTCGCAACTGAGGATCCTCTATAGCAGGGGTCTCCAATCTTGGCAACTTTTAAGTTGCCTAAGCAACTCCATGGCTTAGGGCCAGGGTACTTACGGGACCGCCTTCTGCCACCACACGCCTCCCACCGACCAGTACGCTCACACAGAGAGGGACTTCTCAGGGTGCCGTCCGCCAAGCAATGTCGGCTGGCGGCCCCCAGGGGAAGGTCCTTCTCTGTTGGGGCTCCTACCCTCTGGAACGAACTTCCCCCTAGCTTGCGTCAACTGCCTGACCTTCGGACCTTACGCCGCGAGCTGAAGACTTATTTATTCGCGCGGGACTGGCGTAGGAATTTTAGATTTTAATATTTTAAGGGTTTGAATTTTAATTTTTGATACAAATTTTAAGGGGTTTTTAAATTGTTATAATTGTTTTAAAATTTGCCAAATATATAAGTTTTTTATTTTCTGTTTTTAATCTGTACATTGTTTCTGTTTTATTGTGGCTGTGAACCGCCCTGAGTCCTTCGGGAGAAGGGCGGTATAAAAATCTAATAAATAAAATAATAATAATAATAATAAAGACTTGTGGACTTCAACTCCCAGAATTCTTCAGCCAGCAAAGCAAAGCTGGCTGAGGAATTCTGGGAGTTGAAGTCCACAAGTCTTAAAAGTTGCCAAGGTTGGAGACCCCAGCTCTACGGGCCTAGTCCAGGTGACTCCTAACTGATTTATGGCCCAATGCATGACAGTACAAGCTGCCTGGGAGCCAAAACCCTGTGGCAAATATAGTTCTAATGAAAGTCATCAGGGGTTGGTGAGGAAGGAAAAGAAAGTGAGTGAAATTGACACGAGACAGTCACGCCTTAGCAAGGCTACCTCTTTTAGAACAGGAACATCAACACACCTATGTCAGGTATGGCTTGCATCACTCCATCTACCATTCTGCTCTTTGATGGCATCAAGCCAGAAGCTGACGAATCTGCAGCTGTTACGAAAGTTGCTAGTTATAACTAGGTGCGTTAACATTATACAACGCTAACCCAAAACCTCCATTTTTTTAAAAAAACTTCTTTTCAATCTTCAGGAGCAAAGATTGCTTCAGGAGCAATCTTCATTAGCAAGCACCATCCCCAAGTATGGAAATAATGTACGAAAAGCTAAAACGATCACATCTTATATTCCAAATTTGTGAACTAGGCAGTTTTTGGAATTGTTCCAAGGCCATGGTTTATAATTGCAGCTCGCCTGTAAGGTTATTTCAACCCTGATTTAGTTCATCACCATGTGATATCTGAAAATTGAATCGTGGCAGGCAAATGTCTATGAAGATTCTCAGTCATTTAGGTCATGGTTGTCCCAAAGGTGCTTTTTCAAGAGACAACTGGACATTCTGGTTTTTCTTTGAAGACTTTTCACTTCTCATCCAAGAAGCTTCTTCAAACCCATTTGCACCACTCAGATGACCCTGAGGACACAGATCAACCTCCAGGTGGCCTTAACAACTCTCTAGAAGAATGCAAATCTCCAGCTGTCTGCAAGGAATATCCTTCCATTCCCCACCATCCAGTCAGAGCTGAAGAAGCTTCTTGGATGAAAAACAAGCCGTTGCCTCTTAAAAAAACACCTTTGGGATATGTCGGACAAAGCCATCTAAAGATTGAATCATGGCAACTAGACTGTATTTTTTTTGTTAATTTGAGACATTTCGCTGCTCATCCAAGCAGCTTCATCCATCAAACCAAGTTGGTTAGGCCAGGGGCGTCCAAACATGGCCCCTTGAAGAGTGGTGGACTTCAACTCCCAGAATTCCTCAGCCAGCTATAAATATGAGCAAGTTGCTGGCTGGAGAATTCTGGGAGTTGAAGTCCACCACTCTTCAAGAGACCAAGTTTGGACATCCCTAGGTTAGGCAAAGTCTCATTGGAATGTACCACCTCTTGCCACACCAACCTCAGGGGTTTCCGCCTCCAAAATGCATTGCAATATAGGCATGAAGATTCTGCCTGGATGATTGACTGTCTTCGAAGACACACTACATGATGTGATTTGGACAGGGTGTAGCTTTCAAACTTACAAGGCAGGATTCATGCTTTTGCAAACTTCAAAATCACATAATCTGAGGCAGGAAGATACTGAAGTACACAGTATCTGTATTTGTGGGGAACAATGGGGGAGCCTCTCCCCTCCCCTCCTGAACCACAGATATCAAATCAGGAAGGTATACACAGCACCCTCTTTTATAATAATTCTCTGGTTATTTAATAACACAACCCATATATATCTCCATACCGTTCTATGTTTTAGGATCTTTCAAATCACTTTTAAAAACTTAAGAAAACACACCGTATATAGCCAGTTACAATTTTACGGGAAATAGTTTATTTATCTATAAACACAAAATAAAATCAGTTCTTTTTTAAAAAAAAAAATGACAAAAAAGGTATTTAAATAAGAATGATCTGTGAGAGATGTTATGGCACCAAAAAATTCAAGACAATTTATAAATTCAGTGGCCACAACCATTAAGTGTGATCTGCTGATCTTTTTTTTTTTAACCTTTTCTATAAAGATTTTTTTTATTAAAGATATTTACATATCATTAGGCTGTGTAAATATTTACAGGAACTTATTAACGGGCAAGCCTGTCCAAAATCACTTTTAAGAGAAAAAATGGCTTTAAATACAAAAAAGAAAGTGGAAAAACTTCATTATCCCCCCCCCACCCTTCCAATACATCCCCCTCACCCCTTGGCAAGCATAAGCTTGCACCCCAAATTTTCATCAGTTCTTAAGATGCTGGACAGCTGTTCGGCATGCATTCGCAAAGAGTTCTGCGGTTTTACAAAATGGAGTCCATTATGAGATTTACGTGGGCTTGTTTGTCCATGAGAAGCGCTGAAAGTTTTGAATACGTTTATGTCACGTTGATATTTCACCCTTTCTAGGTCCACTTCTCTTCCCAATGTTTATAGCGGTTAATAACATTAATAGAGACATTTAAATTGTTTTTTTTTTTAAATACAAGAGTTCCTCAACTGTTGAAGTTTGTTTTTGAGTTGTTCGTGTCGCTTCCTCAGATGTTCCTTTTCCGCTAAGAGTCTGTGCTCTTCGGATTGGATGGAGAGGACATATTCGGTGGCCTTTTTAAGGATGACAACTTTAGGAGCTTTTTCGTTATTCGCTACTTCGGGGATCTGGTCACGCAGCGCAAAGAAACTCAGTTTTAGCTCATTCCGCCTCTGTCGCTCCAGGACGTTGTGCGTTCGCCTTTTGTCGTTTTCTTCCGAGTCTGAGGTACGCGGACTCGAACATTTGCGGTTGTTACTGATCTGTTTCAAAACCCGACCATTGTCCAACTTTAGCCTTTTGGTGGAGCTGTATTCGTGGCGTGTGGAAGGAGGGGCAGCATAATTGTGTTGGTGGATTGGGACATGACAGCGCTTGAGAACCAGAGGGCTGTGAGGGGGCTTACTGTGCCCCCCGGATGTGTGGACAGCGGACTCGGATTTCTTGGCTGAAGGCTGCCTTTTTTCTACAGTAACCACATCAATTTCTTCTTCCTCCTCTTGTTCTTCTTCTTCTTCCTCTTCTGAGAAAAAAAAAGATAGAGAGATAAGGTTAATTTTTTTTATTTTCCTCCTAGAAAAAAATGGGGTGTTGGGATTTAGCCTCCCTTAATCTGTCTGTCTTTGGCCAAGTTGGAAACGGGTGCCAGGAACTGTAGACAAACACACAGGCTTCTGAAAAATTGACTTTTTTTTTCCAAAAGGGGCAGAACTAAAGAAAGTTTATTATGAAATTGAGGACGCAACTCCACACATCTCCACCAAGATGACAATTCCAAAGAACTATTAACTGAATCCTGGCCACCTCATGGATGTTGAAATTGCAGAATTGCATAACTCTGCAGCATCTCAGCCAAGAAAGTCAAATTTCTAGGCTATTTAACAGGGATAACATCTGTCTCTAGGGGCCATCCTTATCCACCATACGCCATACACCAGTTTTTTTCCTCCCTCCAACCGCTGGTGGAAGACAACCGGTCACATTCTGAAAGTGGCAAGACTACAATTCCCACGATCCCTCACTTTCAGGCTACTTAGGAACTGAAGTTCAACATTTGGGCCCAAGGCTATCCTATGTTGTCCACACACACCCCTAGGCTCCCAACTATTGCAATGTCAGAAGAGACAAAGAATGTGAGAAAGTGAAAAGAAAAAAAAAATCCTTGGATTTGCACCACACCCAGTTCTTTTTACATTTTAATGGCCAGGAGCAATTCCTATTTAACCTACCCTGGGAATTCCGCAACCCTATTATTCAGGCACTTACAAAGCAGTCTGGAAAAATAGGGTGCCTCCCCCCCCCCCCAAGTGATTCTCCAAGACTCATCCCCTTTTCTCTTTCTTCCTTCTCATCACCTCTATGTCAACCAAAGGACAAGCCCGATTAAAGCCCAGCTGGTAGGTTTAAAGTTCCCGCTCTCTAGATCTGAGTTGACCCCATTAGACCCGAGTGAAAAAAGCAGGTTGGCTTTGATCTGCCTCGGGTCAGTTTTTCTAGGAAATGCAATTCCTGGGAAGGCCAGCCCATGTGTGTCGCTAACGTGGCAGCGTAATAAGAGTACACACATATGCTGGGAGGGGAGGTGCTGCGTAACTGAAGTATTTGGGGCAGGGGAGAGAGAGAGGAGAGCAGACGCGATCTCAAATGTTCAGCCCAGCCAACATGTGATGTAAGGAAAGGCAGGACATTCCATTGGGCTCTCGTTATCTTTTACGCAAGCAAAACTTTCTAGAGGGAAGCCGAATGTTCGTGCTTTCTCCCTCTTCAAAGAGGAAAAGGTATTCAAACATCCAATTACCCCCCACCTCAAAAAAAAAAAAAAGGGGGGGGCCAGGAAGGCAGCTCCTTATCCATGCCTGAAACTTCTTTTTTTGGTGGGGGAGGTGGCACTATTAGAAGCACCAACAGAACCAATTTAAATCCTAGTGAGTTCTCCCTGAAACTTTCAAGACACAGGAACAGCTGGGCAGAATCCCCTTTGCAGCCTCAGTGAGCCTATCTGTACAATGGGCATATTTCATTCCTGCCCTTTGGAAGAGGATGAAGCTCCAAGCTGCTTCAGGTGACTGTGAAAGGCAAGTAGCCTTCACCTGAAAATAGGGCCAGGTGGAAGCGGTTCAAGCAGATTTGGCCTGGGTTGTTTTAAAAAAATAAAAATAAAAAGCCCACTCCCGTATCTTAGTTGTCCAGTTAAAACCTCGCCCAGAAGTGCCACTGTTAAGGTTTGCTCCTAGACTTTTTTCATCTTGTGCTTGAGAAAGCTGTTATGTGAGAATGCACACACCGCTTTGCATTTTGGTAGTTTCTGGAACAGTACTAATGAATTACTCCAGTATGCAGTATCATAATACTAAGTGTAGTATTTCCAGTTTGACAACTTTTCTAACCTCACCTACAAGTCCATGCTTTGCAAATGCCCGGGGGCCTGTTCTAAGCACCATTGGGACTGCTGCTCCTTCACCCTCTTTCACCCAAATCCCACCTTCTAGAGTGGGCACCCCCACCCCCTTGTGTGGGAAAGAGGCCCTAAAAGAGAAGCCCACCGCTCACCTGAATCACTGCTGGTGGTCGGGGGCGTATCTTGGCCGAGCAAGGAAGCTGGACATGGGTCAGGTGAGGCAGCAGCTTCTACAGCTTTGGGGGTCTTCTCCCCCAATGGATAAGGGAAGACCACGGAGGGGTCAATACACTCGGCCGCAGAGGTTCCCAGGTCCTGCAGGTAGGAGCTGCTACTGGGGGAAGAGGCAGAGCTCTGCGAGGAAGACAGTGGGAGGCCACTCGTGCTGCTGTTCCCACTGCGGAGGGACAGCGGGCTCCCCGCCCCGTCCCGTCGTGCTGCCTGGTAGGAAGCAAGTTTTTCCGAGACCACCTTCTGGAGTTTGGCTGCCGCCGAGCCTCCGCTCCACATGCAGTCCTGGATGATGATGGACTTGACGAAGGCGTCATCGTCCGGATCGCAGATAAAGCTCTGGTTGACCACTTCGCTGCCCAGGAGCTCCGTCACCATCTCCAGCTGGTCAGCATTGGACGGGAAGCTGCTGGATCGGCGGCTGGGCGAGAGGGGCGGTGTGGGCAGGAGCTCAAATTTCTTCCAGATGTCTTCGGACGGGGCGGGGGGCTGCAGCTCACAGCCCCGGTGATGGCCCGATAGGTAGAAGTTCTCCTCTTCATCCTCGTAGTAGAAATAGGGCTGTATTGAGTCGTAGTCGTAATCGTACGCCCGGCTGGGATAGCTCAAGCTCGGGACGGTTAGGGGCATGGCGCTGGAGGGTGCCTAAAAAGGGAGGGGAAAAGGAAAGGGGGAGACGGTTAATGGGGCAAATCACTACCTCCGGCAACTCTACTCTGCTCCCAATAGAGTCAAAACGCAAGGAGAAAACTAGCGTGGTAATTACTCCGGAATTACTACCTCGCTTGGACCAAACACTCCTGGACGTGCGTCCAACCCACTCCTTCAACTGTGGGAGAATTTGGGAGCAATTCGGATTAATTGCCCAGAGGGGCTCTGATTCCGGGACACGCAACACAGACGTCGGGACTTGCGAGGGTGCCACTCGCGGGACTGGATCCGAACGCAAAGAGACAAGCCCCCCTCTCCCCGCCCCACCCAGCCCTCAGGCTAGCCGAGCCCGGAATCCGTCCGCTCCGTCCAGGCGCGGTTAACAACCGTCCAAGCGCGGCTCGTTTAACGGGGTGGCTTCGGCTACACCCCCCCCTTTTTTCCCGGGCTAGGCGCCACCCAGCGAAAAATCGGCTCTGCCCTCCGGCTTCGTGCCCCAGCGCGCCACCTTAAAACAAGGCAGGCGGGCAGCTTTCCAAGCAGCGCCCGTCCGGGATTTAACTCCCGGCTCCCGCCGCCCAAGCGGGTAGTTCGCGCTCTGAGCCTGCCGGGCCGTTCTCGACTTTCGTGGCGCTCCGGGCTCGGGGAAACCTCTCCCCCTTCCCCACCTCTCCCGAGTCACTTCGGCTCTCGATCACCTCGTAGTACGAGGCTTATTCCGTTCTCTCCCTTCCAAAGGATCCACCACCCCAACCTTTGCCGGCCAAGCAACCGCCGCCTTGCAGATCCGGACCGGGGAAAGCGGCCGGCCAAAAGGGGTTCTGCAACGGGGGGGAAGCCGGCACGGGAGCGCGAAAAATCGGGCTTGCGAAAGTCTTCCAAGCAGCGGCCCGGAAGGTTTAGCAACAGCCGGGGCTGCGGGCTCGGGGGCTCCTTCCCGCCGCCTTGGGAGAGGAGCTCCGAAGGAAGGCGGTGTTAGGAGAGTCCGCCTTGCCCGGCCGAATCGATTCCGCCTCCCCGCTCGTTTTTTTGTTTTTTTTTTGGTGCCCGGAGCCGGCCGGGAGATCGGAGCAACCGAGCAAAGCAAAAAAAAAAAAAAAAGCAAAGCAAGGTTGCCGAACGCCGGCGTTGGATAGAGGCTTTCAAACTTACCGGTTCTTTTCAGATCCCGGCCAAGCCTGTGCTGGAAAGTCCAAGATCGGGTGCAAAAATAATAGGAAAATCCAAAGTCTTTGCAAAAAAAAAAAAAAGACCACCCCGCCGAGGGGGGGGGGATTGAGGAGGGCAAAGCCGCGCAGTTGCACCGTCTGTTCCTTCGGCGTCTCTTTAACCGGTGCTAAGAAGAAGGAGAAGGAGAAGGAGCCGGGGGTATTGTAAGTCCACAGTGCGGGCGGCGGCGGCGGCGTCTCCAGCTCCGAATTCCCAGGCTGGAGTCAAAGCCTTTTTTTTTTTCCTTTTTCCAAAAGCGCCGGCTCGGGAACGAAAGCCAAGGGGCGGGGGAGGAGTGGGGCTTCGTGCACGCGCGATGGACCCCCCCCCTTTACGCTCGTATTTATTTATGATGCCCCGGCTGGCGACGGCAGCAGCGGCAGCAGCAGCAGCAACGGCAGCGCCTCCTTTCCTCGGCTTAAGCTCCGCTCCCTCCCCCCGTGTCGCCTCTGAGCTGCAGGACTCCGCCGCTTGGCTTTTATAAGCCTTGGCCGCTGCTCCGCCTTCCCTTTTCCCGCCAAGCGGGCCCCCACCCATCCTCCCTCCCTCGACCCCTCCCTCTTCTCCCCCTTTGCAGGGGAAAAAAAAACGCCTGGATGAGTAAGAAGCTGGGAGCAAAAAAAGCAAGGCGGGCGAGAGCGGCGGGTAGAAGAGGAGGGGAAAAAAAAGGAATAATAATAATAATAATAAAAAATAAATAAAAAACCCACCCACTCACGCGCAGGGAAAGGAGGCACGGGAGGGCTGGCTGGCTGGCTGGCTCCATTCCCCTCTTTGTGTCTGTCTGAATGTTGCCCCCACTCCCCGCTAAGCAAGCGGGGAGGGGGCGACCTTGCAAAGGGGAGGGGGCTTTTCCAAGGGGCGCTGCCGCAGCGAGAGGAGAGAGAGAGGGAGGAAAAAGAGGAGGGGGGTCCGCACTGCGATCCTGGGGACAGCGCTGCCTTGCTCGGTTCGCGCGCCCACGGTGGGTGGATGGGTGGCGGAAGTCTCCAAACGGAGCCAGGGAAAAAATAAATAAAAATAATAAAAGACACGCGAGTGCGTGGAAGGTGCACGGGGCGGGGAAGGGGCTTGCAGGGTTGCTGCGGCACGACGCGGCTTCTCTTCTTCGCCCACCCCGGTTTGCAAACGGCTGCGAGGAAAGGTGCGCCTTTGCTCGGCCAACCCAGGGAAATTCGGCCCCGGGTTTCCTTCCAAGCTTTTCAAATCGGGGATGGGTGAAGTGGGGGGGGGGGGGGAAGGTCGTGCAAAAAAAAAAAAAAAAAGTGGACCCTCTTTGCCCCCAATCGGGAGCGGTGGGCGATTTGGGAGGAGGGATTGCATTGCCGCCCCCCCCCCAGTTTTGCAATTGTGAGCCGACACGCACCAACTCGATTTTTTAAAGCTACCGCGCCGGGTTGCTCTTATCTTGTCTGTGGAAGGGGCTAAGCTCCTCAATTTAAATCAATGGGTTTTACTTCGGAATTGGGCAAAACCCCGGAATCGAGGTGCGAAAGGAAGCGAGGTGCACGAAAACCGAGTTCTGCGGGGTTGTTTTTTTCGGGGTGCAGAAGAAAACGACGTCCCCACGACCTCCGCGCACTTCCAAACTGCTTGAGAAGGGTGGGCAAAAAACACGCATTGCCCGGGGGGGGGGTGGCTTGTCCTGGAAGTTCGGGGCGGTTGACTTTTGCGACGGCACCTTGCGAGTCAAGAGCGACGGTGAAACCCCGAGTCAGTTGGCCCAAGCACACCACCTGCTCGTGGGAACGCGCGCAACCCCGTGTCCCAAGGACAACGGTTCGCAGGGACGAAATTAAAAACCCAGAGCGTCTCGAATCTGGAGAAAGCTGCCTTCGCCCCCGGGGCTCTCGAGAAGGCGACGCAAGGAAACGGCTTTGGAGGTTACCGAGTTCAAAGTTTAATTACAGACGCAACTCTTTCAATGTATATGCGGGACGGCGGGGGGGGGGGGAAGGAAGAGGGATTGGAGAAGGGATAATCCGCGCTACTTCCTCCCCTTTCTTTAGAGGTAAAGGGATTAAAATTGTAGGTCCCGGGAAGTCAGCGCTACTGAGCCGGCTGGGAAAGGAAAGGAAAGAAAAAAAGCAAGCAAGCCACCGGCTTTGCTTTTAAACCCTTCGCCGGCAAAAGCCGCGCAAGGGGCTTGGTTTCACACGATCCGTCTTCAACACGTGTCACGATGAATTGCAGCTTTTGCACGACGCCGCCTACGCCCCGTTGAACAGGGGGACGGCTTAGCTGTCCCCCGCACCCCCGGGACGAAAAGAGAACACAAGGGACTCCTTCCAGCCTTGTTGCCTTCCTTTCCTACACGGTCGTGTGAACGCGACCTTCGGCTTCGCTCCGCGGCGCCCGCAACTCTTGCAAAAAAACCGCCTTCGCAGTTCCCCAAAAGAAACCCCCAACTGATTCCAGGCGCCGCGCGCTAAAATCGCCTTCCTCTTCCTCCGAGGCGGCGTTCATACGGTGGAAAAAACAAAACTGCGTGATATAACAAATTGACCCAAACGAAGATCGAACGATCTTGGCAGCCGGAGGGGCGACTGGATTAAAAATCGAAAGTCGCCCAGAGGCATCGCTTCCCAATGGATTGCCTCGAGTCGATTTCCCTGAATTAAATGCTCCCTGCCCCTCCCCTCTCCCCCCCAAAAAAGGGAAGCGAGCCCCTCTGACTGATTTAGATTTGCAACTTCGGGGGGGGGGGCGGATTTTAAGATTTAAAGCGCTTTGCAGAAGGCGATCGCGCCACCGCGGCCGGCTATAGGGGCTGGGTGGATTTCGCGTTGCGATCGCATGCTCGCCCGCCCACCCACCCACGCGTGACCCGCTGCAGCAAGAGCTTCCCCGCTTTCCCCACCCAGCTTTATTTTCCTTCCAGCTGAACGCGGGGCGTGTTATCAAACTGTTGCTCCTTTGTGCAAAGTGTTACAATCGCTGTCACCCAGAGGGGTTGGGCTGCACCGGAGCCCGATTAGCCAGGCGGAGAGGAAGCTTAGCTTGGAACTCGCCAGCCCCACTGACGAGTCCCCCAGTCAATGGAAGCCTTCCCGCTCCGACGCGCGTCGGAACGCCCGCCTGCCTTTCCCGCAAAGAAACGTCCCCGCGTGTGCATTTCTTTCTTTCTTCCTTTTTTAACGCGTGGGTGTATTCCTTTCCCTGCCGAGAGCTTTGGCTGGAAAAGCAACGAGGCTGGATGGGGGGGTGGAGGGCTTCCTTGCAGTGGATTCCCACAGTGGATCTCCTTTTGCGGGCGGGGGAAAAAAAAGAAAAAGAAAAGAAAGAAAGCCGCGGATCGCACCCACGCCCTTGGTGGAAAAAGAAGGAAGGAGCCGCAACGTTTGAAGATTTGCGCAGGCTGCGCGGAGGGCTTGGCCGGCGAAAATGAAGTAACCGCGCCCTCTAGTGGCGGCCCGCGCGTGACGGAGAAAGCGAAGGAAAAAGGGGTGTGGCGGCCGCTCGGATTGTCTGGGTGTTGAGATACGACGGGCGGAGGGTCTTCCAGGCGCTCGACCCCCCCCCTCCCCTCCCCTTTTCTTAAAAAAAAAAAGTATATTTTAGGGTTTGGCCTAGGGGACATGGCGGTTTCCGGTCAGCCTCTCCTGGGACCCCTTCTGAAAACTCTCTTTCTTTTGCAAACCTTTGGGGGCTCCAGCATTTATTTATTTTTATTTATTTATTTTGTCACAGTATATATAAGCATAAGTATGAAATAACTATACAATATATAAGCATATATATAACTATACAATATATAAGCATCTCCCATCCTTGCCAAAAGTTACCTAGAAAAAAAGTGGATGTGCAAAACCCCCATCTGTTTTACTCAGTGCATTGTGACTTAATTTTAATCATTGAAGAGCTTCTCTTGTTTGTGCAAATCGGGTGAAATGCTCCGGATACAGACCGGATCGCGTGATCCGGTAGCGATCTTTCGCTGGTAGTTCGCAGAACTGGTATCTATCGCCGTGTGAGCCTCCGCCCACCCACCCGGCTGTTGTTACTGTGCCTGGTTTGAACCGGGAAGTAATGTGTTTTGTACCCTCTGTGCACGTGCAGAAAGGTTTTGTGCATGCGCAGAGGGTGTGCGCACACGTGATGTGCGCGCAAGGCGCATGCACTTCCGAACCGGTAAGGAAGGTAAGTAGATTTCAATCCTGGTGCAAATTCCCTTTGAGACGAATTCATCGTTTTGGGGCAAGGATATGAGGCAAAAATGATGCTTTGCCAATTTGCGGTAGCAAACGCTGTTTGCGCCAGAGGTCTGGAAGTGTGCCAAGTGCCAACAAAACTGCAACATTTTCCTGAAAACAACAACCACATACTGCTTTCTTACCTCTTACACATTTACCGCTGCGTTGTGTCATTCTTCTAGTTGTGCAGCCCGCCTCCCGCTTAATGTTTATACAGGTAGTCCTTGACTTACGACTGGAATGGAGGCTTCCCAGCATTGGTTCTAAGTCGTGAGGATTCTAAAATGGTAACTGACCTGATTTTATGACCAGTTGTGCTGGGGTCGTTAAGCAAGCCCAATGGTGTGCTGTGGGCGTGGTTTGGCTGTAAAGAGGGTCCGGTTTCCAAGCGCACAAAGCTTGGTCACATGACACCGGGATGGGGGGCACTCAACCAATAGTGGGTTTCAATTTTATTCGTTACTGGTTTGCTTTTGGATGTGCATGCAATGCTTCTGCGCATGTGCAGAGACATCCGGGTGGGTGGGCGGAGCCTTCCACTGCCACCACTACTGGTTTGCCAGATCTGGGGCAAATCGGTAGCAACCCACCACTGCACTCAACCCTCAGCACATACGACAGTGGGGTTGTAAGGAGCAGAACAGAATAACAGAATCGGAAGGGACCCTGGAGGTCTTCTAGTCCAACCCCCTACTTGAGCAGGAGATCCTATACCCGTGATGGTAATCCTATGGCATGCGTGCCACAGGTGGCACACGGAGCCATATTTGGGGGCACGCGAGCGGTTGCCTTAGCTCAGCTCCAGCGCGCATGCATGTGCCTCCCCTCCTCTCCCAGGAGTCTCTATGTGGCCCGTTTTGGATGCCAGGTACGTACAGGGCTCACATGGAGGCTCGGGGAGGGGAGGCATGGGCGGAGCTCACTGAAAGCTTCTGGAGTCTGGAGAGGGATGAACAACGGGCCTACCGTAAGTTGGAAAACTGGCCGTTTCCAGCCTCCGGAGGTAACCCTGCTAGGCCCAAAATGGGGCACGCGTGTGTGTGTGTGTGTCACACGCGCATACGTGGGAGGGCATTGAATGATTGGGTGCAGGGACACCCAAGACGGACAGGTCATAGCGGAGAGTTCTGACAAAACGTGATCCATTGGAGAAGGAAATGGCAACCCACTCCAGTATCTTTGCCATGAAAACCCCATGGACAGTACAAAAAGGAAAAAAGGAGGAGATCAACCCTGACTGCTCTTTAGAATGCCAGATCCCTGAAGATGACACTGAAATACTTTGGCCACCTAATGAGAAGGAAGGACTCACTGGAGAAGAGCCTAATGCTGGGAAAGATTGAGGGCAAAAGAAGAAGGGGACGGCAGAGAACAAGGTGGCTCGATGGAGTCACTGAAGCAGTAGGCATGAGCTTAAATGGACTCCAAAGGAAAGTAGAGGACAGGAAGGCCTGGAGGAACGTTGTCCATGGGGTCGCGATGGGTCAGACACGACTTCGCAACTAACAACGTGTTGCTCTGAAGCTTATGAAGGATCCTCAGGCCTTCAACCAGGCTGAATCTGCTGTGCAGAACATCAAAAAGCGTGAGCTCAAGACTTTCTTATTTCATTGAGCAGAGCTGGCCTAAATGGGAATTTTAATGGGGTTTTATAGGGTTTTTATAATTTTATTCTATTGTTTTTAACTCTTAGCCAAATTGAATTAGATTTTTAGTGATATATGGTTTTAATTGCTGTGTTACTGTTTTATTCTGGCTGTACACCGCCCTGAGTCTTCGGAGAAGGGCGGTATAAAAATATAAATAATAAATAAATAAATAGATAAATAAATAATATTTTTTAAAATATTTTAAAATATTTTATCAGGGATAAGATATCCCTGATATCCAGGGACACTGGACAGCCAGATGGAGAAAATGTTTCCCATGTTCATGGAGCACGACAAAGGAAGAGAATACATGGTTCATAAATGTCGGCCTTGCAAACAAGGCTGTTAAATTTAGCTCAAATGGAATTAAGATTTAGTGGCATTTGGGCCACTCAATCTCAAACCTGGACACAGCAACGCTGCTTCAGTCCCTGGCTTTATGCAATTTTCTGCAACTGATTTTTTTTTTTACAGCTGCTTTTTCCTGTTTTTTTTCCCTCAACAACAATCTTGTGAGGTAGGCAGGATGAAGTGGAAGGCAGAGCCAAAATCACACACAGTGTTCCTGTACGGATAGTTCTCAACATATGACCGCAAATGAGTCCAAAAGTTAAGTTGCTAAGGGAGACATTTGTTAAGTGAGCTTTGTCCCGTTTTACGACCTTGCTTGCCATGGTTGTTAAGTGAATCACTGCCGTTGATAAGTCACCTGGTTGTTAAGTGAATCTGGCTTCCCCACTGACGTCGCTTGTCAAAAGGTCACAAAAAGGGATCACGTGACCTTAGGACACAGGAATGGTCGTAAGTATGAGTCAGTTGCCAAGCGTCTGAATTTTCATCACGTGATCATGCAAATATTGCAATGGTCATAAGTGTGAAAAATGGTCATAAGCCACTTTTTTTAGTGGCGTTGCAGTATAAGTCAGTTGAGAAGTCTCTGAATTTTGATCGCATGACAATGGAGATGCTGTAATGGTCGTAAGTGTGAAAAATGGCCATAAGTCACTTTTTTCAGTGCCGTTCTAACTTTGAACGGTCACTAAATGAACTGTTGTAAGTCGAGGACTTCCTATAGCTGGGAATGGATGAGGACCTGGGTTTGCCGGTGTCAGACCAGGGGTCTCCAACCTTGGCAACTTTAAGCCTGGTGGACTTCAACTCCCAGAATCCCCAGCAAAGCTGGCTGGGGAATTCTGGGAGTTGAAGTCCACCAGGCTTAAAGTTGCCAAGGTTGGAGACCCCTGATTCAGACATTTCAAGAACCAGGCTCGTATTTTTCAAGAAGAACCTTCCAATAAGTTTTTATGCTGAACATCCAATTGGGAACATTTTGGCTTTTTTACATTTTGTATTTTTTTTTTTAAAGTTGGCAATTCCGTATCAAACTCTAACTAGATTCAAGTTCATTTGGAAGCAGACCTATTGATTTCAGCCTGCTTTTGAGTTTGTCTTGCTTTATTTCTTGTTTTATAGCCCCGGTGGGTTTGCAAAATAACATTTAACATTTCTTTAATTTTTCTTTTTTTCTTTTTTCTTTTCCTTTTGGAAAGAAAAGTTGTCTTTTTTTAAAAAAAACAAACAAACACATCATTACTTACATAGTAAAAGTCGCAATAAAATATATATTTAGCACACAAGAGTTTATTAGAATAAAAGGCCCTTTCCTCAGAACAATTGGACTTTGTCTAAAAAACAACAACCCGTTTCCTCTCAATTTTTTTTTAAACATTCCGAATTATTTTTGTCTACCCTACTAATATCAGAGACAGGTTACCAATTAATGGCCTCCTTTTCTTACAGAAATCCCATGACTTAATTAGTGGTGTAACACAGAATCATAAGGACTGGAAGGGACCACAGAGATCCTCTAGTCCAACCCCCTGCTTAAGAGAGGTACCTTATACCATGTCCCAGGGTCATGTGATCTGGTTTTGCGACCTGACAAGCAACGTCAATGGGGAAGCCAGATTCACTTAACAACCAGGTTACTAACTTAACAGCTGCAGTGATTCACTTAATAACTGTGGCAAGGAAGGTCATAAAATGGGGCAAACTCACTTAACAAATGTTTCACTTAGTAACATAATATTTGGGCTCCATTGTGGTTGTCACTCAAGGAATACCTGTATTGAGGGGTGTAAGTTACATACTGTTGCAGTTTTACGTTAAAAATTATAATGAATATTAACCCATTATTACGTATGCTTGTTTGTACTTTTTCCAAAAGTTCTTCTCCAACTTGGTTTAATATGTTGCATCTCTCCTGTATCCTTTTGGCCCTGCTGGCTGGGAAGGAAGGGAGTTATAATCCAGGGTAGTTTAAAAAAAAAAAAGGAATTTGTGAAGGCAAGATAAAAAAAAATTTCCAATCTCCTTTTTGGCTTCCTGTTTAGGAGATGTTTTGTAACTTGGAGATAAGGCTCCCCAATCATTCTGCCTCATCCTCTGCCTAGCTGTCCCTTCCTTTTTTCTAAGGTTTTTATCTTAGTCCTTTGTGTGGCAGGCATTGTGGATAAGATTTTGCATGATAATTAAAACCATTAAAAAAAACAACCAAAACAATGGTTGGCTGGGGAATTTGGGGAGTTGAAATCCAGGCATCTTAAAAGATACAGTGGTTGAAAGCCACTGCATTAGAACAAAAAGTTTGTGAAAGGTAACACTTCTCTGAATGATCCAACAAACCTCCCCCCCACTCCACCAACAGAAATGCAAAGGAACCTCCTCAGCTTGTAGTTATGAGCTGTTGTAACCAAGATGCCTTGTCGGAACTGTGGAACATCTTCAGAAGATGTAACAATGCAGTCTAGGTGTGTCCCCTATTATGCCATCAGCCCTTCCCTGATAAAAGAATAGATTGAAATGGAACGGAACGGAACAGAACAGAATAGAACAGAGCAGAGCAGAACAAAACAATATAGAATGGAATGGAATGGAATGGAATGGAATAGAATAGAATAGAATAGAATAGAATAGAATAGAATAGAATAGAATAGAATAGAATAGAATAGAATAGAACAATATGGAATGGAATGGAATGGAATAGAACAGAACAGAACAGAACAATATAGAATAGAATAGAATAGAATAGAATAGAATAGAACAGAACAATATGGAATGGAATAGAATAGAATAGAATAGAATAGAATAGAATAGAATAGAATAGAACAGTACAGAGTAAACTTTATCGTCAGTTTGAATCAGCATACATTAAAGTGAAATTTTGTTGCATACAGCTCTCAAAAGGTCACCACCTCCAATATACACTACATCAGTGCTTCTCAATTATTTTCTGTCATGCCCCCCTAGGAAGAAGAAAACATTTTTCGCGCCCCCCGCACGACTGTAAATAGTATCATTATTAAAAAAAAAAAAAGGTCATTGTCAGTCATTTGAACATCAATTGGGCGCACATCCATCGGGCAATAAAGTAAGTGTGGACGGACGTCCCACACTAAAGATGGCTCCGACAGGCTCGTGTCACAAGGGTTTTGGACAGCCAATCAGATGCTCCCGTTGTTCTCTGATTGGATACAGAGACATAAACACGGGGCTTAGCTTGTTATGACAGTGTTTGCCGAGGTCAAATGCGCCCCCCCTTTACGGAGCCTCGTGCCCCCCCTGGGGGCGCGCCCCATTATTTGAGAAGCACTGCACTACATAAACATGACTAAATACATACATACATACGTACAAACAAACAAAATTATGCATATACCTATATATATTATATGACACGGAAAAACAAAACAGTCTAATCCAGATGTATACATGTACATGGCAAGAGAAACGAATCTTGGGAGTTTACAAGATGGATGCCATAGGGGTCAAAGCTGTTACAGAATCTGGTAGTCCTACTAGAAATACTTTGAACCTTCCTCCCGGAGGGGAACAACCGAAACAGACCATAAAGTGGGTGTGTGGGGTTTCTAACGATGCTTTGAGCTCTAAGCGCATAGCGCTTATAAGCAGTATCTTGAATGACAGGAAGTGAGCTTCCTATAATCTTTTTATTCTCGGCTGTCCTCACCACTCTCTATATGGACTTTCTATCTGAGGCGTTGCCGGCACCAAAACAAATGGAGATGCAATTCATTAAAACGCTCTCAATCGTGCCACTGTAAAAAGTGGCCAGGACAGAAGGCGTTTATACACTCTTAGCATGTGCAAAGTGTCCTTACACCGTGTGTGTGTGTGTGTGTAATTCCCCCTCCCCCCCCCAGGAGTTTCAATGCCAGCCCTTCTCTGGTTTGATCTTTCTGGAGGTTTACCTTTTATTTTATTTTCCTGTTTTTGTGTTTCGTTTTATTTATTGTATTTTTGATCCTTCCCGAGCTATTTAGGGGGCTAGTGCAAAGAACAAAGCAATGATCTTGAGTACATTAAAAAGCAATAAATCAGTCCTTCCCGATAAACTGCTGCTTCAATTTACTTTAAAAAAGGGAAAGAAAGATAATACAAGTCATGGATGACTTGACTTCACATCTGGTTATATGTCTGTTTTTTCTTTCTTTCTGTTTCATTGCTTTGTTTTTCTTTCTTTCTTTGTTTGCTTTTCCCTGTAAAATCAGTGTTGGGAATCATGCATTTCCCAGCGTTGAACGCTCGAAGCTGGTGACCAGCAAGCAAGCAACCTCTACACCCTGTTTTCTGAAGTGTGCAGAAATTGTGGAAGAAGACAAAAAAAAAAAATAGGTTACCCTTTTTCCTGGGGAAAACAACCTCAAAAGATACTGAGAAAAGTATTTATTTGTGTGACCCTATTTGTTTTTGTACAAGGGACAAACTTTGTAGTTGCACAAGGGATGCAGTGGCTCAGTGGATAAGACACTGAGCTTGTCGATCGAAAGGTCGGCAGTTCAGCGGTTCGAATCCCTAGTGCCGTGTAATGGGGTGAGCTCCCATTACTTGTCCCAGCTTCTGCCAACCTAGCAATTCGAAAGCACGTTAAAAAATGCAAGTAGAAAACTAGGGACCACCTTTGATGGGAAAGTAACAGCGTTCCGTGTACCTTTGGTGTTTAGTCATGCCGGCCACATAACCATGGAGACGTCTTCAGACAATTCTGGCTGGCTCTTTGGCTTTGAAACGGAGATGAGCATCGCCCCCTAGAGTCAGGAACCCCTAGAGTCAGGAATGAGGGGAACCTTTACCTTTACCTATTTGTTTTGTTCCATTTGCAGATATAAAGTCATTTCCTTAGTTTTTAAAAATATGTTCCATTTGTTCCTCAACTTAGAATCACAATTGAACCCAATTGTGTTTTCTGTTGCTAAACCAGACAGTTGTTAAGCAAGTTTTGCCCCATTTTACGACATTTCTTGCCACAATTGTCACTGCATGTCTATGGAGATTCTCAGTCATCCAGGTCATGGTTGTCCCAAAGGTGTTTTTTTTTTTTTTTCAAGAGGCAACTGGACTTTCTGTTTTTTTCTTTGAAGACATTTTGCTTCTCATCCAAGAAGGTTCTTCAGCTCTTTTGGATGAGAAGTGAAACATCTTCAAAGAAAAAGCAGAAAATCCAGTTGCCTCTTGAAAAAAACCTTTGGGACAATTGTCACTGCAGATATTAAAGTTAGTAACACAGTTGTTAAGTGAATCTTGCTTCATCATAAGTCAGTTTTTCAGTGCTGTTGTAACTTTGGTCACTAAATGAACTGTTGCAAGTTGGGGACTACCTAGATATATGCCTTGTTTTACTCGTTGAACTGGTTGTTGTAGAGAATGGAAAAGTGTAATTCATTCATATCATTGTTCTAATTCTATTTATGACTATTGCAATTGGCATTCTAAGCTGCTGAACGCTAAGGAATTGGGGAAGGGTCCTTCTCCATTTTTATGGATGAAATAGTGTTACCTGTGAGATGTAGTAGTACCTGTGAGAGGGATCTTGGAGTCCTAGTGGATAACCATCTAGATATGAGCCAGCAGTGTGCAGCAGCTGTTAAAAAAGCCAACACAGTTCTGGGCTGCATAAACAGAGGGATAGAATCAAGATCACGTGAAGTGTTAGTGCCACTTTATAATGCCTTGGTAAGGCCACACTTGGAATATTGCATCCAGTTTTGGTCGCCACGATGTAAAAAAGATGTTGAGACTCTAGAAAGAGTGCAGAGAAGAGCAACAAAGATGATTAGGGGACTGGAGGATAAAACATATGAAGAACGGTTGCAGGAACTGGGTATGTCTAGTTTAACAAAAAGAAGGACTAGGGGAGACATGATAGCTGTGTTCCAATATCTCAGGGGCTGCCACAAAGAAGAGGGAGTCGGGCTGTTCACCAAAGCACCTGAGGGTAGAACAAGAAGCAATGGGTGGAAACTGATCAAAGAAAGAAGCAACTTAGAACTAAGGAGAAATTTCCTGACAGTTAGAACAATTAATAAGTGGAACGACTTGCCTTCAGAAGTTGTGAATGCTCCAACACTGGAAATTTTTAAGAAAATGTTGGATAACCATCTGACTGAGATGGTGTAGGGTTTCCTGCCTGGGCAGGGGGTTGGACTAGAAGGCCTCCAAGGTCCCTTCCAACTCTGATGTTATGTTATGTTATGTTAAAAGAGGAAGGCAAAAAAAGTGAATAGAAGAAAGAAACATTAGTACTGTAGCAAAATAAACCAACTCATCTATTTTGGACATTGTGTTTTCCCTTGATGATGGACAGAAAGCTCTCATTTTCAGGGGGAAAAATGCCAAAAAGGGAGAAGGGGAAGGAAATTAAATTTTGAATATATAATTTGGCCAAGTAGACAAATTTTCTGGGTTTGAAGATTTATTAGCATTTCTGTTTCTGATCTTTTATTGTTTTCATGGACTTCCTCCTTCGCTATCTTGAGACAAACTTTGCTGTTCTTTGGCATGCTAGTTCCTTTCTTGAATTGTGATGACTGTTCCCAGAGTTCAATATCTTTTGACATTTTCTGAATGATTTGTAAATATTAGGAAATATTCCATCCCTTTTTCTCCCCCTCTGTTTTTCTTCTTCCCCTCTGCCCAACAAGGTTCTGGGGCAAGAACACGTGTTGTTCTTACCAGAGCTCCAAATTATGAACTGATGGGGTTTTAGAAATTAAGAAAAGGAGCCACAAGTTACTGCTTATTGCTATAAAACTTCATTGGAATTAAGCAGAAAATAGTTTATAAGAGTAAAGTTGGCTATAGTGGTGATAATGAGGAACTCCTCCCTCCCTCCCTCCCTCCCTCCCTCCCTCCCTTCCTTCTCTCTTTCTTCCCTCTCTTTAAATTTGCTTCTTGTTGTGTCTTGCCCGCTCTCGCAGCAGCCGGGGCCTTCTTATCTGCTCCCGAACACGGAGGAATGTATGCCTCCCGGCCCCAGTCCTGGCTCCATGCCCAGACAAGCTGAAGAGGAGGGGGTACCTCCCGGTCCCAGCCCTGGCTCCATGCCCAAGCAGGCTGCAGAGGAGGGAGCACCCCCCAGCCCCAGCCCTGGCTCCATGCCCAGGCAAACGGAGCAGCTAGACCCCTCCCCCTCCTCCACAGCATGTGAGCCTGAGGAAAGTTTATTTCCAACAGCTGCTGATTGGAGTGACCCTCGCATCAGAAGACTGGATAGGCGGAGGCAACAGAAGGAAGGGAGGGGCAGACCTTAATGAGTGCTGAGTCATGGAGCCACACCCCATGGCCTATATAAAGGATCTGCTTTCTGGCAGTCTCTGAGTCAGGCAAAGTCGAACTTATCTTGCTGAAGTCACTTTCTGGTCTCCTGCCTGCTCTGAGGACTTTTCTAGGACTTTGGGCAGAGCTGCAGAGGCACACCTGATTCGGATTTCCCTGACCCGGCCATCAGCGGAGGAGTGGGACACGACACTTCTTTTCTCCAACTCTTCCCTTTTTCCCTCTCTCCCTTCCTTTTTTCTTTGGTTTCTTCTCCCCTGTTTTTTTCATCATCTTTCTCTCCTTCCTTCCTTCCTTCCCTCCCTTCTCTTTTTTATCCTGCTTTCCTCCCTCCCCCTCCCTCCCTTTCATCGTCTCCTGCCTGCCTCCTTCCTTCCTTCCTTCCTTTCTTCCTCCTCTCTCTCCTTCCTTCCTCTCCTTCTCTCTTTCTTCCTTCCTTCCTTCCTCTCCTTCTCTCTTTCTTCCTCCTCCCTCACTCCCTTTCTTTCATCCTCCTCTCTCTGCCTTCCTTCCTTTCTCCCTCCTTCTTTCATCCTCTCTCTCTCTCTCCTTCCTTCCTTCCTTCCTTCCTTCCTCTCCTTCTCTCTTTTATCCTGCTCTCCTCCCTCCCTCCCTTTCATTCCCTCCCTCATTCCTCCCTGCCTCCCTCCCTCCCTCCCTCTCTTTCTTTCTTCCTTCCTTCCTTCCTTCCTTCCTTCCTCCCTCCCTCCCTCTCTTCCTCCCTCCCTCCCTCCCCTCTTTTGTGGGCAGAGTCAGGGCTGCAAAGGCTCCACCTGGTTACCAGCCACCGCCTTATTTTGTCTATCTCCCCCATTCAGTCATATAAAGAGCTATAAAGAAAGACAAGGGCAGACTAACCTCTAAATAAAAGATGAGGTAATTTTGGAGGCACATTAGAGTTTTATGTGTATTGTGGCTTCACGTTGGTTCTTTTTCTTCGGCTTTTGAGATATATACAGGCCCGTGGAGGGCTGCTCTATCTCCAAGCCAGGAGCTGTCACCCAACATTTTCCAGTTTATGGCAATTCCCTCATAAAATGTGAGCATTTGAGAGTCAAATAGCCAAGAAAATGCCATGCGTAGCAGTGCAGGTTGGGAGATAACAAGAGAGGAGAGGTGTGTTTCGCCCCCCCCCCCCCGCTTTCCTTTAAAGCTGTTGTGGCTCTCGCTAGAGCATTATTTTTTATTGTGCTGTAAAATGCTTTCTGAATAAAGATGATCAAACTGTTGTACGGGTGGTAAAAAAAAAAAGAACCCACCACATTTCTCTTGCCTTAGAAGAGATGCGTTCAGAAGACATCACTGGAAAATTAAAAATGGCTTCAGGAGCAATAAGAGAACAAGGTGGGCTATAAATCAGGATTTCTCCACTTGTGGCTCTCCAGCGGTGCTGAATGTCAACTCCCCAAATCCCCATGCAGCTCCTGCCTGAGGATTTTAGGAATAACCCAGGGGTGAAATCCAGCAGGTTCTGACAGGATGTTGTGGTCCGTCAGGAGCCTACGGAGCTGGCAACGGAGTCGGACAGCGACGCGGTTGAGGTGAGGCCAGGGCCATCGGGAAGTGAGGTGCGGGCTCCAGAGCCTCCAGAGACTGATAGTAGTGAGGCAGAGGAACAGGAGGAGCCTGTTCCTAATGCACGTATGAGAAGAGCTGCCAGAAGGCAAGAGCAGCTCAAGCAGAGAGGACAACTCAGGAGTAGGGCCAAGAGATGATTGGCCCCTCCCATAAGGATTAATAACAGACCAACACTGGTGTTTCAGCTGGCCAGAAAACAACGTTGTAGCTGTTTCCTCTGCTTCGTGTATGTCCTTGTTTTTGTGGCTTCTGGACATTTGCCAGGAAGGGCCTTTGGCAGTTTGCCTAATTGGACTAAGGTTTGTGAGATAACTGAAGAATTTGTGTTTGGGAGGCATTTGTTTTACTTTGAGTTGAATACGCTGGGAATGAAGTAATTCCCAGCTGTTTGAATAAAGTTTATTTTTCCACGGAATAAGTGTATTACTACCTACTTGGGCCTGGGTCACAACACAGGTTCTGGAGAACCGGTAGCGGAAATTTTGAGCAGTTCAGAGAACCGGTAGCGGGAATTTTGAGTGGTTTGGAGAACCGGCAAATACCACCCGTGGCTAGCCCCAGAGTGGGGTGGGAATGGGGATTTTGCAGTATCCTTCCCCTGGATTGGGGTGGGAATGGGGATTTTGCAGTATCCTTCCCCTGCCATACCCACCAAGTCACACCCACAGAACCGTTAATAAAAATATTTGGATTTCACCACTGGAATAACTCATATTGAAGTCTGGAGAACCACTCTGCTGGGGTGAACCCACGTGTCTAAAAACAAATCTGGAGATAACACTTGTGTTTTTAGAGCAACATTTCTCAACCTTGGCAACTCTTTTAAGACATGTGGACTTCAACTTCCAGAGTTTCCCAGCCAGCTTTGTAGCATCCCCATGGTCACACAATTCATCTTCAGATGCTTGACAACTGACTCCTGTTTACGGCGGTTGCATTGTCCCCGGGGTCATGTGATCCCATTTTGCGACCTTCTGACAAGCAAAGTCCATGGGGAAGTCTGATTCACTTAACAACCTGTGTGACTCAGCAGTGATTCAGTTAACAAATGTGACAAGAAAAGTCATAAAAATGGGGCCAAATTCACTTCACACATTTTTTTTCATTAGCAATGTAAATTTTGGGCTCAGTTGTGGTCATAAGTCAAGGACTACCCTGTATTTTATTTGATTCTATTTTATTTTGATTCTATTTTATTTTATTTTACATTACAGATAGTCTTTGAGTTGCAACAGTTCACTTAGCGACAGGGGTGAAATCCAGCAGATCCTGACAGGTTCCGGAGAACTGGTAGCGGAATTTTGAGCAATTTGGAGAACCAGTAAATGCCACCACTGGCTGGCCCCAGAGTGGGGTGGGAATGGAGATTTTGCAATATCTGGTTCGGTTCTGCAACCCAACAAGAAAAACACAGACTTCAGAGGATAATTAGAACTGCAGAAAAAATAATTGCTACCAACCTGCCTTCCATCGAGGACCTGTATACTGCACGAATCAAGAAGAGGGCCGTGAAAATATTTGCAGATCACTCGCATCCTGGACATAAACTGTTTCAACTCCTACCCTCAAAACGACGCTTTAGAGCACTGCACACCCGAACAACTAGGCACAAGAACAGTTTTTTCCCGAAGGCCATCACTCTGCTAAACAAATAATTCCATCAACACTGTCAGACTATTTACTGAATCTGCACTACTATTAATCGTTTCAAAGTTCCCATCACCAATCTCTTTCCACTTATGACTGTATGACTATAACTTGTTGCTGGCAATCCTTATGATTTATATTGATATATTGACCATCAATTGTGTTGTAAATGTTGTACCTTGATGAACGTATCTTTTCTTTTATGTACATTGAGAGCATATGCACCAAGACAAATTCCTTGTCTGTCCAATCACACTTGGCCAATAAAATTCTATTCTATTCTAAATTCTATTCTATATCCTTCCCCCAAAAGTGCGGAGGGAATGGGGATTTTGCAGTATCCTTCCCCTGGAGTGAGATGGGAATGGAGATTTTGCAGTATCCTTCCCATGCCACGCCCACCAAGCCACATCCATAGAACCGGTAGTAAAAAAAAATGGATTTCACTACTGCTTAGTGACCATTTGAAGCTCCAACAGCACTGAAAAGGTGACTCATGACCATTTTTCACGCTAATGACCATTTTAGCATCCCCATGGTCATGTGATTTACACTCGGCTACTTCACAAGTGCTTCATATTTATGACAGTTGCAGAGTCCAGGGCTCATGTGATCCCCTTTTGTGACCTTCTGAATAGAATAGAATAGAATTT
The DNA here is from genome assembly GCF_028640845.1 of Ahaetulla prasina. Taxonomy (NCBI): domain Eukaryota; kingdom Metazoa; phylum Chordata; class Lepidosauria; order Squamata; family Colubridae; genus Ahaetulla; species Ahaetulla prasina. Next base: position 16,638,865 of record NC_080541.1, read on the forward strand.
TTATTGGCCAAGTGTGATTGGACACACAAGGAATTTGTCTTGGTGCATATGCTCTCAGTGTACACAAAAGAAAAGATACGTTCATCAAGGTACAACATTTACAACACAATTGTAAAAACAAGCAAAGTCCATGGGGAAGTCTGATTCACTTAACAACCGTGTTCCTAACTTAACAACTTTAGTGATTCACTTAACAGCGGTGGCAAGAAAGGACATAAAATGGGACCAAACATCACTTAACAGGTGTATCCCTTAGCAATAGAAATGCTGGGCTCCATTATGGTCATAAGTCAAGGACTATCTGTACATTACATCACATTGTTATTATTATTTTCAATTTCTAGAGCCACTCATCTCAGTCAATGACTCTGGTGGATTACCACTCTTTTAAAGGTCATTGGTTGATAAGTTCTGATCTGCCAAGAATTCGTTCATTCATTTATTGTTTATTTATTTGTACTTACAGTAGTGGCCAAAATTGTGGAAACTTGGGAAAAGTGTATTTTCTAAAATTAGCTAATAACACCACTGTTTTTTGGAGTAGTACCATAAAATTATATATCAATAGAAAGCTAATTTAATCAAGAATATAATGCAATAGCTTTTATAAAGGATTTGCTATTAGAATAGCAGTTACAGTATAAAGAAGAAAAGTGAAACGTGTAGAAAAAATGAGATATACAAAAATTATCACCATAGAAAAAACGAGGTATAAAATGAGGTATAAAAAATTATCACATCAATTAATACTGAGTTGGGTAACCTTTAGCATGAATTACGGCCTTGCAACCTCTTCCCATGGAGTGAACCAAGTCTTTTAGTTCTGCGGCTGTTATAATGTGAAACCAGGATTGAATGATGGCTTCTGTTAACTGGGTTTTATTGCTGGGTCGCTTCTGACTAACAAGTTTCTTTAGTCAGCTCCATAGATTTTCAATTGGGTTAAGGTCTGGGCTATTCCCAGGCCATTCCATCAGTGGAATATGATTATCTTGAAATTCCCCCCAAAAAAGTGGTGTTATTAGCCATCAAACCTCAAAAATGCACTTTCCCCAAAAGGTTTCCACAATTTTGGCCACTATTGTACACTCTATATCACATTGATATTCCCCTATAGTGATATGCAGGCTCTCAAGCTTTCAGTCAACTGGAATGAATGTGCTTGACAAAAATCAACCAATTCGATCAGGGTTTAGAGACATTGCAACAAGGCTTGGGTAAAGGAGCCAAAGATTGCTTGTTGCCTTCTGTCATTATCATTCCAATTAGTTGTCCCCTTGATTAGATTAAAAAGAGGAATTTCTTCTCCGGGAATGCTGATATTCAGAATGACTTATCACAAATTGTAGTCCAAGCCAAGGTATTCTATTGTGGTGACATTTGATACTGCTTGTGATATAACATGCTTTTTTTTGGCATAATGGCATCTAAATATAAGCGGTCAGACTAGAACAGGGGTCGGCAACCTTAAACACTCAAAGAGGCACAAAGGTCCTAACCGGAAGCCCCCCATTCAATTCTGGAACCGACCAGAAGTCCAGTTCCCCCGCCATAGAGTCTCTTCCTAGCATGGCGTCCTTTTTCCTCTACCTGTCCTAACCGAAAGCCCTATCAATTGTGGAGCTGACCGGAAAACCCACCCCTTGTCATAGAGTCTCTTCCTGGTGGGCTGCACTTTTCCTCCCCATAACCGGAAGCTCCTCTCAAAATTGTGGCGGCAACAGGGAGCCGCAGCAGAGGGATGAAAGAGCCACCAAAAATGCTCCTCTTTGTCTTATCCATTTGCTGCATGGGTGGGTGGATACGTCAATCAAGGAAATCTGTGACTCTGGATTTAATTTCATTTGAACCCATCATTCCCCATTGAGAACATGGAGTCCTTGACTTGTTCCTTTAGTGATTTTTTTAAAAAGCTACAGCAGCGCTGGAAAAAAAAATTAACTTAAGAGTTCAAAAAAGTGAACAGTGGATCAATCTATTCTCCAAAGCACCTGAAGGAAAGACAAGAAGCAATGGGTGGAAACTCATCAAAGAGAGAAGCAACCTAGAACTAAGGAGACATTTCCTCACAGTTACGGTTGCTGGAATGGATATGCCTAGTTTAATGAAAAGAAGGACTGGGGAGACATGATAGCAGTCTTCCAATATCTCAGGGGCTTCCAACAAAGAAGAGGGAGTCAAACCAGTGGTGGGATTCAGCCAGTTCGCACCTATTCAGGAGAACCGGTTGTTGGAAGAAATCTTACTTTGTTTTTTTCCACTTTACAGGGTGTTGGAAGAAATATCCATCTGGGTTCAGTTCCAAGTGGGGACAAAGACACTGGAAACATGGAGACTGCTTGGAAAGATGGTTTAATGGTGGTCAGGATCACATGGCTTGAGTTCCTGAACAGAAAAGGGATGAGATCCTGTGTGCTCCCTGGTTTTATGCTTTTTCTGAGCTTTAAACTTTCTGGGGCACAGGAAGAGTATCCTGATTGGTTGTCAAACTCCCAGGTGGTCTAGGGGTCTTAGTTAACATTGTAGGTTGTCCCTCAAGCTTGCCTGAGCCTTGCCATGTGGTGAGTTTCTGTTCTATTGTGTTGCAAATGTTGGGGGGATTGAGTGAGCTTGGTTGAGGCTTTAATGGCCCATTGACAAAGGTGGGGGGGAGTCAGGAAGCTGCTTTGTCTTTAAAACATGTTTCTCCATTTCTCATCCAGGGAAATATATTCTGCCTTTTAAGTATTTTCTAAAATATTTCATTCTTCTAGGAGGGGGGTGGGTGCTAAATTCCTACAAGGGCTAATCCTGTAAGGAAGGCAGGAAGGAAACATTTTGGTGGTGTTTCTAGTCTAATCTTTATTGCCTGGCTTACAGAAACCCCCTCTCTGGTTAACCCTTATCACATTGTACCAGCTAAGGCAAAGCACTCATTGACGTGAGTGACATTGAGTTGACCACGCCCACAGGGTCACATGACCACCGAGCCACACCTAACCAGCCGGCCATTAGGGCAGAGAATGACCTAGTTGTTAAATTATTTGAATCCCACCACTGAGTCAAACTATTGTACCTGGGGGCAGGACAAGAAGCAATGGGTGGAGACTAATCAAGGAGAGAAGCAACTTTGAACTAAGGAGAAATTTCCTGACAGTTAGAACAATTAGTCAGCGGAACAACTTGCCTCCAGAAGTTGTAAATGCTCCAACACTGGAAGTTTTTAAGAAGAGATTGGTCATCCATTTGTCTTAAATGGTATAGGTTTCCTGCAGGAGCAGGGGGTTGGAGTAGAAGACCTCCAAGGTATCTTCCAACTCTGTTACTCTATTCCCTTCTGTTATGACCATTTTTCACATTTATGACATTCCCTGCAAAAAGGTGCTAAATGCCTATGTAACCCCTAAAGGATCTGATAAGCAGCAAACCTGAATAAATAGAATTCAGGCTTTGTACTCCCTTCATCCCCAATGTCTTCCCATATAATCCCATTTATATAAAGGCATAACTGCTGAAAAGCTACCCAAAGTGCCTTCAGATTAAACCCAGGGTTGTAAAGAGACGAGTTTATCTCCTAGATAACTTTGAAATGCAAGCTACACTTAAGCTATTTTAGAGGAAGCTCTGTCCTTGAGTGGGGCAAATCCAACATGCAATTTTCCTTCTAAGATACCTCTCGTTAACCCTTTGTAGCCTATAAAATAGGGGAATAAATATTTCAAAGAGAAAGAAAAGGGCAAACTGTGCCTTCAAGCAAAGGAGACTCAGATTATCATTGCTCAGCCACTCTCTTATGCTTTGTTGTTGTTGTTGTTAGTTGCGAAGCCGTGTCCAGACCCATCATGACCCAATGGACAATGTTCCTGCAGGCCAGGGGTGAAATTCAATATTTTTCCCTACCGGTTCTGTGGGTGTGGCTTGGTGGCAGGGGAAAGATATTGCAAAATCTCCATTCCCACCCCACACTGGGGCTAGCCAGAGTTGGTATTTGCTGGTTTTCTGAACAACTCAAAATTTCCGCTACCGGTTCTCCAGAACCTGTTAGAACCTTTCACCCCTGCTCCAGGCCTTCCTGTCCTCTACCATCCTCTGGAGTCCATTTAAGCTCACGTCTACTGCTTCACTGACTACATCCAGTCACCTTGTTCTACAGAGGAATTATTTAGTCTGTCATTTGCACCTCTATAACTGTCTGGTTTGGTTCTGCAACCCAACGAGACAGACACAGATTTCTGAGGATAATTAGAACTGCAGAAAAAACAATGGCTACCAACCTGCCTTCCATTGAGGACCTGTATACTGCACGAATCAAGAAGAGGGCCATGAAAATATTTACAGATCCCTCACATCCTGGACATAAACTGTTTCAACTCCTACCCTCAAAACAACGCTCTAGAGGACTGCACACCAGAACAACTAGACACAAGAACAGTTTTTTCCCGAAGGCCATCACTCTGCTAAACAAATAATTCCCTTAACACTGTCAAACTATACTAAATCTGCACTACTATTAATCTTTTCATTGTTCCCATCACCTATCTCCTTCCACTTATGACTGTATGACTGTAACTTTGTTGCTTGTATCCTTATGATTTATACTGATATTGATTGTTTCCTGATTGCTGATTTGTAGCCTATGACTATCATTAAGTGTTGTACCTTATGATTCTTGACAAATGTATCTTTTCTTTTATGTACACTGAGAGCATATGCACCAAGACAAATTCCTTGTGTGTCCAATCACACTTGGCCAATAAAAAGAATTATATTCTATTTTTCTTTTGCCTTCACTCTTTCCCAGCATTGGGCTCTTCTCCAGTGAATCCTTCCTTCTCATCAGGTGGCCAAAGTGTTTGAGTTTCATCTTCAGGACCTGGCCTTCTAAAGAGCTATGCTAATTTCTCAATGCTAGGAGTCTTTAAATGAGTTGGACTTCATTTCCCAGAATTCCTACCTGGCATTGATTTTGGAAATTGAAATCCAGCTTTCCTGGAGGGCATTAAGCAAGGGAAGGCTGATGAAAAGGTTCTTTATATAGTCATAGCAGTAAAAGGGCCTCTAAAATATTTTAAATGACATTTTATATTTCCACCAGCCTACATGTCTTTAAGCAGCTGTTTTGGTGGTTTAAAAATCACAGTAGGGTAGGCCCAGAAAGCAGGCAACCTACCAAGATAAATTTATATTTATATGTCTTTCCCTCTGAAATATAACAAGGCACTTGGCTCGACAACAATAAATTGTGCCATAAAAAAATTACAAAGCAATAAATGCCACTCAAGTTAAAATTAAAAACACACACTAAAAACAGCAGCTCTGGAAATACGATTGTTTTTCTTTTTCTTTCTTTTTAAATAAAAGCTTCGGGGAAAGAGGAAAAAGATCAGAAATCAGATAGCTGGAGAATCAGCAATGAAATAATCATTTTATGTCATCGAAAGGGTATTTCCTAGAGAGAAAACGTTTCTTAATGTCTTAATGCCTGGAGGAAAAATGCCTCTGGAAAAACTGCAAAATTAGCACAAGAAAGTTAAAAAGGTTTAATTTTAAATGTAGCATCCTTTTATTATCTTCACACAGGATATCCAGCTGGGAAAGAAGGCAAATACCAGACTTTTATCAGTCTTTTGAAACATGCTGGAAAAATAATAGGTATCAAGTCCTCATGATATGAAGCTCTGAAAACATATGCTTGTTTGATCGGGTGCAAACAATAATCAGGAGCCGCATTTGAGAGCAATTTTGCAATCATTTTGGTACTTTACACATCAGGAAATCCAGTTAGACTATCGTGCCATGCTATTTTTGAGGCTATTTTAAGGATGAGAGCAAATACGTTAGCCATTATTGGTCATTGCATCTCTGCATTGGGTATGATTGGATTATGCAATTGATCCCGTATTGGAGATCCAAAGAAATTTTAATTAATCTTAGAGATGTGTAGCCCAGTGAATTTAGATAAAGAGTAATATCTGATCTAAAGAGATTAGTGGATGAGTTTTTCAGAGGTTGGATATCCTGTTATCTTCAAAATCAAGAGAGATTTTTACAGATTAACAAGAGTTGGAAGGGACCTTGTAGGTCATCTAATCCAACCCCCACCTCTCGCCCAAGCAGGAGACCCTACACCATTTCTGACAGATGGCAGTCCAGTCTCTTCTTGAAAGCATTGAGTGATGAAGCTCCCATAACTTCTGAAGGCAACTTCTGTTCCATTGATTGATTGTTCTCACTGTCAGAAAATTTCTCCTTATTTCCAGGTTGAATCTCTCCTTGTTCTGTTTCCATCCATTATTCCTCGGGTGCTTTGGAAAATAGCTTGACCCCCTCCTCTCTGTGGCAGCCCCTCAAATATTGGAAGACTGCTATCCTATCTCCCCTGGTCCTTCTCTTCACTAGACTAGCCATGCCCAGTTACTGTAACCGTTCTTCGTATGTTTTAGTCTCCAGTCCCCTAATCATCTTGTTCTTCTCTGCACTCTTTCTAGACTCTCAACATCTTTTTTTTTCCAGTGTGGTGACCAAAACTGGATGCAGCATTCTAGGTGTGGTCTTACTAAGGCTTTATAGAGTGGTATTAGTACCTTACTTGATCTTGACTGTATCCCTCTGTTAATGCAATTTAGGATTGCATTGGCTTTTTTTGGCTGCCACTACACACTGTTGACTCATGTTTAACTGATTCTCCACTAAGACTCCAAGATCCCTCTCACAATTACTGCTATTGAAACTGGTTTCACCCAGTCTATATGTGTACTTTGGGTTTTTCTTCCCTAAGTGCCAGACTTGACTTTTCTCTAGATTAAATTTCATTTTGTTAGATAGGGCCCAGTGTTCAAGTCTGCCAAAATCCATCTGGATCTTGAGCCTATCATCTAGGCGGGTGTTGGTTATTCCTGCCAATTTAGTATCATCCGTAAATTTGATAAGTTCTCCCTCTATTCCAAGTCATTTATGGAGATACTGTAGAGTACTGGGCCTAACACAGAGCCTTTATTTATTTTTATTTATTTATTTTGTCACAACAGTATATATAAGCATTAGCATGAAAGTAACTATATAATATATAAGCATATATATAAGCATAAGTATGTAATAACTATATTAATTGGATATAAAGAAAGGAAACAATAGGACAGGAATGGTAGGCATGTTTGTGCTCTTATGCACACCCCTTACAGACCTCTTAGGAATGAGGTGAGGTCAATAGTAGAGTCTTTGGTTAAAGCTTTGGGGATTTTGGGAAGAGACCACAGAGTCAGGTAGTGTGTTCCAAGCATTAATAACTCTGTTACAGAAGTCATATTTTCTGCAATCAAGATTGAAGCGGTTAACATTAAGTTTAAATCTATTGTTTGCTCTTGTATTGTTGCGATTGAAGCTGAAATAGTCTTCAACAGGAAGGACATTGCAATAGATGATTCTTTGAGTTAAACACAGGTCCTGTCGAAGGGGGCGGAGTTCTAAGTTTTTTAAATCCAAGATTTCAAGTCTGGTGGCATAAGGTATTTTGTTGTATTCAGAGGAGTGGAGAACTCTTCTTGTAAAATATTTCTGGACACGTTCAGTTGTATTGATGTCTGAAATGTGGTATGGGTTCCTTGTATGAGTATGGTACCCCACCGCTTACTTCCATCCATGTAGATGTAGACCCATTAAGGACTACTTGTTGAGAGAGAAATTAATGTCTTTTGCCTGGATTCAGCTGAAGCCGTGTTGGTCCTTCAAGAGTTTGGGAACTCCACCAGATTAAAATAGGAACAATTAAAGCCTGTAGCTTTAGTACAGCTGTTTTTCTGGGATGTATATGTATGTGGTTTTCTTGGTAGACTATCATTTCAGTCAGGGAAGATCCCCATTAATAATAATAAAAATCTAATCGAGTGAGCACAGCTGTTCATGTATTAAGCAATAGGGTTCACTGATCTTATCAATCGGATAAACTGTGTTATGGGAGATGCATTACAAAAGGAAAAGGTAAAGTGGGATTAGAAACAGGGAAGGAGCAGTCATGCAAGACACAATTAACATGATAAGCGTGCTATTTTGGAAGGCAAAATCTATGCGCTGTTTGGTTCAGCTATTGCAAACTTCAGGATCCTTGGTCAAACTGACTACCGATGCTCTTCTGATGGACAGCCTCTCTGGCTGTCCATCAGAAGCTCAGATAAAAGAATCCCTTTCCTCCCTTTTACTGTTTTGGATTTTGCAACCTCGGTATAATACACACCTTCATTGGGGAAATGTGTTTCTCAAGTAACTGTTGTGTCATGGAGAACATGCAGGTGGGGCTGACTTTGTGTTGACAGCCCAACTCTCTCTAGGTGTTTGCAGCCTCTTTGGTTTCTCATATTCCCATTAGAACATAGAATTAGAGAATTGGAAGGGACCTCGGAGGTCTTCTAGTCCAACCCCCTACTGGAGCAGGAGACCATATATCATTTAGGACAAATGGATGTCCAATCTCTTCTTAAAAGCCTCCAGTGATGGCGCACCCACAACTTCTGGAGGCAAGCCGTTCCATTGGTTGATTGGTCTCACTGTCAGGCAATTTCTTCTTAGTTCTAGGTTGCTTCTCTCCTTGATTAGTTTCCATCCTGGATGATCCAGGACTTCAAGGGTGGTATGCAACCGGTTCGAGCAAACCGGTTGTGGCAATGTGCGGGTGGGCCCCGCCCCCGCCCACCCACCCATCCCGACACTATGCCATCCCGACACTATGCCATCCTGTTTAGCCATGTTTTCTAAGCTGTGCGCATGTGTGCAAGGAGCACGCGCGTGAGCAAAGGGCATGCATGGGAGGCCAGGCGTATGCGAGGAAGGTGCACGCAGTCATTTTTGGTGCGTGGCGAACTGGTGGTAAAATTATATGAAGTCCATCTCTAAAGCAGGTGTCTCCAACCTTGGCAACTTTAAGCCTGGAGGACTTCAACTCCCAGAATTCTGGGAGTTGAAGTCCTCCAGGCTTAAAGTTGCCAAGGTTGGAGACCCCCTGCTCTAAAGGACTTAATATAATATAATATAACAACAGAGTTGGAAGGGACCTTGGAGGCCTTCTAGTCCAACCCCCTGCCCAGGCAGGAAACCCTACGCCATCTCAGTCAGATGGTTATCCAACATTTTCTTAAAAATTTCCAGTGTTGGAGCATTCACAACCTCTGCAGGCAAGTCGTTCCACTTATTAATTGTTCTAACTGTCAGGAAATTTCTCCTTAGTTCTAAGTTGCTTCTTTCTTTGATCAGTTTCCACCCATTGCTTCTTGTTCTACCCTCAGGGTTCTACCCTTGTCCAAACAGTCACTAGTAATCAACACCAAGGCCCACGTGAACAAACACACACTTACTTTCCCACCTTCCAAGTCTGTGCCAGAATCAGGTTTATTTTTTTAAAAAAAACAAAACACCACATTTGTTTATGCAGTAAACATTTTTTCTCCCTTTCACATCATCCTGAAAGCACTCAAGAAGAATCAATTTCCTCCTATATCAATTTATATTTATCGATGCCAAAATCTGGGTTTTTTTTCTGACTAGGCCCAGATTGCAAGTGGATTTCTGCTTGCTTTTTCAGCGGGAGAGAGAGTTGGCTAAAAAAAAACAAAAAGAGGATATAATAGGATATTGAAACTGGAATTCTGAAGGGATCTGCTTTTAAAATTTAAAAGCTCTGCTTTCACGCCACAATGCAGTAAGTCCTCGACGAACAACAGTTCATTTAGTGACTGTTCGAAGTTACAACCGCACTAAAAAAAAGTCATGTATGACCATTTTTCACACTTACGACCGTTGCCACCACCCCATGGTCATGTGATTTACATCTTGGCATCTGACTCATATTTATGATGGTTGCTGTGTCCCGGAGTCATTTAATTCCCCTTTTGCGACCTTCTGACCAGCAAACACAATGGGGGAAGCCAGATTCACTTAACAACCGTGTTACTAACTTAACAACTGCATTGAATGCCTCTCACCGACCCGTGCGCTCTCACAGGGAGGGACTCCTCAGGGTGCCGTCAGCTAGGCAGTGTCGTCTGGTGACACCCAGGGGAAGGGCCTTCTCTGTGGGGGCTCCCACCCTCTGGAACGAACTCCCCCCAGGACTTCGTCAACTTCCGGACCTCCGAACCTTCCGTCGCGAGCTCAAGACACATTTATTCATCTGTGCAGGACTGGGCTAGGTTTTAAATTTGTATTGATTTTAATTGGTTTTAGTATTTATATTATTTTAATTAATTTGGCTTTAGAATAAGTTTTTTAATTGTGATCTTAATCTGTATTTATATGTTTTTATTGGCCTGTGAACCGCCCTGAGTCCTTCGGGAGATAGGGCGGTATACAAATTTGATTAAATAAATAAATAAATAAATTGACAATTGTGTACAGAAGTGTCGTAAAATTGGGCAAAACTCGCCTTAACCACCGTCTGGCTTAGCAACATAAATTTTGGGTTCCATTGTGGTCGTACGTTGAGGACGTCACCTGGAACGTATTTTAAAAAGTAAGGAAAAGGACTTGTAGATCTGTAAATGTATTATAAATAAATAAATAAATACATTCTTTTCTCAATATCTTTGGGGTTGATTCAATTAACAACTGTGGCAAGAAAGGTCGCAAAATGGGGCAAAGCTGACTGGACAAATGACTCATTTAGCAACCTAACCCAACCCAACAAGACAGACACAGACTTCAGAGGATAATTAGAACTGCAGAAAAAACAGTAGCTACCAACCTGCCTTCCATTGAAGACCTGTATACTGAATGAGTCAAAAAGAGGGCTGTGAAAATATTTACAGATCCCTTGCATCCTGGACATAAACTGTTTCAACTCCTACCCTCAAAATGATGCTATAGAGGACTGCACACCAGAACAACTAGACACAAGAACAGTTTCTTCCTGAATGCCGTCACTCTGCTAAACAAATAATTCCCTCAACACTGTCAAACTATTTACTAAATCTGCATTACTATCAATCTTCTCATCATTCCATCACCCATCTCCTTCCACTTATGACTGTATGACTGTAACTTTGCTGCTTGTATCCTTACGATTTATATGGATATTGATTGTTTCCTGATTGTTTATATGTACCCGATGACTATCATTAAGTGTTGTACCTTCTGATTCTTGATGAACGTATCTTTTCTTTTATGTACACTGAGAGCATATGCACCAAGACAAATTCCTTGTGTGTCCAATCACACTTGGCCAATAAAAAAATTCTATTCTATTCTATTCTATTCTATTCTATTCTATTCTATTCTATTCTATTCTATTCTATTCTATTCTAAGCTCAGTTGTGATTGTAAGTCAAGAACTGGCTGTATCACAGCATCCCTGACTTCTATTCCACTTCACCCTTGCTTCTTCACCAAATTTTTAGGGAGTTTTAATTTGGTCCTATTCTCCTCCCATCCTTCATGTGCTGTTGGATGTAGCTGGGATTTTCTTGCAGGTCCTATGAAACATGTCAAAGAAATGTAAAGTGCACCCATTGTCTACATGGATATGCGCTGTGCATCTGCCTCGTGCATTGAAATCCTGAAAGGCAATTGTGCAAAATGCAATGGTTAAGCTGTTGCCAATAAACCTTCCTTTTCTCCATTCGCTCTTCTCAGTTTGAATACCACGTGTGTGTGTGTGTGTGTGTGTCTGTGTGAGAGCGTGTCTACACACATGCGCAGCCTTGACTTGTTAGTTGCTAGGCGACCGAGATTGCAGAATTGGAAAGCTCACAATGCAGCCAACCTTAGAAAAACACAAGGATGTGTGTGCTGTGGAAAGACTCACGAAAGGAAAAAAATGGTGCAAGCTTTGTAGGTTTTAATAAATTAACCTGTTTAAATAAGCCACTTATAACATTGTTTAAGTATCCCTATGCTTTCCAAACATCTAATATATGCGTTTACCTCTGTACTTTACCTCTCCATCTAGTAAGAGCTAACAAACCTTCTGCGCTCTACAGGGTTGTGGGATGACTTGCAGCAGTCATACAACAACCCTGCACAGCAGACCAGGTTTGTTAGCTCTTACTAGATGGAGGGGTGAAGTACAAGATAATACTGCCAACCTATTGCCTGATTTATCTATCTGGCACTTTCCGGGTGTGTAGTGACTACCTCTGCAACCATTCTGTGACCAGATTGTTGTTGGTTCATACCATATTTTTCGGAGTATAACATGCACCGGAGTATAAGACGCACCTTAGTTTTTGGGGAGGAAAATAAGAAAAAAATGCTGATTGGCAGTTGGATTGGCCTCCCGGAATACCCCCAATCAGCTGTTTCCAGAGGTGAATTTTAGCAACAGGTTCCTTGGTTGTGAGTTCTGTGGCTTGCTTTTTTTTTTTTTTTGGCTTTTTTTCTGCCTCTGAAACTTCATTTCAGAAAAAACTTTTTTCTGCCTCTGAAAGCCTCCAGAACAGAACTTCAGAAAAAAAAGTCTCTGAAGCTCTGTTTGGGTTTTTTTTTTCTGAAACTCTATTTGGAGGCTTCTTTTCTGAAACTCTATTTGGAGGCTTCTTTTCTGAAGCTCTATTTGGGGACTTCTTTTCTGAAACTCAATTTGGAGGCTTCTTTTCTGAAGCTCTATTTGGGGGCTTCTTTTCTGAAGCTCTATTTGGGGACTTCTTTTCTGAAACTCTATTTGGAGGCTTCTTTTCTGAAACTCTATTCGGAGGCTTCTTTTCTGAAGCTTCTTTCAGCCTCTGAAACTTCCGTTTGAGAAGCTGGGTGGGGCTACATTCGGAGTATAAGACGCACCCAGATTTTCACCCTCTTTTTTTGGGGAAAAAGGTGCATCTTATACTCCAAAAAATATGGTACATCTTTGAGTGTGGCAGACTGCAGAGACCCACAAAGGAAACAGAAGCTCTGACCTGCACACACAAATACACACACATACACCCTGCAGCCACTTTTATTGCTCTACATTTCATTAAACATTAAATAAGCTATATTTTACTATGTTGTGGGATATGCTGTACTGTATGCCAACAGTGTGTGCATGAGCTATTTTTGGGTCAGAGGGTTTCTTGGGGATGATTCAGTGCTCCCCTTTTAACACCCCATCCCTCAGGGGTGAATTTCACTTGCCTTTGCTACCGGTTCGCTTGCAGAAGCTTCCGCGCATGCGCAGATCATATTCGATGACGTCCGAGTGGGTGGGTGGAGCCTCCCGCTGCTGCTGCTACCGGTTCACTCGAACTGGGATGAACCGGTAGCAACCCACCACTGACAGCCCTGCTTAAGAAATGAACAACCTTGCCTTACAATGAAGAGGTCTATCCTGCAGCTGAAAGGCAAGTTCTGCTTTCCTATTGGTTGAACTTCTGTGATGCCACAGAGGAAAAAGCATCTGCTGATAAACGTTAGGAGCGCTTGAGATATTTACATGAACTGTTACGGACAAAATTTATTTGTATCTTTATTTATTGGCGTTTATTAGTTCAGCTGCTTTAGTCCAGTAGGGCTCTGAGGGGGCTTTCAAAGTCATATCTCTTAGTAGAGACGTTGAATAGGCAGGTGTCAACAATAAGAGGAAAGTCAGCTAAAGAGGAATGAAGCAATAATTACTGTAGGTTTTCCTTTTACAAAATGTATGTGTTTGTTTGTATCCCACCTCCATTATTTTTAGAAATAATTCAAGGCCGTGAACATATATCCAACACACCTTCTCCCTCCTATTTTCTCCACAACAACAACCCTGTGAGGTGGGTTGGGCTGAGAGAGAATGATTGGCCCAAAGTCACCCAGAATACTTTCATGCTTAAAGCTGGACTAGAACTCATCGTCTCCTGGTAATTGGTCCAAAGTCACCCAGCTGGCTTTGATGACTAAAGCAGGACTTGAACTCACAGTCTCCTACTTTCTAGCCTGGTACCTTAACCACTAGCCCAAACCGGCTTGTTTGTGGAATAACATCTAGGGTGGCTTATTTCTTTGCGGACTAAAATGTTGTGTGAATCCAATCACAAAGTTTGTGCACCACACCCTCTGACCTCATCCATTATGCAAACTCAGTGAGTTACCATCTTTCTAGGTTGCAACAAACCATGGCTTAGTACAGCAAGCTGTTGACATGGATCAGAAGAGGATTAGATTCATTCAGCTTTATGAAATAATTGCCTGGATTTTGAACATGCTTCTTTAATTTTGCATCAAAGAATAATATAATTGTAAGGTTTACTGTCAAATGGAATTTATTATTAGACTGGAGGAACTTTAGCTGGATTTGATTTAATTGCCAAATCAAACTGAGTCTTCTATAACATTGTTTCGGTTTTTATTCAGAAAACTTAAACGACCCGATTCAATGCATTGATTTCTGCAAACCAATGTTTCTCAAGCTTAGCAACTTTAAGACGTGTGGACTTGAACTCCCAGAATTCCCCATGCTGGTTGGGGAATTCTGGGAATTGAAGTCTACACGTTTTAAAGCTGCCACAGTTGGGAAACTCTATCCTGCATAATTTATTAATGTTGTGAAATATGGATCTTATGATATTATCTCCACATAATTCGTTGTAGACGAGATGTGCAAAAAAGGCAAAGTAAGAGTGAAAAGAATTAAAATTCTTTCATCAGAAAAGCCTATTCTAAAAAGTAATATATATATATATATATATTTAATGTACAGTAGGGAATTATCTAACTAACCAATGCAAAGGGTTGATTGAGTGAATCAGTTGAGGACCTGTATACTGCATGAGTCAAAAAAGAGGGCTGTGAAAATATTTACAGATCCCTTACATCCTGGACATAAACGGTTTCAACTCCTACCCTCAAAACATCGCTACAGAGCGCTGCACACCAGAACAACTAGACACAAGGACTGTCGTGTCCCCCTCTCCCTCCGACGGCCGGGTCTGGGAAGTCTGTATCAAGCGTGGCCACGAAGCCTCTGCAGCTTTGCCAAATTCCTATCAGAGTTCTCAGGGCAGGCAGGAATCCAAGGTGTGACTTCAGCAAACCAGATGAGACTTTGCTTGACTCAAGGAATGCCAAAAAGCAGATCCTTTATATAGGCCATGGGGTATGGCTCCATGACTCAGCACTTATCCAGGCCTGCCCCTCCCTTCCTTTTGCTGACGTTGCCTCTCAGATCTCCGGAAGCGGGGATCCGTCCACTGTGAATTCCATTCCTCCTGATCTGCTGCTGGCAATTCTAGCACGTGGCTGGCTTCGTGCTCACACGCCATAGGAGTGAGGTTTGTTTGTTCATTCCTGACATTCCTCTTCATTATCAGACTCTGAATCGGATAGCAGGCCCAACAGGAGGAGGGAGGGGCCCGGCTGAGGAGAGGAGGGGGGACAAGGCACAACAAGGACAGTTTTTCCCCCGAACGCCATCACTCTGCTAAGCAATTCCCTTAACACTGTCAAACTAGTTACTAAGTCTGCACTACTATTAATCTCATTGTTCCCATCACCCATCTCCTTCCACTTATGATTGTAACTTTGTTGCTTGTATCCTTACGATTTATGTTGATATTGATTGTTTCCTGATTGCTTATTTGTACCCTATGGCTATCATTAACTGTTGTACCTTAGAATTCTTGATAAACGTATCTTTTTTTTTAATGTACACTGAAAGCATTTGCACCAAGACAAATTCCTTGTGTGTCCAATCAATTTGGCCAATAAAAAATTTGCTCCTAGAAGCACGAAGCAGAAAACACCAGCCTGAAGATGACGAATGAGACTTCGTCGAAGCGTTGCCAAGATACTTCCAATTTTACGCAGGAGAAAACCTGAATAACCAAAGACCTACATACAAACACCCGCGAAAACCTCAGAAAACAAATATACATATATATACATATCTCTCTCTCTCTCTCTGTGTGTGTGTCTGTGTGTGTGTGTATTTGTTTTCGTAGGTTTTCACGGGTATATGTATGCAGGTTTTGGTATGTTTGAGTCTTTTCCCGTGTAAGATTGAAAGTATTTAGGCAATCTCATTGAAACGTTCCAGCCATTCTAGCAATCTTGAGACCTTTTTGGAATCATAACAATCAATGCATAGCAGAATGAATTTGTCTTCCTTGGGGAAATTTATGTCTATAATTTCTTGGGGATTGATTTTCCTACATATAACACCTTAGGGCAGGGGTGTCAAATGCAATTTCACTGAGGGCCGCATCAGGGTTGTGTTTTACCTCGGGGGAGAGGGGGGGCGCATCATGGGTGTGGACAGGGTGGGCTTGGCCAGCTCGACGTCACTCGTATTGGGGGCAACTGTGGTGGCCCAAGCGCTTTGCCAGCAAAAACGGACTCCTGGGCTCCATTTTTGGCTGCCATGGCATCTTGCAACCCTCTGCCAGTGAAAACGGAGCTCGGGAGGGCTGCATGCAGCCCTCCCGAGCTCCATTTTCACTGGCAGAGGCACCACGGGCCAGTCCTTCGCTGCTTCCAGGGCAGCCCCGCGAGCTAGATCTAAGCACCCCATGGGCCAGCTCCAGCCTACGGGCCTTGAGTTTGACACCCCTGCTTTAGAGCATGGGAGATTGTCCTGACTTCTTGACCTCAAAGAATGTTCTACTTATCATCAGGGAAATGTCACTCAGATCTAAGTTAGCTCAACTCAGGAACAGAGGCTTAGATTAATTTTTTTTTGTTTTTTTTTATTTGCATTTATATCCTGCCCTTCTCCAAAGACTCAGGGCGGCTTACACTATGTCAAGCAATAGTCTTCATCCATTTGTATATTATATACAAAGTCAACTTAATTGCCCCCAACAAACTGGGTCCTCATTTTACCTACCTTATAAAGGATGGAAGGCTGAGTCAACCTTGGGCCTGGTGGGACTTGAACCTGCAGTAATTGCAAGCAGCTGCTGTTAATAACAGACTGTCTTACCAGTCTGAGCCACAGAGGCCCATGTTTTCAGAAGTGACGATTTACCAAACCATAAGCAGCCCACCAAACAAACCTTTTGGGATCAGCCAATCATGTACCCTTCCAGTTGCTCATGCCAGATGGAATTCTGGGAGTTGCAGTCCAATTTATTCAGAAAAGAAGTTGTTGTGGTGTGTATATATATATATATATATAAATAAATATATATATATATATATATATATATATATATATATATATATATATATAGGACTTTGGTCTCATTCGTCATCTTCAGGCTTCAGCTTCGTGCTTCTGGGAGCAATGTGTGATCGCAGCTGTTTCTTCCTTTTAACTGCTAGTGGGGTTTGAACTGATTGGGTGGGAGCTTGGCTGTGCTCTGATTGGATGGGGTTTTTCTGTGCTCTGATTGGCTGGGGTGTGTCCTGTGTTGGTGGGGGCTTGGTTGTGCTCAGTCTAGTCTGTGCTGCAGGGGATTTGAGCTGGTGAGCTGCATAGCTGTTGTTTGGCTTTGTGGTCGTGCTACATCTTCATAGTGGGTGTCAGTCTGCTGCATGAATGGATTGGAGGGTTTGAAATGGCTAATGTTGCAGCTGCGGTCTGGCTTCTGGTCCTTGGTCGTGCTTCATGATCAGTGTGGGTTTGGGTCTGCTTTCTGGGTGGATGTGGTGGTGACATCCTGTGTGGACCTTGTGAGTGTGGGTCTGGTGTCATTCCTCGTGTTAGGGACTCGTTTGTCAATAAGGCGGGTTTCAAATGGCTGGTAGGCGAGAGGTATCATCTCGTTTGTTCATGCTGTGTGGGCGTTTTTCTATCTCAATGGCTTCTCTGATTATTCTGTTGTTAAAGTGTTCAGTTTTGGGGATAGTTCTGGTCTTTTTTAAGTCAAAATTAAGTTATGGGACTTTAAAGTGTTGGACCAGGAAGAAGTTGGTTCCTCTTCTTTGAATGAGTTCTTGTGTTCTTCAATGCGTGCACTTATTCTTCTGTTGGTTTGTCCAATGTATGTGGTGGGGCAGGCGGTGCATGGGATTTCATATACTCCTTGATTTTCTAACTCAATTTTGTCTTTGGGGTTTCTTAGGATGGTGGATATTTTTCTGTTTGTGCAGAATGCTGTCTTGATGTTGTGTTTGTGGAGGATCTTGCTGATTCTGTCTGTGGTGCCTTTTATATATGGGAGGAGGGCTGTGCCGTTTTCTTGTTCTCTGTCTTGGATTTTAGTGGGGGGTTCTTTTTGGATTAGCTTGGTAATCTTATTTCTTTGGAATCCATTGGATGTTAGTACGTTAGTGAGAGTGTCTAGTTCGGGTTTTAGGTGTTGTTCATCAGCTAAGCATTTTGTTCTGGAGATGAGTGTCTTGGCTACGGAGTTGATCTGTGCTGGGTGGTGGTGTGAGAGTGTGTGTAGATAGCGGTTTGTGTATGTTTTCTTCTGGTAGATGGTGTGTCCTAGGGTGTGTCCATAGTCAGCTCCATAGGCTCACCTCTACAAAACCTAGCCAAATTTCTCGCCAAACAACTACAGCCCTATGCAGAATCCATCACCTCACACGTAAAAAACTCATTCTGATGGACCCGGATGGGTTCCGGACGGAGCTTGGGCCATTTCCTGAGGGTCTGGCTCACGGCTCGGCTGAGGAACTTGTTGCGGCCTGGGAACGGGCCGCGGCGGGGGCCTTAGACCGTGTCGTGCCTTTGCGGCCTCTGACCCGGCGCAGGTCCCAACCGGCTCCTTGGTTCTCCGAGGAGCTGAGAGGGATGAAGCGCCGGAGAAGACGCCTAGAGAGCTCCTGGAGGTCTAGCCGTTCAGAAGCTGATCGGACACTAGTGAAGTCCTATACTAGGACTTACCTAGTGGCATTGAGGGAAGCGAGGCGTAGCTACGCCTCCTCCCTCATTGCATCGGCAGATAACCGCCCAGCCGCCCTGTTTCGGGTGACCCGCTCCCTCCTACACCAGGGGGAGCGGGATGACCCGTTGCAGGGACGTGCTGAGGAGTTTAACGGTTATCTATACGATAAAATCGTTCAGCCGGGATGGTTTGGACCAAGATTGCGGTGATACGGGTGAGACGGCTGAGGTGGTCTTGGTGACATTTTATGGGATGAGTTTGACCCTGTTGCTCCGAGGACATGGACAGGTTGTTGGGGAGGCTGAATGCCACCACATGTTTACTGGACCCGTGCCTCCTGGTTGGTGCTGGCCACACAGGAGGTGACCGAGGCTGGCTCCAGGCGTTCTGGCGCTTCTTTGGTGGAGGTGTCTTTCCGGCCGCCTTGAAAGAGGCGGTGGTGAGGCCCTCCTCAAGAAGCCTTCCTGGACCCGGCTGTTTTAGGTAATTATCGTCCGGTCTCCAACCCGCCGCGGCGAAGGTTGTTGAGAGTATGGTGGCATATCAGTTTCCTTACACCTGGATGAAACTGTCTATCTAGACCCGTTCAGTCCGGTTTCCGGCCCGGTTACAGCACGGAGACGGCTTTGGTCGCGTTGGTGGATGATCTCTGGAGGGCCAGGGATAGGGTTGTTCCTCTGCCCTGGTCCTATTAGACCTCTCAGCGGCTTTCGATACCATCGACCATGGTATCCTGCTGCGCCGGTTGGAGGGATTGGGAGTGGGAGGCACCGTTTATCGGTGGTTCTCCTCCTATCTCTCCGACCGGTCGCAGTCGGTGTTGACAGGGGGGCAGAAGTCGGCCCCGAGGCCCCTCACTTGTGGGGTGCCGCAGGGATCGATCCTCTCGCCCCTTCTGTTCAACATCTACATGAAGCCGCTGGGTGAGATCATCAGTGGGTTCGGTGTGAGGTACCAGCTGTACGCGGATGACACCCAGCTGTACTTTTCCACACCGGACCACCCCAACGGTTATCAAGTGCTGTCCCGGTGCCTGGAGGCCGACGGGTCTGGATGGGGAGAAACAGGCTCAAGCTCAATCCTCCAAGACAGAGTGGCTGTGGATGCCGGCATCCCGGTACAGTCAGCTAAATCCGCGGCTGACCATCGGTGGCGAGTCATTGGCCCCGATGGAGAGGGTGCGCAACTTAGGCGTCCTCCTGGATGAACGGCTGTCTCTAGAAGATCACTTGACGGCCGTCTCCAGGAGAGCGTCTACCAGGTTCGCCTGCGCGCCAGTTGCGCCTTTCTGGACCGGGAGGCCCTTTGCACGGTCACTCACGCCTTGTGACGCCTCGCCTGGATTACTGCAACGCTCTCTACATGGGGCTTCCTTGAAGGGCATCCGGAGGCTGCAGTTAGTTCAGAATGCGGCTGCGGGTGATAGAGGGAGCCCTCGTGGCTCCCGCATAACACCCATCCTGCGCAGGCTGCACTGGCTACCTGTGGACTTCCGGGTGCGCTTCAAGGTTTTGGTGACCACCTTTAAAGCGCTCCATGGCATAGGGCCGGGTTATCTACGGGACCGCCTACTGCGACCAGATACCTCTCACCGACCCGTGCGCTCTCACAGAGAGGGACTCCTCAGGGTGCCGTCAGCTAGGCAGTGTCGGTTGGCGACGCCCAGGGGAAGGGCCTTCTCTGTGGGGGCTCCCACCCTCTGGAACGAACTCCCCCCAGGACTCCGTCAACTTCCTGACCTTCGAACCTTCCGTCGCGAGCTCAAGACACATTTATTCATCTGTGCAGGACTGGCTTAGATTTTTAAATTTAGAGGGGTCTTAAATTGATTTTAATATTTATATTTGATATTTATATTTCTATTGTTAATAATTCGGGCGCTAGAATAAGTTTTTTAAGGATTATTTTAACTTGTATATTGATATTGATGTTTTATATGCCTGTAAACCGCCCTGAGTCCTTTGGGAGATAGGGCGGTATATAAATTCGAATAATAAATAAATAAATAAATAAATAAATTCCAGTTCATAGAGATCATAAAGAAACAAAACTTACAGCCCAGCGACCTACTCGTGAGCTTTGATGTCATATCCCTCTTCACCCAAGTGCCAATCAAAGAAGCCTTGACAGCTATCCAAAACAAATATAACCCCCCCAAGCACATCCTAGATCTGACCAACCACTGCCTATCCAACACATACTTCATCTATAATGGACAAAAATACAAACAAATAGAAGGAGCACCCATGGGATCACCCCTCTCACCTGTCATTGCCAATCTCTACATGGAACACTTTGAAACCCAAGCTCTAGAAAAATCTGATCACAAACCCAAACTCTGGCTCAGATATGTAGACGACACCTTCATAATCTGGCCACACGGGAAAGAAAAACTTGAAAACTTCCTCACACACCTCAATAGCCTACACCCCAAAATACAGTTCACCATGGAAACAGAAGTTAATAACCAACTTCCTTCCTGGATGTCTTAGTCTACAGAAAACCCAATGGCTCCCTAGGACACACCATCTACCAGAAGAAAACACACACAAACCGCTATCTGCACACACTCTCACACCACCACCCAGCACAGATCAACTCCGTAGCCAAGACACTCATCTCCAGAACAAAATGCTTAGCTGATGAACAACACCTAAAACCCGAACTAGACACTCTCACTAACGTACTAACATCCAATGGATTCCAAAGAAATAAGATTACCAAGCTAATCCAAAGGAACCCGCCACTAAAATCCAAGACAGAGAACAAGAAAACGGCACAGCCCTCCTCCCATATATAAAAGGCACCACAGACAGAATCAGCAAGATCCTCCACAAACACAACATCAAGACAGCATTCTGCACAAACAGAAAAATATCCACCATCCTAAGAAACCCCAAAGACAAAATTGAGTTAGAAAATCAAGGAGTATATGAAATCCCATGCACCGCCTGCCCCACCACATACATTGGACAAACCAACAGAAGAATAAGTGCACGCATTGAAGAACACAAGAACTCATTCAAAAAAGAGGAACCAACTTCTTCCCTGGTCCAACACTTTAAAGTCACAGGACATGATATTGACTTTAAAAAGACCAGAACTATCGCCAAAACTGAACACTTTAACAACAGAATAATCAGAGAAGCCATTGAGATAGAAAAACGCCCACACAGCATGAACAAACGAGATGATACCTCTCGCCTACCAGCCATTTGGAAACCCGCCCTTATTGACAAACGAGTCCCTAACACGAGGAATGACACCAGACCCACACTCACAAGGTCCACACAGGATGTCACCACCACATCCACCCAGAAAGCAGACCCAAACCCACACTGATCATGAAGCACGACCAAGGACCAGAAGCCAGACCGCAGCTGCAACATTAGCCATTTCAAACCCTCCAATCCATTCATGCAGCAGACTGACACCCACTATGAAGATGTAGCACGACCACAAAGCCAAACAACAGCTATGCATCTCACCAGCTCAAATCCCCTGCAGCACAGACTAGACTGAGCACAACCAAGCCCCCACCAACACAGGACACACCCCAGCCAATCAGAGCACAGAAAAAAACCCCATCCAATCAGAGCACAGCCAAGCTCCCACCCAATCAGTTCAAACCCCCACTAGCAGTTAAAAGGAAGAAACAGCTGAGATCACACATTGCTCCCAGAAGCACGAAGCTGAAGCCTGAAGATGACGAATGAGACTTCGTCGAAACGTCGCCAAGACACTTCCAATTTTACACGGGAGAAAACCCGAACAACCAAAGACCTATATACAAACACCCGTGAAAACCTCAGAAAACAAATATATATATATATATATATATATACACGCTCAAGTACTCAGAACCCTGGTTCCAGTCTGCTGTCTACCATAGAAATTAACTGAGTGATGGGGGCAGGCACTACCACTCACCCCAATGTATTTCAAAGGAAAATGAGGAACTAGCTGGTTTGGCGGAGTCCTTATATATTATCAGTGGTGGGTTGCTACCGGTTTGCCCCAGATTGGGTGAATCAGTAGCGGCGGCAGCGGAAGGCTCCGTCCACCCACCTGGACACTTTTGCCCATGTGCACACACACACACACACACACACACACACACACACACACACACACAAACACACGAGAGAAATGGTAGCAAACTAAATTTAAACTCAGTGGTGAAATCCAAATTTTATTACTAGCGGATCTGTGGGCGTGGCTTGGTGGGCGTGGCTTGGTGGCCATGGCAGGGGAAGAATACTGCCAAATCTCCATTCTCACCCCACTCTGGGGCCAGCCAGAGTTGGTATTTGCTAATTCTCCAAACTGCTCAAAATTTCCGCTACTGGTTCTCCAGAACCTGTCAGAACCTGCTGGATTTCACCCCTGCCCTACTGTATATTATGTTTGAAAAATGCTGGAGATCTGATGCGTTCCTGGACTTCAAAAACGGAAGAAAAGGAAATCTCGCAAAATATAGTCCAATCAGTTTGACATTGCTGATTGGGAAGATTCTAGAGCAGATCACACAGAAACTGATTGGCAAACACCTTGAAAACAACATCATCAGGGGCTTGTTACCGGATCTTGCCAGACTAGTCTTAATTAAATTTTTGACTGAATAACTTCCTTAATAGATTGTGGGAAAGCGGCAGATCTAATACATCTTGCTTCAGCAAAAGGTTTGATAAAGTGCATCACGACTTAGTGATTAGAAAGTTAGTGGCTAGAAGGCCATAACAATCAAGCTAGTCTCTGTTTACTCCAGTTTTCTAAATAAAAGGTTTCCTTTGATTTTTGTCCTTAAGTGACTCTTTTGATGTGTTCCTCTCACTAAAAGTGCTATCTGCCAGAGACCTTTGCAAGTTTTTTTTTGATAGGTTTGCTTGGTTCCAGTGGTGGGTTGCCCCCGGTTTGGACCGGTTCACAAGAACCGGTAGTAAAACCGGTGGGAGGCTCCGCCCACTGACCCGGACGTCATCAGGAATCTTCTGCACGCTCCTGTTGCAAACCGGTAGTAAAGGTAAGTAGAACCCATCCCTGCTTAGTTCCCCTTATGATACTATGGTACCCGATACTAGTAATAAGCAGCAGTATCTTGCAGATGATAATTAGAATGAAACAATGCTAATAATCAAACAGTCCTAAAGAAAAAAAATGTTCTTCTGTATTTTAGTTTGAAACTTGTAACTGCCTCCATAGCTGGCAAGGAAGTTGGCAAACAGGATTGTATTATAACAGGGAAGGGAAGGGAATGAAAGGAAAGTATGGAGAAGGAAGGAAGGAAAAGAAAGAAATAGGAAGGGAAGGAAAATATAGAGAAGGAGAGGAGAGGAGAGGAGAGGAGAGGAGAGGAAAGGAAAGGAAAGGAAAGGAAAGGAAAGGAAAGGAAAGGAAAATATAGGGAAGGGAAGGGAAGGGAAGGGAAGGGAAGGGAAGGAAAGGAAAGGAAAGGAAAGGAAAGGAAAGGAAAGGAAAGGAAAGGAAAGGAAAGGAAAGGAAGCAGTTGACTGAGTAAATATAGAAAGGGAAGGACCTGGATTTAATCTTGAATTTACATCTATTACTACATCTGTACCACGAGGTGTACACCTACACACATAATTCCATGGTAATCATACTGTAAAACCTAAGTGATCTGCAAGGCGGCTCTTTGAATACTTGTTACTTAGTAAATATAGGTGCGAAGTACAGTTTAGGTGGCCTTGAAACCCAGCTTCATTCACTGGGAGCTGAGATTCTTCCCCTTCTCCTCCCACCTTTTAATTTTCCAAAGGGTTATGTAGCTGAGGGCCTCCTGTTAATCTGTGATGTTTTAAAAGTAACAACGTATAAGTGAGCAAAGGCAATTAAAACTTGGGGTAATGATCAACGCTGAGAAATGATTGGCATGGATTAAAGAGAATTTAAAGAGTAATTGCTTGCAAACCAGCTGCACAAGCCTGAATGTTAAATACTGGTACTTTGCAATTAGATTGGAAAGAAAGAAAGAAAGAAAGAAAGAAAGAAAGAAAGAAAGAAAGAAAAGAGAAGGAAGGAAGGAAAGAAGGAAGGAAGGAAGGAAGGAATTTTTCTCCCAAATCCATCCATCCATCCTTCCTTCCTTCCTTCCTTCCTTCCTTCCTTCCTTCCTTCCTTCCTTCCTTCCTTCCTTCCTGTCAAAATAATTTGGATGTTCTACTTTTAACCTTTCTTTAAAGCCAGTAAACACTTGTTTTCTGACTTTAAAGACAGATTAAAAGTAGAAACATTTGGGCTGATTGGGTTGGTTACATTTTTTAGTGCAGCCATGACAATTTTTTAAAAAAAAAAAAAACATGTCACGTAATTTGACTGCGACACATGGCTTGTCTGCCATTTTGACTTTTTGGTATCATTCCCAGGCCAAATGCCTAGGAAGAATTCTCTTCTGATGTCTTCCTTTGGGATGGAATAGAAGTGTGGGAAAACAGAGAGGCCATAATTTACGGGAGAGGTGGTTAAACAAAGAACAACAGGAACTTCCCCATCCACCCAACCATAATCTTGGCCACCTCATCACTCAAACAAACGATCACTGAGAACTTCACGAACTGGTTGGCCCCAATCCTGGTGGCATTCCATAAAAGCTTGAAAACATTGTGATTTTCCCAGATATGCGGGGAGGGTCAGAAGGTTAATTGATACTGTGGGATCGATGTCTACTTTACTGCCGATTCATGTTGTCCTCAATTGCCATTATTATAATTTAGTTGTATCTGAGTCCTATGTCAGCCATCTAGTGTCGTCGTAGACAAATGCAACCAACAAACACATTTCTTCTTTTCAGGACATTCATAAAAAGAAGAACTCCTTTCCTTTGATTGAATGACAGCCTTGAACAAACAAAACATCTAGATCAGAGGTCTCCAACCTTGGCAACTTTCAGACTTGTGGACTTCAACTGTCAGAATTCCTCAGCCAGCTTTGCTTTGGGGAATTCTGGGAGTTGAAGTCCGCCAGGCTTAAAGTTGCCAAGGTTGGAGACCCTTGGATCTAGAGGACTTTATTTTCTTAGCATTATCTGCAGCTTCGGATCACCAAAACCTACCCCAAACTCTTTCTAGAGCAGAGGTCTCCAACCTTGGTCCCTTTAAGACTTGTGGACTTCAACTCCCAGAGTTCCTCAGCCAGCTTTGCTTTGGGGAATTCTGGGAGTTGAAGTCCGCCAGGCTTAAAGTTGCCAAGGTTGGAGACCCCTGGTATAGATAACTGTTGATTGATCTTGTCCATGAAAGATACCTTTCTGGAAGCATAATATAGAACCATAGAATGGAAGATGCTTCTTGCATGAGAAGCGAAAGACCCATGGTGGCACAGTGGTTAGAATGCGGTACTGCAAGCTACTTCTGCTGACTGCCAGCTGCCTGCAATTTGGCGGTTCAAATCTCACCAGGCTCAAGATTGACTCAGCCTCCCATCAGTGGTGGGATTCAAATAATTTAACAACCGGTTCTCTGCCCTAATGATTTCTTCCAACAACCAGTTTGCCAAACTGTTTAGAAAGTTAACAACTGGTTCTCCCGAAGTGGGGCAAACTGGCTGAATCCCACCACTGCCTCCCATCCTTCTGAGGTCGGTAAAATGAGGAGCCAGATCATTGGGAGAAATATGCTGACTCTGAAAACCGCTTAAAGAGGGCAGCCAAGCACTGTGAAGTGGTATATAAGTCTTAGTGCTATTGCTATTTTCCAAGATTTAAAAAAAAACAACCCAAAACCCCCAAGAAAGTCCAATTGCCTTTTGGAAAAGCACCTTTTTGTACAGGTTAAATTTTCTCCAAGTGACTGTAAAATATTTTTTTGGGGGGATGGCTTCAGCGTGACTCTAAGCGCATTCATCTATTTTTGACAAGAGCGCTGGTGATAAGATCCCCGCTGAGCTTACAATACTATGAATACCGTCTTCCTTTTCATTGCATCTCTGAGTTGGTGGCCTCAGCCTTTGTTGCTGCCTTTCATTGTGAATGAACTTCCTGCTGAGGGTGTTAAAAAGGGAAGGAAAACATTACTAGGAAGGTCTCTCCAGGAATCTTGGAAGAGCTTCCATCGTTCATGTTGTTGGAATCATCAGTCAGATGCGGGTTGGGCCAGGATGACAGGGGCTGCCTCTCAGGTTTCTTTGAAGGGGCCCAGCCCCCCCAAAATTCCAGAGCTGGACTTCTTTTCCCTTTTGGAGAGATTACAGCTCTGCAGAGGTTCCTTTTATGGAAAAGGATTTTAAAGATCCCTTTAAAGAGGGTCTTCCTGCTGAACGTTATGCATGGGGCCTTCCCTTATGTAATCCATTATAACACAGGAGGAAAGATTGGGAAGATCCTATTGCGTCTTTCTTTCTTTCTTTCTTTCTTTCTTTCTTTCTTTCTTTCCTTCCTTCCTTCCTTCCTTCCTTCCTTCCTTCCTTCCTTCCTTCCTTCTTCCCTCGCTCCCTCCCTCCTTCCTTCCATTTTCTTTTCTTCCTTCCTTCCTTTCTTCCTTTCTTTCTTCCTTCCTTCCTTCCTTCTCTTTCTTTCTTTTCCTTCCTTTCTTTTCCTTCCTTCCTTTCTCTCTCTCTTTCTTCCTCCTTTCTTTCTTTCTCCTTCCTTCCTCCCTTCCTCCCTCCCTTCCTTCCTTTCCTTCCTTACCTCTTTTCCTTCCTTCCTTCCTTCCTTCCATTCTCTTTCCTTCCTTCCTTCCTTCCTTCCTTCCTTCCTTCCTTCCTTCCTTCCTTCCTTCCTTCCTTCCTTCTTTCTCTTTCTTTCTTTCTTTTTTCTTTCTTTCTTTTCCTTCCTTCCTTCCTTCCTTCCTTATCATTTTTTAAAACTGCCCATCTCCCACACAGAGAAACTGTGGGTGGTATACAGATAAAAAAAACCACTGCAGAAGAGTAAGAGGCAACTCAGCTCCCATCACTCAGGTATGAAGCGTGAGAGAAAGAGGGTGAGGATGGCTCTGTAGAAGAAGGGATGGTAAAAACTCGGGGTGGAGTCAAAAAGGGGACCAGCCTAAAATCCGTTCATAGCCACAAACAAAGTCCCCCCCCCTTGAGGGCCATTATTGACCCTCATCAAACTCTAACCAGGCGCTGACTCTTAGTTGAGGAGATTCCTCAGAATAGGCCTTTAGCAATAAATCAGGTTCATTGCCTCTTTGTGTGTGGATCTGGTTTTTTTCCGTGCCTGACAGACTCCTCCCTAATAGATCACAGAAGATATTATAGATGCAAACAGGAGAGTCTTTAGTCTGGCCAGCTTGCAGAAAAAATAATTGCTACCAACCTGCCTCCATTGAGGACCTGTATACTGCACGAGTCAAAAAGAGGGCTGTGAAAATATTTACATACCCCTCACATCCTGGACATAAACTGTTTCAACTCCTACCCTCAAAACGACGCTATAGAGCACTGCACACCAGAACAACTAGACACAAGAACAGTTTTTTCCCGAAGGCCATCACTCTGCTAAACACTCAACACTGTCAAACTATTTACTAAATCTGCACTACTATTAATCTTCTCATAGTTCCCATCACCAATCTCTTTCCACTTATGACTGTATGACTGTAACTTTGTTGCTGGCAATCCTTATGATTTATATTGATATACTGACCATCAATTGTTTTGTAAATGTTGTACCTTGATGAACGTATCTTTTCTTTTATGTACACTGAGAGCATATGCACCAAGACAAATTCCTTGTGTGTCCAACCACACTTGGCCAATAAAAATTCTATTCTATTCTATTCTATTCTATTCTATTCTATTCTATTCTATTCTATTCTATTCTATTCTATTCTATTCTATTCTATTTTTTGTCTACAGCCGTGAAACAATGAAGAATTCAGTTTGGAAAGATTCTCGTTCTTGATTTTAGGCCTTTAGACACCCATCTAATGCAGTCCGTTCTGACCGAGTTCAACCAGGGACAACATACAGTTTTCAGCCCCAATTTCTTCATTTAAAAAAAAAAAAAGCCAGACGACCTTTTTTTGCTTCATTTTTTCTATTTGTGCAGGCTTTTTCCACATCTTAGCATCCCTGTTTCTATTGTGTTCCTTGGGAAACTATAAGGGATGTTTTAAAAATACCTTCCACTTGTTCAAGCGGCTTATTCCTCAATCTCTGTTCTGAGACGAGAACTTTCCCATTTAATCGCTGAGGATGAGGAAGCACCATCTGTATCTACAGATTTAGCATGCTTTACCTCAGAGTTGAAATGTTAGCAAGACTCACTCACTCTCTCTCTCTCTCTCTTCCCCTCCCTCCCTCCCTCCCTCGCTCTTTCTCTCCTCGTGTGTACATTCATACACACAGCAGCTCTATAATTGTCCCCCATTGCATTGAGAGTGGAAAACGCCATTATTATCTAGACCAGGGGTGTCAAACTCAAGACCTGCGGGCCAGATGCAGCATTTAGATCCAGCCCGCGGGGCTGCCCTGGAAACAGCAAAGGACCGACCTGTGGTTCCTCTGCCAGTAAAAATGGAGCTTGGCCTGCCCAGGCTCCATTTTCTGCCACAACGGCCTCCTGCAGCCCTCTGCCAGTGAAAATGGATCTTGGCCCACCCGGGTTCCATTTTCTGCCATGACAGCCCTCTGCCAGTGAAAATGGAGCTTGGCCCACCCAGGCTCCATTTTCTGCCACAACGGCCTCCTGCAGCCCTCTGCCAGTGAAAATGGATCTTGGCCCACCCGGGTTCCATTTTCTGCCATGACAGCCCTCTGCCAGTGAAAATGGAGCTTGGCCCACCCAGGCTCCATTTTCTGCCACAACGGCCTCCTGCAGCCCTCTGCCAGTGAAAATGGATCTTGGCCCACCCGGGTTCCATTTTCTGCCATGACAGCCCTCTGCCAGTGAAAATGGATCTTGGCCCACCCAGGCTCCATTTTCTGCCACGACGGCCTCCTGCAGCCCTCTGCCAGTGAAAATGGATCTTGGCCCACCCGGGTTCCATTTTCCGCCATGACAGCCCTCTGCCAGTGAAAATGGAGTTTGGCCCACCCAGGCTCCATTTTCTGCCATGACGGCCTCCTGCAGCCCTCCGCCGCATGCAGCCTCCCCAAGTTCTATTTTTGCCGGCAGAAGGCTGCAGGAGGCCGTTATGACAGAAAATGGAGCCTCGTTGAGGGATGTCGAGTTGCCCCGCCCCAGCCACACCCTCTGGCCACGCCCCCCCCAGTCCCCCAAGGTCAAACACAACCCTCATGCGGCCCTCGGTGAAATCGAGTTTGACATCCCTGCTCTAGACCAAACTTCATAACTGTTAAACCTTGAGGGACTGACCTGAAAAGTGTGTGAATTTTTTTTGTAAGATTGTGCAGACACAGATCTCTAAAATCAGCTCCCTTCCTTCATACAGGTATACCTATACCAATTTCCCCATTAACACCATCCCAGCCATTCTTTGTGGGGAGGGGGAGAGACAAGAGAAACCAGGTTAGAGCTCCCAGCGAGTCAAAGTACCATGGATTTTTAGCTCACTTTTGCTCAATCCTCTTTCCTGCTAGCATAACCTTACAGCTCACTGATTGATGGGCGGCACAAGATGATTAGCAAACTGCTGAGCTGGCTACTGCCTTGAAATGCAGGATTTCCAGAAGTAGCATCCGGCTCATCTTAACCCAGTCTGTCCAATCCAATCTGGCAAAATTCACAGCTACAGAAATAGCTGCGCTGGGTGTCTATGGAAATTCTCAGTCATCCAGGTCATGGTTGCTTTTTCAAGAGGCAACTGGGCTTATCTTTCTTTCTTTTTTCTTTGGAGATGTTTTGCTTCTCATCCAAGAAGCTTCTTCAGTTTAGTTCTTGGATGAAGAAGTAAAACGTCTTCAAAGAAAAGAAAGGAAGTCCAGTTGCCTCTTGAAAAAGCAACTTTGGGACAGTTGCATCGGGAGCTTTTTGGCTCTTGAATGCTGCAACAAGATTTTGATGCCCTTGGCATCCCTAGGATAGAATAACAACATTTAGATTTGTATACCACTTCATACTGCTTTATAGCCCGCTCTTAACGGTTTACAGAGTCGGCATATTGCCCTCAACAATCTGGGTCCCCATTTTACCAACCTCGGAAGGGTGGAAGGCTGAGTCAACCCTGAGCTGGATCAGGATCGAACTGCTGTCGGTGGGCAGAGTTATCCTCCAATGCTGCATTCCAACTGCTAGACCACTGTGGCTCTTCCTATGAAGATCTTCTTATGTTACATCACAGTTCATTGAGCTGCACTGGCTGCTGGTCTGCTTCCAGGTGAAATTCCAGGTGCTGGTTCATCATCAGTCTAGCCATTGTCTATCCACTGCAGGATGAAGTCCTCTTCCACATGTTTCCAACCAATACAGTCCTGAGCTTTTTTTTGCCAGTTGGCCCCGCAATACTTGCTGATGTTGTCTATCCATCTTGTTTTAGGTCTCTTTCATGGACACTTTTTATCAAGTATCACATTGGAGGTGGTTGATGAATTAAGAGGCAACCCCTCCCCCCCGAAATCTCTCTCCTGTTCCCTCCCTCCCCATCTTTTAACTATATATTTTTTTGTAAATAAGTTTTTTATTTGTAACACGACACAACACAACAAACACAAAACACATAATGTACATTCCCTTTTTATAACTGTTTCGTAATGGTGACCTCGTAATATTTACATTTTCTCCCACTTCCCTTTATAATATTTATATCCTTCTTGTCCCATTATCCCTTATTACTCTATAATTCCTATCACTTATAATATTAAATTGGTACATTTTATACACTCTTACATACATCTTGCACTTATTGTTTCTCCCCTTTCATCATTATTCATTTTTTCTAGTCTCCAGCCACTTGTACCATTTATCCCATATTACATAATATTCTGTATCTTCCTTTAATTTCTTTTGTTAATTTGTCCATCTCAGCACAATCTAAGATTTTCTTTATCAGTTCTTCCTCTGTTGGTATATTTCCTTTTTTCCCAATTTTGTGAGTATGAAACTATATCCTGATGTCTTGATATCTTGATGGGATTTCTATTTTTAGTCTTTTAAATATATTTATTTGTTAGGTTTTTAATGTTTCAATGCTGGAAGCTGCCCCAAATTGTTGCTATAAGATGGGTGGCAGTTCAGTTCAGTTCAGTTCAGTACGGTACAATACAATACAATACAATACAATACAATACAATACAATACAATGCCTGAATCAATGTTTCTCAACCATGGCAGCATTAAGATGGATAAACTTTGACTCCATGCTGGCTCAGGAATTCTGGGAGTTAAAATCTACCCATCTTAAAGCTGTCAGAGTTGAGAAAGACAGCCCTAAATATTGACTTTAGGATGCTGGCTGATTCTGTTGCCTTCATTTTTGTAGATTCCAGGCCCAGATATCAAATGTTTCATCTACGAAAAAGGGCAATATTTTCTCTCTCCCTCTCTCTCTGTCTCTCTCTCTCTCTCTGGGTCTCTCTGCTTCTCTCTCTGTCTCTCTCTGTCTGTCTTTCTGCTTCTCTCTCTCTCTCTCTCTCTCTCTCTCTCTCTCTCTCTCTCTCTGTCTTTCTGCTTCTCTCTCTCTCTCTGTCTTTCTGTCCTTCCCTCCTTTTTTCTTCCTTTTTGAGCCCCCTATCCTGCTACAGTTCTCTGCCTGCTGAGCCGCAGATAGTAATTGGTTATTGATGGCCTATTTCTATGCTAATGCTGCTCAATAAAACAGAAATGGTGTAATTAACGCTTTTGCTGCACCCAAACGTAAGCAAAGCTCTGAAAGGTCAATGGATTTCATTCCATCCATTATTAAATAAAGAGAAAAGAGGGGTGTGGCAGTCCAGAGCATTGCAGACTATTTCTCCCTCTTCATCCCTTATTGCTTCCGACTAGCGTGGCCTTGACATTTTCATTGGAGGGGAGATTTCAGGTCTCTCACTCTCGACACAAAGGCGGTTGCGAATTAGCATCGGACGATGTGGAAATTCCAGGGCATCGTACTCAGAAAAGACAAAGCTACCATCACAATACAGTTCTGCAGTTGCCTTGCAGAACTGCGCCGGACTACAGCTTACACTTCCCCAGGAGTGGTATGGGAAAAAGTCTTGGGAACCATGCTTTAGAACTGCAGAAAAAACAATGGTTGCCAACCTGCCTTCCATTCAAGACCTGTATACTGCACGAGTCAAAAAGAGGGCTGTGAAAATATTTACAGACCCCTCACATCCTGGATATAAACTGTTTCAACTTCTATCCTCAAAACAGAGCACTGCCCACCAGAAAAACTAGACACAAGAACAGTTTCTTCCCAAACGCCATCACTCTGCTAAACAAATAATTCCCTCAACACTGTCAAACTATTTACTAAGTCTGCACTACTATTAAACTTCTCATCGTTCCTATCACCCATCTCCTCCCACTTATGTCTGTAGGTAACCTTGTTGCTGGTATCCTTATGATTTATATTGACTGTTTCCCTATGACTATCATTAAGTTTGGTACCTTATGACTCTTGATGAATGTATTTTTTCTTTTATGTACACTGAGAGCATATGCAGCAAGACAAATTCCTTGTGTGTACAATCACACTTGGCCAATTAAGAATTCTATTTGGAGCCCTTTTTGGTGGGAGAGAAGGCAGGGATTTGGGCAAAAAGCCTCCATCAAAATTTAGAGTGTATGACTAATTGGTGCATCATTTTTATTTAAGCATTTGGGTTATAATATAGTAAAATCAGGGATGCTATTCAGCAAATTTTGAGTGGTTTGGAGAACCAGCAAATATCACCTCTGGCTGGCTCCAGAGTGGGGTGGGAATGGAAATGAAAATGGAAATGGGAGGCAGAGGCAGATTTTATTTTCTTGTATTCCTCCCCAAAAGCTAGGTGCATCTTATAGTATGGAGCATCTTATAGTTCGAAAAATACTCAGTGCCATTGCTATTGCGAGTTACAACAACACTGAAAACAGCGACTTATGACCATTGCATCATCCCCACGATCATGTTAAAATCCAGATACTTGGCAACTGGCATGTATTTATAACAGTTGTGGTATCCTGGGATCCCATGATCCACATCTGTGACCTTCTGACCAGCAAAGTCAAATGGGGAAGCCCTAATTCACTTACCAATCATGTTACTAATTTAACAACGGCGGCGATTCCCTTAACAACGGTGGCAGGAAAGATTGTAAAATGGGGCAAACCAGGGGTGAAATGCTCCTGGTTTGGACCGGATCGCCTGATCTGGTAGTGATGGTGGCGGGTGGTTCAGAGAACCGGTAGCAAAAATCCCTGCCCCTCCATGCCCAGCTGAGCTGCGTGATCATCAGAGGTTTTGTTTTTTTTTTACTTTTAAAAGCATTTTTTCTTCGGCCGAAAAATGTTTTTAAAAGTATAAAAAAAGCCTCTGATGATCACGCAGCTCAGTAAGGATCCTCAGAGCCTTTTAAAAGCATTTTTTACAACCTCTTCAGCCGAAGAGGTTGTAGAAAAAATGCTTTTAAAAGTAAAAAAAAAAAAGTTGGCCACGCCCACCCAGTCACATTACACGCCCCCCCAACCAAGCCACACCCACAGAACCGGTAATAACAAATTTTACATTTCACCACTGGGGCAAACCCACTGAACCACCATCTCACTTAACACCAGAAATTTTGGGCTCAATTGTGGTCGTAAATTGAGGATGACCTGTATCCAACCTCCTTTTAATCTTTTAATCCTTTTCATCCGTTTTAATTTCAAACGGTCACTAATGTTACGTATGATGTTACGGCAGAATGTTATTGCACAGCCACTCCAAGACTGAGTGGCTGTGGATGCCGGCATCCCGGTACAGTCAGCTGCAACCGCTGCTGACTGTTGGGGGCGAATCATTGGCCCCAATGGAGAGGGTGCGCAATCTAGGCATTCTCCTGGATGGACGCTTGTCTTTTGAAGAGCATTTGGCGACCGTCTCCAGGAGAGCCTTCTACCAGGTACGCCTGGTTCGCCAGTTGCGCCCCTTTCTAGACCGGGATTCCCTATGCACGGTCACTCATGCCCTCGTCACCTCTCGCCTAGACTACTGCAATGCTCTCTACATGAGGCTCCCCTTGAAGAGCACCTGGAGGCTCCAGTTGGTCCAGAATGCAGCTGCGCGGGTGATAGAGGGAGCCTCTCGTGGCTCCCATATAACACCAATCCTGCGCAGGCTGCACTGGCTACCTGTGGTCTTCCGGGTGCACTTCAAGGTGTTGGTTATCACCTTTAAAGCGCTCCATGGCATAGGACCCGGATATCTTCGGGACCGCCTTCTGCTACCACATGCCTCCCACCGACCGGTACGCTCCCATAGAGAGGATCTCCTCAGGGTGCCGTCAGCCAAACAGTGTCGGCTGGCAACCCCCAGGGGGAGAGCCTTCTCTGTGGGGGCACCTACCCTCTGGAACGAGGTTCCCCCAGGACTTCGACAACTTCCTGACCTCCGGGCCTTTCGCCGTGAGCTGAAGACGTATTTATTCTTCCGAGCAGGACTGGCATAATATGGGTTTTAAATTGGATTTTAAACGGGGTTTTATATCATGTCTTTTATAGTTTTAATTTGGCCAAGGTTGAATAAGTTTTTTAAATAGGTTTTATTGTATGTTGTATTGTATTTTTACCTGGCTGTTAACCGCCCTGAGTCCTTCGGGAGAAGGGTGGTATAAAAATTAAATAATAATAATAATAATAATAATAATAATAATAATAATAATAATAATAATAATAATAATAATAATTATTATTATTTCATCTCATATTGCTTAAGGTTAGTCTTCCAAGGCATGGCAGGTCTAATTCTGGCACAAAATGATCTCCCTAAACAATATCCTTATTGATGCATGAAGTATCAGTAGATTCCCACTTAACAGGAAATCTCTACGCCAAAGAGTTCTTTCCTCTGAAAATAGGAATTTACAGAAAACAGCGACAAGCCTATAGCTAGCTGATTCCCTGTTGAAGAAAAGTATCTAACTGCAAAACTCTGAAAAAGGCAGGGAAATAAATCCATTTTGTTTTTTTTAAAAAAGCAGTGGGAACTAAGCAAACTGGAATTTTGCATGCAGGCTTAAGCCCTTTGAAAGAGGAGGAGGAATAATTTTGCCCAGGCAGAAGAAAATCTTTTTTGCCTTCTGCTTATCATTTCCCTATAAGAGAATTATTCCACCTTTCCAAAAAAAGAAAAAAGAAAAAAAAAGAATATTATTTTGGTTCCTTTGGGTCATCCTTGATATGTCCCTGCAGTTTTCTTGGCAAGATTTCAGAAGCAGTTTGTCCTTTCAATGCCGATTGGCCAAGGTCATCCAGTTGGTTTTGTGCTTAAAGTGGGACTGGAACTCCCAGATCACCTGGTTTCTAGCCTGATGCTTTAACCAGAACACCAGACTAGCTCTTGTTCAGCTCATCGATAGATCGTTTCTCAAGCTCCCTTCTGCATCTTCTCGGCTTTATTTTTCTGTGTTAAAGCACACAAGCCATGTATTGAGGGTGGATCTTTCCTGTTCCCACCAACCTAACCTGTCCTGCTCATTGTCATTTGTTCTTGACCTTCTATAGCCGTGATGGTGAGCCTATGGCACGTGTGCCCCAGCTGACAAACAGAGCCCTCTCTGCGGGGAGGCGAACCGTCGCCCAGCTCAGTTCCACTGTGCATGCACGCACGCCTCCCACTGGCCAGCTGATTCTCGGGATGCGCAGGGGGCAGAGAGCATGTAGGGGGAGGGTGGGGAGGGTGCAGAGTGCTCCCCCACGGCCCATTTTTGGGCCCAGGAGTCTCTACATGGCCCCTTTTAGATGCCAGTTAATGGATGGGCATCGCAGAGCCTGGGGAGGGCAAAAAATGGGCCTCCCAGGTGTTCCAGAAGTCCAGAAATGGGCCAGTTTCCAGCCTCCAGAGGGCCTCTGGAGCCTGGGGTCCCCCAAAAATGCTCCCCCACTGTGGTGCAGGAGGCCGAGTAGGCCACGCCCACCATGGCCACGCCCACCCAGTAACCAGGCAGAGAACCGATTGCTAAAATTTTTGCATATGTGGGGGTGGGTGGGGTGGGAGCAGGGGTGGGGAGGGTCGCACGCGCATGGGCGGGGTGTGTGTGCATTGGGTGCCGGCACACACGCTCTTTTGGCACACCAAGAGAAAAAGCTTAGCCATCACTGTTCTATAGGGCAGGGGTCTCCAACCCTGGCAACTTTAAGACTTGTGAACTTCAACTCCCAGAATTCCACAGCCAGCAAAGCAAAGTTGGCTGTGGAATTCTGGGAGTTGAAGTTCACAAGTCTTAAAGTTGCCAAGGTTGGAGACCCC
Source organism: Ahaetulla prasina (assembly GCF_028640845.1). Taxonomy (NCBI): domain Eukaryota; kingdom Metazoa; phylum Chordata; class Lepidosauria; order Squamata; family Colubridae; genus Ahaetulla; species Ahaetulla prasina. Next base: position 16,675,826 of record NC_080541.1, read on the forward strand.
TGCTATAGGGTTTGGACACCAATGTCCATAACAATTAGCAATTTTGGCAAGTGATCCCTCTCTCTGTCTTGTCTGTTTAGGCGTATAAATAAAAGACTTTAAAATTACATTTCCAAAACAATGGGGACCAAACTGTTGGAGAATCTTTGGAAAAAGCACAGAGAAGAGCAGCTAGATGCCGAAAGGCCTGGTGACTAAAACATATGAAGAACGGTTGCAGAAATTGGGTATGGCCAGTCTAGAGAAAAGAAGGACATGAAGGTGACAGGATAGCCGTGTTCCAATATCTCAGGGGCTGCCACAAAGAAGAGGGAGTAAAGGGCCGCGGTGTGGCTCAGGCTGTAAGACAGCCTGTTATTAAACACAGCTGCTTGCAATTACTGCAGGCTCGAGTCCCACCAGGCCCAAGGTTGACTCAGCCTTCCATCCTTTATAAGGTAGGTAAAATGAGGACCCAGATTGTTGGGGGGGGCAATAAGTTGACTTTGTATATAAATATACAAATAGGATGAGACTATTGCCTTACACAATGTAAGCCGCCCTGAGTCTTCGGAGAAGGGCGGGATATAAATGTAAATAAATAAATAAAAAAGCTATTCTCCAAAGCACCTGAGGGCAGAACAAGAAGCAATGGGTGGAAGCTAACCAAGGAGAGAAGCAACTTAGAACTAAGGAGAAATTTCCTGACAGAACAATTAATCAGGGGACTGATTTGCCTCCAGAAGTTATGGGTGCTGCAACACTGGAGGTTTTTAAGAAGAGACTGGACAACTGTTTGTCTGAAATGGTACTATATAGTGTCTCCTGCATCAGCAGGGGGTTGGGCTAGAAGACCTCCAAGGTCCCTTCCAGCTCTATTTTGATTGAGAGTCCCATCCATTCAGGTTGTTGAAGAATAAGACAGTCAGCAGAAGGGGAAGAGGACAGCAGCCGTAACAAGTCAAGATTGGCTTAACACGGACAACGCTGTCAGCAATATTCCATACAAGATTGACTGATTAGCTGCATAAACCTCATTATCTATCAGCTAAATGGCTTTATATCTAATTTATTATCTCGGGAAGAGAAAGGCCAAGAAGGCAGCCTTACGCTGCCTAGGAATCAATTCCTATTTGTTGGTACATTTTTCTTTAGTTGTAATTCAAGTTAGGATGCAGTTTCATTCGTCATCCTATAATAGGACAATTATGGCTTAATTTTGGTCAAACTGGCCTGTCCTTCCCCCCCCCTCCCTCCTTCTGTATTTTGTTCAGGGAATAGCTTCTTAGAGAACGAAACAGGAAGTGTTTTTTTCACTTGAGATCGCTGGCAGAGCCAAAAAATTTTTTGAAGGGCAAAGTGACTGCATGACATAGCATTTGCCAATATTTGACTTTGTGTCTTGGTCGAGGAAGGGAGGGAGGGAGGGAAGGAGGAAAGAAGGAGAGAAAGAAAGAAAAAGAAAGTAGGTAGGTATTTAATAAAAGATAGGATGGTAAAAGCACTTTTTCGCTGACATGAGGATTGGGGAACTACAGCAGAGAACTCCTTCCTTCAGTTTGGGATTTAAATTTTGTACGGAAGTATTGCAATAATAATAATAATAATAATAATAATAATAATAATAATAATAATAATAATAATAATAATAATAATAATAATAATAATAATAATAATAAAATTAAGCCTAGAGATATATTCCAATTTGCACAATCTGGAAAGGTGGGGGAGTTACACTCCACCTTGTAAAAATTGGAGGGAGGGAAAAAAGAAAGGACTGAGGGAAGGAAGAAAGGAAGGGAGGGAGGAAGAGAAGGAGGGAGGAAGGGAGGGAGGAAGGAAAGAGGGAAAGAAATGAGGAACAGAGGAAGAAAGGAGGGAAGGAAAAATGGAAGGGATGAAGAAAGAGAGGGAGGCAGAAAGGGAGGGAGGGAGGGAAGAAAGAAAGAAAGGAAGGTTTCAAATATTTACTAAAATTGAAACAAAGACATGAATACAATTCATTTTTTACTAGCAAAAATCTAGTAAGAAGAGAGATATATGCCACCCATCATTCTCCAGTGGGTTTCAGTCATATCCATCTTAGTATGCTCTCTTCTTACACTCATACCCCCCAAAAAACCATAGAATTGGTGTAAACACACCATGAATTAAAAAAAATAATCATCACAAGCTCCATTCTGCAAGGCCTTTCACAAATTAATTTATTAATTGCTGACAATCTCTGGGCAATCCTTAAAGTAACACATGGCTGTTTAATAAAAGCTAGGGTTAAAAAAAAACCCCACCTTTCTTTTGCTAGAATGTGCACTGAGGAACTACAGCAGTGGTCTCCTACTCCTATTTAAACTTTGTGCTAAAAGTATTGCCAAAAACAAAATGAAATTAATCCTAGGGCTACACTCCAACTTGCAAAAATATTCATATAATTTCACTTTTTTTTTGTTTTTTGGCAAGGAGAGCAGCCTTATCATGTGGATCCTGTTTGATGTACTTGACATACTATTTCATTAATCGCTCTTTATCATTTTGTTGTTAGCATTGTAGTTACAATGTTTTTAGATGTTTTGGAAGCTTTAAGTAATTTTTAAGTTTGCTTATCAAAATGCTATGAAGCAGGGGTGAAATGTAAAATTTGTTATTACCCGTTCTGTGGGTGTGGCTTGGTGATGGGGGGGGTTAATGTGACTGGGTGGGCATGGCCAACTTTTTTTTTTAAACTTTTAAAAGCATTTTTCTAAACTTTTAAAAGCATTTTTTTCGGCTGAAGAGGTTGTAGAAAAAATACTTTTAAAAGCTTCTGATGATCAGGCAACTCAGCTGGGATCGCCAGAGGAGCCTTTTAAAAGCTTTTAAAGGGTTCCGATGATTCCGGCTGACTTGCCTGATCCCTAGAATCTTTTAAGAGCATTTTTTTACAACCTCTTCGGCCAAAGAGGTTAAGAAAAAATGCTTTTAAAGGGTTCTGATGATCCCAGCTGAGCCGTGTGATCATCAGTGACTTTTTTTTACTTTTAAAAGCATTTTTTTGGCAGAAGAAAAATGCTTTAAAAAATAATAATAATAAAAAACCCTCTGATGATCGTGCAGCTCAGCTGGGCATGTGGGGAGGGGGCAGGGATTTTTGCTACCAATTCTCTAAACCACTTGCCACCATCGCTACCGGATCGGACGATCTGATCCGAACCGGGAGCATTTCACCCCTGCTCTGAAGTCCATGGGTTGTTATAAATCCAGAAAATTGAACTGAGAAGGCAGAAAGTCACCTTTCGATCGAGCCAAAGAATGGAGAGATTTCCCCCCCAAATCAGACTAATGATATTGATTCCAATGCTGACTATTATTTTCCAAAACAATATAGGAAACCTGAAGAGAAATTACTATTTTCCCCAGCTTCTTTCCGCAGCTCTCATTTCATCCATTTTACCCCCTATCAATAATGGAACAATTTGCTTTTTATAAGCGGGCTGTTCTTTAAATTTTCTGAAAATCCTCCTTTATGCAGCTATCTGTCAAAAGATCATCAGTCAGCAAACTGATTTTTTAAAAATGTGGATGTTATTTTGTAACCATAGAATCAGGAATAGCTTTGTCTAGCAGTATTAAGTAATATTCCTTTTGGCTTTGCTCCCACTGTAACGCCAAGAATCCATCCATCTGCCTCTATTGAAAGGTTCCACAGCTGTAAGAAGTCCACTTCTACCACAGAATAGAATAACAGAGTTGGAAGGGACCTTGGAGGCCTCCTAGTCCAGGGGTCTCCAACCTTGGTCCCTTTAAGACTTATGGACTTCAACTCCCAGAGTTCCTCAGCCAGCTTTGAAGTCCACAAGTCTTAAAGGGACCAAGGTTGGAGACCCCTGGACTAGTCCAACCCCCTGCTCAGAAAGGAAACCCTATACCAGTGGTTCCCAACCTTTTCTTGTTTGAGGCACAACCTTTTCTTGTTTGAGGCACCCTTGGAAAGCCTTTCAAAAGTTCCCGGCACCCTTATAAGGAAATAGATATTTAAAATCTCCGTAGCTCAAAAGTTCCCGGCACCCTCAAAAGATCTCACGGCACCCCTTAGTGCCGCGGCACACTGGTTGGGAACCACTGCCCTATACTATTTCAGACAAATGGTTGTCCAATCTCTTCTTCCAGTGTTGGAGCATTCACAACTTCTGCAGGCAAGTTGTTCCACTGATTAATTGTTCTAACTGTCAGGAATTTTCTCCTTAGTTCTAAGTTGCTTCCAGGGGTGAAATCTAAAAATTTTCCCTACCGGTTCTGTGGGCGTGGCTTAATTGGTGGGCGTGGCTTGGTGGTCAGATGGCTTGGTGGGTGTGGCTAATAACAATAAATAATAAAAATAATAAACAAAGTATAAAAAAACAATAAGAGGTACCAAAAACCAACTTTCACACTTTACACACACACAACACAACTGACTCACACAGAATGTAAAAGCAGCTGCACTTCACACTTCACATATCCACAAAAAGCTCAAAAACCAACTGTCACACTTTACACACACACAACACAACACAACACAACTGACTCACACATAGTGTAAAAGTAGCTGCACTTCACACTTCATACAGCCACAAAAAGCTCAAAAACCAACTTTCACACTTTACACACACACACCTAACACACACACACACACACACACACAATACAGCTTTCTGAGATTTTGTGCGTTTGTGTAGTTAGAGTGAAACACTACAGAAACACACCAAATCTCAGAAAGCTGCACAAATATTTTATTTTATTTTATTTTATTTTATTTTATTTTATTTTATTTTATTTTATTTTATTTTATTTTATTTTATTTTATTTTATTTTATTGTGGACTTCAAATCCCAGAGTTCCTCAGCTAGGAAAGCCAGCCAGTTGATCACCGAGGAAATAGATTAGCTGAGCAATTGATGCTGTCTGGCTGAAACTGAAACTGCTTTTGGGCTGTGGCCATGCGTTCCTCAGTAATCCGGTAAGTGCCTTAGAATCTCTACTCTTACTTGTAGAAAACAAGGGATTTTTGCTACCGGTCCTCCGAACCAGCAGCCGCCATCGCTACCGGACCGCGCGATCCCCTCCGATCTGGGAGCATTTCACCCCTGGTTGCTTCTCTCCTTGATGAGTTTCCACCTTCTTGTCCTGCCCTCAGGTGCTTTGGAGAAGAGCTTGACTCCCTCTTCTTTGTGGCAGCTCCTGAGATATCAAAACACTGCTATCATGTCTCCTTTAGTCCTTCTTTTCATTAAACTAGACATCTCCAGTTCCTGCAACCGTTCTTCATATGTTTTAGCCTCCAGTCCCCTAATCATCTTTGTTGCTCTTCTCTGCACTCTTTCCAGAGTCTCAGCTTCTTTTTTACATCGTGGCGACCAAAACTGGATGCAGTATTCCAAGTGTGGCCTTACCAAGGCATTATAAAGTGGTAATAATACCTCATGTGATCATTTATGACCCCTTGCTCGATCCAAGAGAAGATGCACCTGATGTTCTCCAGAGGACAGAGGGATGTCTTCAAAAGGCATAAGGTCACTCTGAGGAAGGGAATTTCATTCAATTACTCAATTAAATTATTAAAGCTGTTGCAAATCTTTTAGACAATTTCAGGCTTTTGTTGACTTTTCCTTCCTTCCTTCCTTCCTTCCTTCCTTCCTTCCTCCCTCCCTCCCTCCCTCCCTCCCTCCTGTTGCCAAGTGCTTGAATTTTGATCATGTGACCGTGGATATGCTGTAATAGTTCATAATTGTGAGCACCAGTCATAAGTTATTTCTTTAAACATTATATTTCGTCGCTGTAACTTTACGCTTGCTAAATGAATGGTTGTGGGTCAAGGGCTATCATAATTTCAAAAAATATATATCTAAATATAGAATCCAGACCAGAAACATGTCCGTTAGGATTGATGGACAAAGGTTTGAAAAAAGTGCCTGGTATCTTCTTATAATATTAGGGATCTCCAATCCTGGGAACTTTGAGATTTGTGGACTTCAACTCCCAGAAGTCCTCAGCCAGCAGGCTGGCTGGGGAATTCTGGGAGTTGAAGTCCACAAATCTTAAAATTGCTAAGTTTGGAGAGTCCTGTTATATCTGATTGGCAGTAAGACTTCTGTATGCTCTAATCAAAGACATTGAGAACATTTAATATTACTTGGAAACCTCTTTGGGTCTTTTTGCAAGAAGCAAAAAAAAAAAAGGAAACCATGACATAAGGGATTTGGTGACTAGCAATACTTATAGATCATTTTTTAAAAAAATATGGTCTATATTTTGTAAAAATATAGAGTTGAATACAAGTTTTAAAAAAGTCAGAATTCATTCTTTTTTATATTTCGGTTTTCTTTCTTTTTATTCTGCTGCACTTCTATCTGCTATTTCTCTTGTTCTCCGTTTCTATTCTCTTTCATGAGTATTAGTTTTTATTCGTTTTTGGTTTTAAAAAAAATTAATAAAATATTTTTTTTTTTTAAAAAATCTAATAATTCATGTTAAGCAAAGTGATCGAGGGTGTTTTCCTGCCAGCTGGTAAAATTTGGTTGGGAGGGGAGGGAAGCAATGTGGCTGAGGTTTGGCACATTTTATGCCATTATTCTTTTCTGCCAGATCTACAATGGGTGGATAACACTTTAAATGGATTGCGAGGAAGAGCTTTGAGCCAAGCACAAACAATAGGACAATTGAAGAAATTTACTGAGTAATGCCGACATGCTTTATTTTAAAAGAAGCGCAAGCCTGAATGTCACTACGTGCATGTTTTAGATGTAAAATAATAATAATAATAATAATAATTTCAGTGAGCTCAGAACAACGATTAAAATTTCAGAGCAGGAGAAGCTAATAAAGAAGATGAAGATGGACGGGTCTTTCTAGAAAAAAGGAGTTGCTAAAAGTGCAATCGCACACGATTACAATGAGGACAGCAGAAGACAATGTAGAATACAAGAAAACTTGATGAAGATCTAAGTACATATAGGTAGTCCTTAATTTGCAATGGTTCCAATGTATGATGGATCCCCACTAAGGGATTTATAACTAGGTACTAAAGTTCTGACAGCTGTCCCCAAGTTGTGGCCATGTGACTGGATGCTGGTTGCTAGGGAACCGACTCACATTGACCATTGTTAGCAACATCCTGCAGTCATGTGACCGCATGTTACCTTTTTTTTTTTTTTTGCCAAAACCCAGCATTTACTTCTGTTCTTTGGCAACCACAGATCAAGATAAAGTAAGGGAAGGGTAGGGAAGGGAAGGCAAGGGAAAGGCAAGGGAAAGGAAGGGAAGGGAGAGGGAGGGGAAGGGGAAGGGGAAGGGAAGGGAAGGTAAAGGAAAGGAAAAGGAGAGGGAGGGGTAGGGGTAGGGGAAGGGAAGGGTAGGGTAGGGTAGGGAAGGGAAGGTAAAGGAAAGGAAAGGAAAGGGAAGGAAAAGGAAAGGGAAGGGAAGGGAGAGGCAGGGGTAGGGGAAGGGAAGGGTAGGGTAGGGTAGGGAAGGTAAAGGAAAGGAAAAGGAAAGGGAAGGTAGGGGTAGGAGAAGGGAAAGATAGGGAAGGGAAGGTAAAGGAAAGGAAAGGAAAGGGAAGGTAAAGGAAAGGGAAGGGAAGGGAGAGGCAGGGGTAGGGGAAGGGAAGGGTAGGGTAGGGTAGGGAAGGAAAGGAAAGGAAGAGGGAAGGGAAGGGAAGAGAAGGAAGAGGAAAGGGAAGGGAAGGAAAGGAAAAGGGAAGGGAAGGAGAGGAGAGGGAAGGGGAGGGAGGGAGGAGGAAGGAAGGAAGTGAGAGGGAGAGGGACGGGTAGGGGAAGGGAAGGGAAGGTAAAGGAAAGGGAAGGGAAGGGAGAGGCAGGGGTAGGGGAAGGGAAGGGTAGGGTAGGGTAGGGAAGGGAAGGTAAAGGAAAGGGAAGGGAAGGCAAGGGAAGGAAGGGTAGGATATGGAAGGGAAGGGAAAGGAAAGGGAAGGGAAGGGAGAGGGAAGGGAGAGGGAGGGAAGGGAGAGGAAGGGGAGGGGAGGAAGGGAAGGGAAGGGAGAGGAGAGGACGGGTAGGGAAGGAAGGAAGGGAAGGTAAAGGAAAGGGAAGGAAGGAAGGGAGAGGGAAGGGAAGGGAAGGGTAGGGTAGGGTAGGGAAGGAAGGTAAAGGAAAGGAAGGAGAGGCAGGGAAGGGAAGGGTAGGGTAGGGAAGGAAGGAAAGGAAAGGAAGGAAGGAGAGGAAGTGAGAGGGAAGGGGAGGGAGGGGAGGAAGGAAGGGAAGGAAGTGAGAGGAGAGGACGGGTAGGGAAGGAAGGGAAGGTAAAGGAAAGGAAGGAAGGAGAGGCAGGGGTAGGGAAGGGAAGGGTAGGGTAGGGTAGGGAAGGGAAGGTAAAGGAAAGGGAAGGAGAGGCAGGGAAGGGAAGGGTGGGATATGGAAGGAAGGAAAGGAAAGGGAAGGGAAGGAGAGGAAGGGGAGGGAGGGAAGGGAGAGGGAAGGGGAGGGGAGGAAGGAAGGAAGGGAGAGGAGAGGGACGGGTAGGGAAGGAAGGGAAGGTAAAGGAAAGGGAAGGAAGGGAGAGGCAGGGGTAGGGGAGGGGAGGGGTAGGGTAGGGGAGGGAGGGGAAGGTAAAGGAAAGGGAAGGGAGAGGCAGGGGAAGGGAAGGGTAGGATATGGAAGGGAAGGGAAAGGAAAGGGAAGGGAAGGGAGAGGGAAGGGAGAGGGAAGGGAAGGGAGAGGGAAGGGGGAGGGGAGGGAAGGGAAGTGAGAGGGAGAGGGACTGGTAGGGGAAGGGAAGGGAAGGGAAGGTAAAGGAAAGGGAAGGAAAGGGAGGGGGAGGGGGAGGGAAGGGAAGAAAAGGACAGGAAAGGAAAAAGGAAGGAAAGGTGTGAAATAGATCTTGGAACCATTCATTGTAATCAGCTGGTAGGTGCACCCTAACAGACCAAGGCCCTTTTTTCAAAATCAATTTAGAAAATTACATCAGTACAGTCCAACACTTCAAACAGAAATGCCAGATTGAATCAAACTTGATTTTCCAGATGAAGTTGAACGATCACGTCAAATGAAATCTGCAGTCTGAATCCAGCCGCCAATTTGAATTAGATCAGAATCCTTCCCTACAGAGAAGTCTTCGACTGACCACCGTTCATTTAGTGTCCGTTTGAAGTTGCATTGAAAAAAAAAAGTGACTTACGACTTACGTTTTTCACCCTTGTGACTGTTGCAGCAGCCCCAAGGTCACATGATCAAAATTTAGGTGCTTGGCTCGTGGCTCATGTTTAGGATGGTTGCCATGTCCTGGGATCATGGGATCCCCGTTTGGGATCATCTGACAAGCAAAGTCAATGGGAAAACAACCGTGTTACTGACTGAACAAATGCAATGATTCACTTAACAGCGGTGGCAAGAAAGGTCGTAAAACAGAGACAAATGAACTGAACAGTACTGTCTCACTTAGCAACAGAAATGTGCTCAATTGTGGTTGTAAGTTGTGGACGACCTGTACAATCTTGTTGTTGTTAGTTGCGAAGTCGTGTCTGACCCATCGCGACCCCATGGACAACGTTCCTCCAGGCCTTCCTGTCCTCTACTTTCCTTTGGAGTCCATTTAAGCTCATGCCTACTGCTTCAGTGACTCCATCCAGCTACCTCATTTTGTCGTCCCCTTCTTCTTTTGCCCTCAATCTTTCCCAGTATGAGGCTCTTCTCCAGGGAGTCCTTCCTTCTCATTAGGTGGCCAAAGTATTTGAGTTTCATCTTCAGGATCTGGCCTTCTAAGGAGCAGTCAGGGTTGATCTCCTCTAGGACTGACCGGTTGGATCGCCTTGCAGTCCAAGGGACTCGCAGGAGTCTTCTCCAGCACCAGAGTTCAAAGGCCTCCATTCTTTGGTGCGCAGCCTTTCTTATGGTCCAACTTTCACAGCCATACATTGGTACAATCTTATCCACCACATTAAAAGTGGTAGTTTGTTTGCTGCCTTTGGTCGAATGATTTGATGGACGTGAGCTTTCTTGTACTGGAAGGCATTAGCTACGACTAGAGAGGCCTTTGATATCTCCCAGTTAGATTACTGCCATTCACTTTACATGGGGAAGACGGAAGTTGGAAACTACAGCAGGTCCAAACCACAGGTGCCCACATGCAGACTGGTACAAACCAACACATCAGGATGACCCTAAAATGGCATGGATTCCCTTGGCTATTGGTTGTTGTTGGACTTTTAACCTATACAGCCCTTCTGGTTAAAATCCTTGCTACTTTCAGAATTGTCTATTCCAGACCAAATTGGCCTGATCAATATATAGAGGCTGAGAAGGGCCCCAGGTATTCCTACTTCTGGGAAATCAGATGATTGATAGAACTGCTTGCTTTAGGAGGTCAGGATTGCCTCTTTTGTTGTCATTCAACAAAGCAGCAATGAGTGGCCCCCCCTTTTTTGCAGAGTTTTTGTAGAGAAGATTACTATATAAGGCTGCCAGTAATTTACTGGAGGATGGCTGTAGAATTGGGTATCATGTCCCTGTATAATATTTGTCCATTAATAATTATTTATTCAATTTTGTAGATGTAAGCCAGCTAGATTTTTCAAAGTAAGCAGCACAAACTCTCTCTTTCTGTTTCTATTTCTCTCTCTCTCCCTCCCTCCCCCCTCTCTTTCTCTCTCTCTTTCCCTCAACTTTTGTCTGTCTCCCTCTCTCCCCCTCTCTTTCTCTTTCTCTCTCAACCTCTCTCTCTCTCTCTCTCTCTCTCTCTCTCTCTCTCTCTCTCTCTCTCTCTCTCTCTCTCTCTTTCTCTCTCTCTCTGTTATATCAAATTAGTTTGAAGGACCTTGAGCTGTGTACAAAGTTTTGTGCATCAGATTTTATATCCTTGGCTTAGGACATCTTAGCTTACATCAGAAATGGAAGAAATGATGGAGAAGTCTACATATTGCAAATGTGCTTTTTTTCAAGAGGCAACTAGAGTTTCTGGTTTTTCTTTGAAGAAGGTTCTTGGATGAGAAGCAAAACATCTTCAAAGAAAAACCAGAAAGTCCAGTTGCCTCTTGAAAAAAAGCAGTTTTGGGACAACCATGACCTAAATGACTGAAAAGCTCCATAGACATATTGCATTTCTTCAGAAATTCGATGGGTTCTCTTCTATAAGTGAGAGAAGCAAAGTTATTTTCTGTTCGTCAGAAAGTAGGAAAAGAACCAGCTGGTCCAATTGGCAAGAATTGGGACTGATGAAGCCTGTTCAGTAACAAAGAAATTGTATTGGAACATGGTGGATGGTCTTCTGTTAGTGTTTTTGCTTCTTTATTTTTTAAAGACAGACATTCCCAAACTTTCAAAGTTATTGCCTATCTTGGCAGGGGATTAGCTTATATCAGCATTCCCTAGATTAGATGCCCTTCAGGTATGAGGACTCAACACAAAACATAGAAAATACAGCAGAATAATAAGATTGGAAGGGACCTTGGAGCAGTGGTGAAATCTGAACCGGTTTACTACCGGTTCGCTGGCTGTGCATGCGCAATGCGGGTGCGCATGCACAGTGCGCACCACGCACCAAGGTGCACACGCGTGGGCACTGCACGCCAAAAGGAGGCATGGGGTAAGTAGAACAGTGTATGTGTGATTGTAAAAAAAATGCTTTTAAAAGTAAAAAAAAAGGCTCTGACGATCAGGCAGCTCAGCTGGGATCGTCAGAGCCTTTTTTTTTTTTTAATCTTTTAAAAGTGTTTTTTAAAAGAAGCAACAAGCGAGGAAGCGGGCGACTGGGCATTGGATGGGCATGGGCGGGAAGGGTGGGGCAGGGGTTTTTGCTACCGGTGATCTGAATCACTGGCCACCATCGCTACCAGATCAGCCGATCCAGGCTGAACTGGGAGCATTTCACCCCTGCCTTGGAGATCTTTTAGTCCAATGCCCTGCTCATGCAGGAGACCCTCTACCATCTCAGAAAAATTGGCTGTCCAATCTCTTCATGAAAACCTCCAGTGTCGTGTCCCACTCCTCCTCTGACGGCCGGGTCTGGGAAGTCTATCAAGCGTGGCCACGAAGCCTCTGCAGCTTTGCCAAATTCCTGTCAGAGTTCTCAGGGCAGACAGGAATCCAAGGTGTGACTTCAGCAACCAGATGAGACTTTGCCTGACTCAAGGAATGCCAGAAAGCAGATCCTTTATATAGGCCATGGGGTGTGGCTCCATGACTCAGCACTTATCCAGGCCTGCCCCTCCCTTCCTTTTGCTGACATCGCCTCTCCATTCTCCGGAAGCGGGGATCTGTCCATTGTATCTTTTCGTCCTCAGCTGCCGGCAGTTCTAGCTCGTGGCTGGCTTCGTGCTCACACGCTGTAGGGAGGTTTGTCTGCTCAGTCTGTCCGGGCATGGTGCCAGGGCTGGGGGCTGGAGGCATGCCAGGCCATTCTTCTTCACTATCAGTCTCTGGCTCAGATAGCAGGAGATGGGAGGGGCCCGGCTGAGGAGAGGAGGGCAGGCGAGGCACAACATCCAGTGATGGAACACCCACAATTTCTGGAGGCAAGCCGTTCCACTGATTAATTGTTCTTATGGTCAGGAAAATTCTCCTTTGTTCTAAATTGGATTTTTCTTTAACAATCTTCCACCTGTTACATCTTGTCCTGCCTTCTGGTGCTTTGAAGAATGGGTCCACCCAGTCTTCTCTGTGACAGTCCCTCAAATCTTGAAAGCCTGCTATCATATCACCCCTAATCCAGTGGTGGGATTTAGCCGGTTCTATCGGGTTCGGGTGAACCGGTAGCTGTTGCTGTGGGAGGCTCCGCCCACCCACCCAGACTTCATCACGTTCCATTTTTGATGCTCTGCGCATGTGCGGAGGTGGCATGTGTGCTCACATTTGCGAAATGGTAGCAAAGGTAAGTGAATACCACTCCTGCCCTAATCCTTTTCATTAGAAATGAAGTTCCATGTTCAACTCCTAGTCAGACGTTTATTGTTGAGAATTCTAGAGATGGAGTCCTTGGTACCATCTGAACTTGGTTGTTTTCTTGCAGATGTTTCATTCCCCAACTAGGTAACATCTTCTAGAGCAGGGGTCTCCAACCTTGGCAACTTTAAGACTTGTGGACTTGAACTCCCAGAATCCTTCAGCCAGCAAAGCTTCGAGAATTCATGTTCTAGAATTCATCCACACATCAAATGAGAGTCCAGGCTGGGAAAGCTGTACTGGAAAATGTTTGAGGTTTCTCCCAGTTATATGATTCTTTGAATGAACAAGGCAGGTTGCAGGAAACTGTAAATTAATTAATGATCCCCATCCTTGGGTTAACTAGATAAGAGATTTGTGCTCGGCACCTTTGAAGAGAAAGCGATGGGGGGGGGGGAAAAATTGGGAAGTAAAGAAACAGAGATATTTTATCTTCATTGCATTTGCCTTGACCTTATCTACCTAAGACACCCGGCTAATCTTGAAAAAGCAAAACAAACATTAACCCTTCTCTCCTTTGAACAATTCTTGGGCAATCTTGTAGAACTGGGATGGTGGCCTGAGATAACACCTATCAGCATAGTTTTCCTTTCATTTTCTGTTGGCCAGACTGGTGATAAAGTTGGAAAGGGGAGGGAGGAACCTTGTGGTTTTGGGTAACTGAAAAGAAAAGGGAAGGATGTCTTTAAAACAAAAAAAAACAACAACATCTCCCTTGGATCGCAGAAGTAGTAGGAGGCTTCCAAATCCAGATGTTTGCCCAATGCCTGGATGGATCCTGCAGCCACATGAGGCCCATGGTGCTATGTTTTCCAGCAGCTGACTCAATATCCTTCTAACCCAGTTTTGGGACCTCTCTGAAGCTATTTTTCCAACTGGAAACTTCGGAATCTTCTGGAATGTGAGGCAGGGGTCATGTTTTACTGGATGGAGCTCTTGCTTCATCTCTTTTCCTGGCTCATGAATTTTGGCCCCTTTAACATAACATAAAACATAAGTTTTAGCCCTTTTAACCTTATTGGCTTCATAGTTTTGTAGCCCTCCCATAGCAGCCACCGTGAAATTGACCAATACCTGTAATTTCCAGCTGTTCTTAAGGAGTGACTCAGTCCTATACCACCTTCCAGGTCTTTGTGCCCCCATTTTTTGAGAGTATAGAATGGAAGTGGCTAGATTTTTGTTGCTGAAGGATTTATTAGATCTTGGGTGTAGGAGAGCAGAGGTTTTTTACTCCTTGGTGTCCGTACTTTAAGATCACAGGTAGTGTAGATCAGGGTCTCCAACCTTACCTCCTTTAAGATTTGTGGACTTCAACTCCCAGAAATCCTCAGCCAGCAAAGTTGTGGAATTCTGGGAGTTGAAGTCCACAAGTCTTAAAGTTGCCAAGGTTGGAGATCCCTGCTGTAGATGATTGTGGCTCCTTTTCAGACTGCTTTTCAAGGATGGGGAAATGGGAAAAGGTGGTGTATAAATACCCCCCCGGCTGTTACTTATAAAAATAATAAAAGCAGGATGAAAATAAATAATAAAATAAAATAAATAAATAAATAAAGAACCTTTGCAGTTTGGAAAAAATTCCCTCAGAGATTGCATGGACTCAATAGGTACCTTCCCTACCGGTTTGCAAATGTGAGCATCCACACATGCGCATGGCCATCCATGCATGCTTAATCAGAATAGAGCTGGAAGGGACCTTGGAGGTCCCTTCTAAGCCAACCCCTTGCTCAAGCAGAAGATCCTATGCCATTTCACATAAGTGGCTGTACAATCTTTTCTTAAAAGCATCCAGTGATGAAGTACCCACAGCTTCTGGTGGCAAGCTATTCCACTGGTGAATTGTGAAGTTTCTCCTCAATTCCAGTTTGCTTCTCTCCTTGCTTAGTTTCCATCCATTGCTTCTTGTCCTGCCTTCAGGTGCTTTGGAGAATAGTTTAATCGCCTGGACTACTGCAATGCTCTCTACATGGGGCTCCCCTTGAGGAGCACCCGGAGGCTTCAGTTGGTCCAGAATGCAACTGCGCGGGTGATAGAGGGAGCCACTCATGGCTCCCATATAACACCAATCCTGCGCAGGCTGCACTGGCTATCTGTGGTCTTCCGGGTGCACTTCAAGGTGTTGGTTATCACCTTTAAAGCGCTCCATGGCATAGGACCGGGATATCTTCGGGACTGCCTTCTGCTACCACATGCCTCCCACCGACCGGTACGCTCCCATAGAGAGGGTCTCCTCAGGGTGCCGTCAGCCAAACAGTGTCGGCTGGCGACCCCCAGGGGGAGAGCCTTCTCTGTGGGGGCACCTACCCTCTGGAACGAGGTTCCCCCAGGACTTCGACAACTTCCTGACCTCCGGAGTTTTAGCCGCGAGCTGAAGACGTACCTATTCTTCCGAGCAGGACTGGCTTGATAGCGGTTTTTAATTCGTTTTTAAATGGGGTTATTTTATATTATGTATTTTATATTTAAATTTAGGCCATATTGAATAAGTTTTTTAAATAGTTTTTATTGTAATATATTGTATTGTTTTTATTTGGCTGTTCACCGCCCTGAGTCCTTTGGGAGAAGGGCGGTATAAAAATTAAATTATTATTATTATTATTATTATTATTATTATTATTATTATTATTATTATTATTATTATTATTATTATTATTATTCAGAATAGAGCTGGAAGGGACCTTGGCATAGTGGTGGGATTCAAGTAAGTTAACAACCGGTTCTCTGCCCTAATGATTTCTTCCAACAACCAGTTGGCCAAACTGTTCAGAAGGTTAATAATCGGTTCTCCCAAAGTGGTGCAAACTGGCTGAATCCCACCACTGCCTTGGAGGTCTTCTAGTCCCTCCCCCTGCTTCTAGTCCATCCCCCTGCTCAAGCAGCTTTGCTTTACACTAATGTGCACAGCTAAAAAATGTGTCTGAATAGGATGGCATACTGCTGGGGCGGGGGTGCGGGAGGTGCGGGGGCCCACCTACGATTTCTGTTATCAGTTTGGGCAGACAGGTCCAAACCAGCTGAATACCACCTGTGATTTCATCCCAGCTGAACAAGGCCTCCTGGATGCCACCAGATCTGTTGAAGGCCACTGCATTCCTCTTAAGACAGGGGTCTCCAACCTTGGCAACTTTAAGACTTGTGGACTTCAACTCTCAAAGTCCCTCAGCCAGCAAAGCTGGCTGAGGAACTCTGAGAGTTGAAGTCCACAAGTCTTAAAGTTGCCAAGGTTGGAGACCCCTGCCTTAAGACACAATGCTAGATTTTTAAAGGCAAGCATTAGGATTATGGGAAAAACCTTTCTGCAATGTTCTTCTCCTTCGTTTATCTCGCAACTCATCAGGCATCGATGTCAGCCATTACAGCCTAGAAATCCCACGGGCAGCTGCCCTTCTTATCAGGAATGCTATTGATCATGTTTGCATTTTAACATGACTTCCGGCGAGGGATGAAAGGAAGCGGCTCGGTTTGTAGTTCAACAGTTGTCACCAAAGTGAAAGCGATGTAAACCTGAAAGGCTGCTGGAACTACAATCAAAGAAACTAAGCTAACTAGGTGTTAAAAGTTTATTTTACAGGAAATAAAAGCAAAGCAACCATAACTTTTTTTTTTTTTGGCAATGGTCACCCACCCAATGAATCAATGCAAAAGTAAAAGTTGTAAAAGCAATTCTTCTAACCGCCAGTGTTGGACTGCAAGCAACTCTATACTCTTAAATAAAAGCTTGGATAATTATAAAGCAGAATCCAGGATCTAAGTCAGCCTGTTGATTGGAATTATTTTTCCTTCAGAAACATTGCCAATATTAATTTTCCTTGTGTAGTCCAATTTCTGTATTCCCAATTGACCCCACCCATTGCTCATTCTTTTGATGGCACCATAATAGAATAGAATAGAATAGAATTTTTATTGGCCAAGTGTGATTGGACACACAAGGAATTTGTCTTGGTGCATATGCTCTCAGTGTACATAAAAGAAAAGATACGTTCATCAAGGTACAACATTTACAACACAATTGATGGTCAATATATCAATACAAATCATAAGGATTGCCAGCAACAAGTTATAGTCATACAGTCATAAGTGGAAAGAGATTGGTGATGGGAACTATGAGACGATTAATAGTAGTGCAGATTCAGTAAATAGTCTGACAGTGTTGATGGAATTATTTATTTAGCAGAGTGATGGCCTTTGGGAAAAAACTGTTCTTGTGTCTAGTTTTTCTGGTGTGCATAATCCAACATTATGTGGTCTGGGGCTCAAGATCTTTGATTTTTCTATGGTCTTAAGTGTTTTCTTGCAGTGTTACCCAACTAAGTAACATCATCCATGCTAGTACTTGTAGTCAGAACTCGGTAATATTGAACTGCAAACTAGGGCATACAAAACTTTTGCCAGACCAATTCTTGAATACAGCTCATCTGTCTGGAACCCACACTGCATATCGGACATTAATACAATTGAACGAGTCCAGAGATATTTCACAAGAAGAGTCCTCCACTCCTCTGCTCGCAACAAAATACCTTATGCCACCAGACTCAAAATTTTGGGCCTAGACAACTTAGAACTTCACCGTCTTTTGTCTGACCTAAGCATAGTACATAAAATCATGTGTTACAATGTCCTACCAGCCATTGAATACTTCAGCTTCAACCAAAACAACACAAGATCACATAATAGATACAAACTCATGGTAAACCGATCCAAACTAGACTGCAGAAAATACGACTTCAGTAACAGAGCTATCAGTGCCTGGAATGCACTACCTGACTTTGGGGTTTCTTGCCCAAATCCCCAAAACTTTAACCTTAAACTGTCTACTATAGATCTCACCCCATTCCTAAGTGGTCTGTAAGGGGTGTGCATAAGCACCCCAGCATGCCTACTGTCCCTGTCCTAATTTATAATTATGTTTACACTTGCATCTGTTATAAAATATATGCTTGACAAAATAAATAAATAAATAAATAAGAAGAGATTGGACAACCAATTGTTCAGAATGGTACAGGGCAGGGGGTGTCAAACTCAATTTCATTGAAGGTTACATCAGGTTGGTGTTTGATCTCAGGGCGGGCGTGGCCAGCTCGACGTCACTTGTGTTGGGGACACCTGTGGTGGCCCGAGTACTCTGCCAGCGAAAACGGGCTCACAAGATTCGTTTTCGACCGTGATGGCCTCCTGCAACTCTCTGCCAGCAAAAACGGAGCTCGGGAGGGCTCAGGAGCTTTGTTCTTGTTGGCAGAGGCACCGTGAGCCAGTCCTTTGCTGTTTCCAGGGCAGCTCCACGGGCCAAAACTAAGCACGCGTGGGCCAGATCCAGCCCTCCAGACTTTGACTTTCTCACCCCTGGTATAGGGTCTCCTGCTTGATCAGGGGAGAGTGGTGGACTAGAAGACTTCCAAGGTCCCTTCCAAATCCGTTATTCTATTAAGTATAGTAATTAATACTAGCTACTAGCACTGATGATGTTACTTGGTTTGGCAAACATCACTGGAGGTGTTTAAGAAGAGATTGGACAATTATTTGTCTGAAATGGTATAGGCCAGTGATCAGAAGTGGGTTTCAGCAGGTTCTGGAGAACCGGTAGCGGAAATTTTGAATAGTTCGGAGAACCGGTAGTAAAAATTCTGACTGGCCCCGCCCCCATCTATTCTCTACCTCCTGAGTCCCAGCTGATCGGGGGGAAATGGGGATTTTGCAGTAACTTTCCCCTGGAGTGGATAGGGAATGGGGATTTTGCAGTATCCTTCCCCTGGATTGGGTTGGGAATGGGGATTTTACAGTATCCTTCCCCTGCCACACCCACCTAGCCACGCCCACCAAGCTATGCCGCACCCACCAAGCCACACCCACAGAACTGGTAGTAAAAAGTTTTGAAACCTATCACTGGCAGTGATGGTTAACCTTTTCCAGACCGAGTGCCCAAAGTGTGCATGAATGCAAACCCCCAAAATGTAATGCGGGCATGCCCCATGCATGAGCCGCACCCCCCTGAGCATGTGTGCGTACCCCCGCATGCGCTGTTGTGCCTCGTCCGCTTTCCCCGCAGCCGGGGTCTTCTTATCTGCTTCCGAACGCTGAGGAATGTCCTAGCATGCCTCCCGGCCCCAGCCCTGGCTCCATGCCCAGACAGGCTGAGGAAGAAGAAGCACCTCCAGCCCCCAGCCCTGGCCCCATGCCCAGGCAAACAGAGCAACTAGACCCCTCCCCCTCCCCCACAGCATGTGAGCCTGAGGAAGGTCTATTACCAACAGCTGCCGACTGGAGTGACCCTCGCTTCAGGAAATTGATAAGCGGCATCAACAGAAGGAAGGGAGGGGCAGGCCTGGATAAGTGCTGAGTCATGGAGCCACACCCCATGGCCTATATAAAGGATCTGCTTTCTGGCATTCTCTGAGTCAGGCAAAGTCTAAACATATCTTGCTGAAGTCACTTTCTGGTCTCCTGCCTGCCTTGAGGACTTTGCTAGGACTTTGGCAGAGCTGCAGAGGCACGCCTGATTCGGATTTCCCTGACCCGGTTGTCAGCGGAGGAGTGGGACACGACACGCGCCTTGTCCCCCTACAAATGCAGCACCCCCCCCACATGTACCCCACTCCTGCACATGCGTGGCAGAGACCTGAAGACCAGCTGGCCAGCGGGAGGCAGGTGTGCATGCCCTGCAGAGCTTAGCTGGGGCAACGGCTCGCACGCCCACAGAGAGGGTGCTGCGTGCTGCCTCTGGCACATGTGCCATAGGTTCGCCATCACTGGTATAGGGTTTCCTCCTTGAACAGGGGGTTGGATTAGAAGACCTCCAAGGTCCCTGTGTCTAATCTTATTATTCTATTTTTATGTGTGTATTGAATCCTCACATCTAACGGGCATCTAATCCGGGACAGGTTGATTTAATCTAATTTATTATTTATTTATTTATTTTATTTATTTTATTTATTTATTCGAATTTTTATACCGCCCTATCTCCCGAAGGACTCAGGGCGGTTCACAGCCAGATAAAAACATGCAAATAATACAGGTAAAAACAACAATTAAAAAACTTATTAATTAGGCCGAATTAAAAATATCACTAGAATAAAATAATATAAAACCCCATTAAAAACTAAATTTAAAAACTAAAACCCTAGGCTAGCCCTGCGCAAATAAATAGATATGTCTTAAGCTCGCGGCGGAAGGTTCGGAGGTCAGGAAGTTGACGAAGCCCTGGGGAAAGCTCGTTCCAGAGGGTGGGAGCCCCCACAGAGAAAGCCCTTCCTCTGGGTGTCGCCAGTCGGCACTGCCTGGTGGACGGCACCCTAAGGAGTCCCTCTCTGTGAGAGCGTACGGGTTGGTGGGAGGCGATCGGTGGCAGTAGGCGGTCCCGTAAATCCCCTGCCAAGATAGGAAATAACCAGTGATGGGATTCAAATAATTTAACAACCGGTTCTCTGCCCTAATGATTTCTTCCAACAACCGGTTCACCAAACTGCTCAGAAAGTTAACAACCGGTTCTCCCGAAGTGGTGCGAACTGGCTGAATCCCACCACTGGAAATAACCCTTCTATAATGTTGAAACCTTATAGAAACCCTTCTATAATGTTGAACCTCTGTCTTTAAAGAAAATAAAGAAACAAAAACACTAAACCTGGCTAGGTGGCTCAGTGGCTAAAACACTGAGCTGATGGTCAGAAAGGTCGGCAGTTCGAATCCCTAGTATAGGTCTCTTGCAGGAGCAGAGGGTTGGGCTAATGACCTCCAAGGTCCCTTCTAACTCTATTGCTGTTACTGTTAATATAGCTTAAACTCTTCTTTGAATCTGCCTACTATAACTTCTAATGTAAGAAGAGATTGGACAATTATTTGTCTGAAATGGAATAGGGTTTCCTGCTTGAGCAGGGGGTTGGACTAGAAGACCTCCAAAGTCCCTTTCAATTATTCTGGAAACAACGGAGCCTCAGAGAGCATCAAAGACCCCACAGTTTAATCCTGACTGACAAATATTCTCTTCTTTTGGTATCAAATAAGATTGCCCAGGTGCTGCCAATGGGAGAATGACAGTCTATTACTGGGGTCTCCAACCTTGGCAACTTTAAGACTTGTGGACTTGAACTCCCAGAATACTTCAGCCAGCTTTGCTGGCTGAGGAATTCTGGGAGTTCAAGTCCACAAATCTTAAAGTTGTCCACAAATCTTAAAGTTGTCCACAAATCTTAAAGTTGTCAAGGTTGGAGACCCCTGGTCTATTAGGGTCTAGGAAGCAGAACTGCTGTCTAAACAGAAAACATTTGGAAGGCATTTATTAGCTGAACTTTAGGCAACCGTGTGCTATCCAGAAGCAGGATTCTGTGCCGTGAGCTCAGAATATGTTTTGGGAAGAAAAGAGGCATGCCACAGACCGCTCCCCACCCCCCACCCCTCCATCCCACCTCCCTCCCTTCTTCAGGCAAAAACCAAACGGCGAGATTATTTTTCTCCAGGAATTTTGACGTCTGCCGCTTTGTGACTGCGATCCTTGGTGGGTTATTAACTCTGCGCCTCCAGAGGCTGCCACTGAACAGAGGAGTGGATGTGTTAATTAATCAGCTGAAATAGGCACATGCTTCTTTTTGACTCCAGATTGCACAGAGTGACGTGAATTTTGATTTCGTTGAATCCCCCCGAGGAGGGATGGTGAAAGTCTGCAGCGTGTATTGAAAGATGGATTAAAATCTTCCATCCACGGGCCCCCAAAAATAATAAATGGGAACACTTAAGCAAGTATTAGAGGTTTGGTGGAGAGACTGAGAAATTACAGCCACATTTCAGTGTTTATTTACTATAAACTAAATGTTAAATGGAGCTGATAAAAACCTGTTACAGTGACTTGGATGCTCCAAGATAATCCTCCATTTATGGTCACAACATAGACCAGAAACTTGGTGCAGTCATTAAGTGAGATATCATAGGACTTCATCTAGTTTTATGATCTATTTTGTCACAGTTAAATGAATCACCCTGGGGCGTTAAGTGAGACATCATGTGACTATGACTTGTGATCTCTGGCCAACATTGCCATCCTCGTTTGTCAAAAGCCAGCTGGTTTTCAGGCCGAAGGTAGGACTAGAACTTACCGTCTCCTGGTCATTGGCCCAAAGTCACCCAGCTGGCTTTCATGTTTAAGGGGGGACTAGAACTCACAGTCTCCTGGCGATTGGCCCAAAGTCACCCAGATTTTCATGCCTAATTAAAGTGGAACTAGAACTTCCAGTCTCCTGATTTCACCACTAGGCCAAATTGGCTCTCACATTTCCCCCCACAGCAACAGCCCAGTGAGGTAATTTGGATTAAGTTCGAGAGAATGATTGGTTGAAAGACTTCCAGGAAGCTTCAGTGGCTAAGGGCTGAGTTCAACCCAAATCTCCCAGTTCCTCAAATACTTCCCTACATGGGCTCTGTTTTTAGACTTCAACTTCCATCAGACGGCCAATGAGAAGGGACTAAAATAAAG
This sequence comes from Ahaetulla prasina, assembly GCF_028640845.1. Classification (NCBI taxonomy): domain Eukaryota; kingdom Metazoa; phylum Chordata; class Lepidosauria; order Squamata; family Colubridae; genus Ahaetulla; species Ahaetulla prasina. Next base: position 16,698,161 of record NC_080541.1, read on the forward strand.
GTAAAGGTTCCCCTCGCACATATGTGCTAGTCATTCCCGACTCTAGGGGGCAGAGCTCATCTCCGTTTCAAAGCTGAACATCCAGTGCTGTCCGAAGACATCTCCGTGGTCATATGGCCGGCATGACTAAATGCCAAAGGTGCACGGAACGCTGTTCCCTTCCCACCAAAGGTGGTCCCTATTTTTCTACTTATATTTTTTACGTGCTTTCGAACTGCTAGGTTGGCAGAAGCTGGGACAAATAACGGGAGCTCACCCCGTTATGCGGCATTAGGGATTCGAACCGCTGAACTGCCAAACTTTTGATCGACAATCTCAGCATCTTAGCCACTGAGCCACTACATCCCTGAGAAGGGACTAGAGGGATTGCAATTCAAAGATGTCCCACCAGGTCCAAGGTTGACTCAGCCTTCCATCCTTTTAAGGTAGGTAAAATGAGGACCCAGATTGTTGGGGGGGCAATAAGTTGACTTTGTAAAATATACAAATAGAATGAGACTATTGCCTTACACACTGTAAGCCACCCTGAGTCTTTGGAGAAGGGCGGGATATAAATGTAAATAAAATAAATAAAATAAAATAAAAATAAAATATGATAGGACACATTTTAATAAGGGAACAAGGGAAAGCTGTTTTTGTCATTGGTCATCGTGGCCAATATTGTTTGCTACAACTTTTTCAATCAAATGCCATTTCAGAACATTAGTCTGCAACTGGTAGAATGGTGATAAAGGCAGACACCAAATTCCCAATTCGCATCCCCATCCCCAACATTCATGTTCACGTTCCCCTTCCTTCCTTAATGAGGAAAGACGACTGATTTATGATTTATCAATTTAAAACACGCGTTCTGCAGTTTCCGGAGAAATTTCCTAAGGTGGCTTCGCAATGTTTATAAGAAAACAGACGAAACAAATATACAAGTAAACATCTGAAAACCACGGATTTCAAAATGCAAATGGAAACCGAGGCTCAGACATGGGCAAAGAAACAAAACAGAGGCACCATAACGCAGCAACAAGAAAATTAATTTTAAAAGTTCCGCTGCCGCTTACAAATGTTATAATATTGGTGTATTAGCATATCAAAAGGTCTCTGGGAAGAAAGTTGGCTTGGCTTCACGCTGGCATGATCATGAAGTAGCTGCTGGGCATGCTTCGGTAGGAATAAATATTCAAAAATATTCAGTAGAAAAAAATATTCAAAAATATTCTGTAGGGGAAAAAAACCAGGCCCTTTCCTAGTCATCGCTTGCCTTCCCTTACCATGAAAGCACCTGGAGCTGTTCTAGAAAATTTAGAACTCCTTCGACATGACCTGAGTTTAACTCATAGAATCATCTGTTAAAATATCCTTCCTGTTGAAGACTACTTCAGCTTCAATCGCAACAATACACGAGCACACAATAGATTTAAGCTTAATGTGAACCGCTGCAATCTTGACTGCAGAAAATACGACTTCAGTAACAGAGTTGTTAATGCCTGGAATGCACTACCTGACTCTGTGGTATCTTCCCAAAATCCCCAAAGCTTTAACCAAAGACTATCTACGATTGACCTCACCCCATTCCTAAGAGGTCTGTAAGGGGCGTGCATAAGAGCACCAGTGTCCCAGTGTTCCCTTTGATTGTATCCAATTTGTATGGTTATTTCTTGCTTATGCTTATATATACTGTTGTGACAAATAAATAAATAAAAATAAATAAATCAGACAATGATTTAATCATGATCATCTGAGATAATCTAAAGCAGCAACCTTGAGAACTTGAAGATGTATGGACTTCAACTCCCAGAATCTTTAGGCTGCCAATTCACTACAAAACAAAAACAGATTTGAGACTCTAGAAAGAGTGCAGAGAAGAGCATCAGAGCTGATTAGGGGGCTGGAGCAGGGATGAAATCTACTTACCTTTCTTACCGGCTCGGGAGTGCATGCGCCACGCACGGTCACTTCTCTCGCAGGTGAACACGCGTCCCATGCGCGCGCAGACCTTCTGTGCATACGCAGAAGGTAAAAATCACATTACTTCCTAGTTAAAACCAGGAAGTAATGACATCCGGGCAGGTGGGCGGACCTTTGTTCCGCTATCGCTATCGGATTGCCGAACTATTGGCTGTGATTGCTACCGGATCGTACGATCCGGTCTGATCCGGTAGCATTTCACCCCTGGGCTGGAGGCTAAAACATATGAAGAATGGGTATATCTAGTCTAGTGAAAAGAAGGACTCGTGGTGACATGATAGCGGTCTTCCAATATCTGAGGGGCTGCCACAAAGAAGGGGGGAGTCAAGCTATTTTCCAAAGCACCTGAAGGCAGGATAAGAAGTAAACGATGGAAACTTATCAAGGAGAGATCCAAGCTAGAACTAAGGAGAAATTTTCTGATAGTTACAATAATGAATCAGTGGAATGTCTTGCCTTCAGACTTTGTGGGTGCTCCATTACTGGAGGTTTTTTTTAAGAAGAGATTGAGCAGCAATTTCTTCAGAATGCTATAGGGCAGGGGTGTCAAACTCGATTTCATTGAGGGCTGCATCAGGGTGGTGTTTGACTTTGGGGGGGGCAGGGGGGGCGTAGCCAGAGTGGGCATGGCCAGCTCGACGTCACTCGTATCGGGGACGCCTGTAGTGGGCCGAGCGCTCTGCCAGTGAAAATGGGCTCCCACGCTTTGTTTTTGGTTGCGACAGCCTCCTGCAACCCTCTGCTAGCAAAAACGGAGCTCAGGAGGGCCGGCTGCGGCTCTTCCAAACTCCATTTTCACTGGCAGAGGCCTTCAGTGTTTCCCTGTGGGCCAGATCTAAGCACCCCGTGGCCTGAGCCTTGATTTTGCCACCCCTGCTATAGGGTCTCCTACTTGAGCAAGAGTTTGGATTAGAAGACCTCCAAAATCTCTTCCAACTCTGTTAGTTTGTTAAAAATTGCTACCAACCTGCCTTCCATTGAGGACCTGTATACTGCACAAATCAAGAAGAGGGCCGTGAAAATATTTACAGACCCCTCGCATCCTGGACATAAACTGTTTCAACTCCTACCCTCAAAATGACGCTATAGAGCACTGCACACCAGAACAACTAGACACAAGAACAGTTTTTTCCCGAAGGCCATCACTCTGCTAAACAAATAATTCCATCAACACTGTCAAACTATTTACTGAATCTGCACTACTATTAATCGTTTCATAGTTCCCATCACCAATCTCTTTCCACTTATGACTGTATGACTATAACTTGTTGCTGGCAATCCTTATGATTTATATTGATATATTGACCATCAATTGTGTTGTAAATGTTGTACCTTGATGAACGTATCTTTTCTTTTATGTACACTGAGAGCATATGCACCAAGACAAATTCCTTGTGTGTCCAATCACACTTGGCCAATAAAAATTCTATTCTATTCTATTCTAAAATTTGAAACGTACACACTTAGATGCTCTTAAACCATTTGATGGTTGCTGAATGAGGCATTATACCTATTAATAAGATACAAGCTTTTTTAGATTTCTACAATAGACTGAACCAAAGTCACACCAAAGATGACATGCTAAACCATAAAATAACTAGCCAAGCTTAAAACTGACCAAGATATGAAAATGCAGCCTTTGCTAGGCATGCTGCATGAACACAGGCAAAGGCACTAAACAGGATCAATGCTGCATAAAATTTTAAAAAGCTAACATTTTGTAAAATACCAATACAAGAGAATATTTATAGCTCAGGGTTGAACTGGGGGAGGGGGGGGAAGTCCCTTGGTGCTCTCTGAGTTTGGTTGTTTTCTTGCAGACTTCTCATTACCCAACCAGATAACATCACCAGTGCTAGAAAGAACCCCACCATTCTATAGAATTCCAGCCTCAGTACTGACTTTCTTTCAAATCTTGTACTTAATTCTGCATTTCAGTTCTGTAAAGAAATACAGGGGGGGAACTTTAGCAATGATACCTTAAGCTTGCCTGAGGAAAAAGGAGGCAATAAAATTCTGCATCAACTTGCCAAAATATAGTATTGATCAATCTTCCCCCGCTTCCCAAATTCTTCGCTGTTAAACGGCACCCATCTATCACTGGAAAGTGATAGAACAGCGATGGCTAACCTTTTTGCCGTCGCCTGCCAAGAGTGGGGAGAGCGTGCGGGGGGGGGGGCGTGTGCACGTGTGCCCACACCCATAATTCAATGTGCCCCCTGGCATGTGTGCACGAACCCCCCCCCCCGCGCTCCCCCTGCATTTGGCACACGGTGACACCGTGGGCTCAATAGGCAAGTTTTTCACCCTCCCCAGGCTCCAGAGGCTTTCTTGGAGCCTAGGGAGGGCAAAAATGGTCTTTCCCATCCCCTTGGAGGCCCTCCGGAGGCCAGAAACAGCCCGTTTCCCAACTTCCAGTGGGCCCAGAAGGCCTGAAAATCAGCTCCAGTGCGCATGCATGCTGGAGCTGACCTAGGGCAAAGCTTGCGTGCCCACAGATATGGCTCCGCATGCCACCTGTGGCACGCGTGCCATAGGTTCGCCATCACGGTGATAGAACATCTATCTAAATAGAACATCTATTTAAATCCTTCCATAGCCATCTCCAAATACTTCATGCCAGAAGAAGGGCAGGGGAAAGATTTCTTTTCTAATCATATAACATGAACCTGCGGGCCTTGAGTTTGGATGTCAAACTCAAGGCCCGCAGACCAGACGCAGCCCACAGGGTGTTTAGATCTGACCTGCAAGGCCACACTGGAAACAGCGAAGGACTGGCCCGCAGTGCCTCTGCCAGTGAAAATGGAGCTCCGTGTTTGGTGGTAGACAGTTGCAGGTGGCTATTGCAGCTGAAAACGGAGCTCGGGAGCACGTTTTTCACTGGCAGAGCACTCAGGCCATCACAGGTGGCCTCAACACAAGTGATGTTGAGCTGACCACGCCCACCCTGGCCACACCCACCCCGCTCCCCAAGGTCAAACACAACCCTGGTGCAGCTCTCAATGAAATTGAGTTTGATATCCCTGATCTAAAACCTTCTAGGGAAATAATAGTTATTTAAGAGTATCTGCAGGGACGCAGTGGTTTAGTGGGTAAGACACTGAGCTTGTCGATCAGAAGGTCGGCAGTTCAGCGGTTCAAATCCCTAGTGCCGCATAACGGGGTGAGCTCCCATTACTTGTCCCAGCTTCTGCCAACCTAGCAGTTCAAAAGCATGTAAAAAATTCAAGTAGAAAAATAGGGACCATCTTTGGTGGGAAGGTAACAGCGTTCTGTGCACCTTTGCATTGAGTCATGCTGGCCACATGACCATGGAGATGTCTTCTGACAGCGCTGGCTCTTTTGCTTTGAAACGGAGATGAGCACTGCCCACTAGAGTCGGGAATGACTAGCACGTATGTGCGAGGGGAACCTTTACCGTTACCTTTTAAGACTATCTGCAATTGTTCTGGTCACTAGTTCACCCTAAGCCACATCATTGCAATTTTTGACCTTGTTTTGATATTATTGAGAAACTGTCTTGAACGTCCTTCAGTTTTGTTTCAGGTTCAAGCAAGGAGAGACATCCATCCAGGACCATAAACAAGGACCCACCTTTGTCAAATACACCAAGGCTCGACAGGTGGACGAAACTTTTTTTTTTACCGCTCCACCAGTAGTATTCCTGATCAGACTCACCCATCCCCACCTACGCGTTTCCGGTTGTACAACAAAGACAGTTTATATCTTTGACAAGTCCTGAGGTTGTGAAACCTTAAGTGCTCGAGCGGTTGGGTGCAAAACAGAGCGGGAGAGAGAAAGATATGGCATAATTGTTCCAATCTGAACCCACTGAACCAAACAATACTCAGGTTTTTTTTTATGTCCTAGAAATTGAAAGTTCGCGGACAGGTATAAGGCTGTACAAACCACCTTGTTTCAAAGAGAAGGATGGTCAAATGATAAGCCTTGAAGTTTGGAAATCTTTTCAACTCCTGCCTAATCTGAGGCTATCTTGGATAGATTACAGATTAACAGAGTTGGAAGGGACCTTGTAGGTCATCTAGTCCAACCCCACACCCAAGCAGGAAACTGTACACCAGGGGTCTCCGACGTTGGCAACTTTAAGCCTGGAGGACTTCAACTCCCAGAATTCTGGCTTTTTTTTTAAAATTTGAATTTATATCCCGCCCTTCTCTGAAGACTCAGGGCGGCTTACACATTGTGTAAGGCAATAGTCTCATTCTATTTGTATATTTATATAATATAATAAATAATAATATACAAAGTCAACTTATTGCCCCCCCAACAATCTGGGTCCTCATTTTACCTACCTTATAAAGGATGGAAGGCTGAGTCAACCTTGGGCCTGGTGGGACTTGAGCCTGCAGTAATTATAATTGCAGGCAGCTGTGTGTTAATAACAGGCTGCATTAGCCTGGTGAGCCACTTCCCAGGCTTAAAGTTGACAAGGTTGGAGACCCCTGCTCTACACCATTTCTGACAAATGACAGTCCAATCGCTTCTTGAAAGTCTCAAGTGATGAAGCTCCCACAACTTCTGAAGGCAAAGCTGTTCCATTGGTTGATTGTTCTCACTGTCTGAAAATTTCTCCTTATTTCCAGGTTGAATCTCTCCTTGTTCAGTTTCTATCCATTATTCTCTGGCTTTCAGATGCTTTAGAAAATAGTTTGACCCCCCCTCTCTCTGTGGCAGTCTCTCAAATATTGGAAGACTGCTATCATGTCTCCCCTGGTCCTTCTCTTCACTGGACTAACTTCCAGGGCATGCTTAAGTTATCCATATTTGGGGAGCCCTTGTGATAGAAGGATCTGTGTGGACAGGGTTGAGAAGATAGAAGCAACGAGGTTCTCTTGATGATGTACAAATGGATCCATAAGATTACATGTCAGAAAATTAAGATAATAGTCATGATTTGAGGTCCTCTCTGTTTTTTTCATGCATTGCAGATGCAACACACAAAGGAGTGGAGCTTGATCATGTTTCTGCAACCACCATCTTGTATCTTTGATGTCGCTACAAGGATGCTTCAGTTGGTGAAGCACCATTTATTGGTTTCTTTCTACTCAGCCTTTGAGATAAAGACTTGTATGGTGTCTTTCTTACACGGAGTTTAAGGCAGCAGATAGATTTTCCCAGAGTTTTATCCCCCAAACAATCCTGGGAAATGGGCTAGGCCAGAAGTAGGCAATCTGATGTGATCCAATTATTTTGGAAAAGACTTACAGTCCTTTGCTCCTTCGTTGACCAAGCCCTCTGCAGCTCACAGGGGAGTTGAAATTGGAAACTTTAAGACAGGGATCTCCAACCTTGGTCCCTTTAAGACTTGTGGACTTCAACTCCCAGAGTTCCTCAGCCAGCAAAGCTCTGGGAGTTGAAGTCCACAAGTCTTAAAGGGACCAAGGTTGGAGACCCCTGCTTTAAGAGATATCAAGAGAACCAAAATGTTGGGCTCACTAAATATGCATATATTTTGGTGCAATTTTTTCCAAACATCACATTGGCTCAGGACATCGCCAACTTCTCCATTCTAAGTACCCCTCAAAACTCCCATTCTCCCAAAGACATATACACACACAAACAAACACACACACACACACATCTTTAAGATATTGGAAACTTTAAGAAATAGCAAGAAAACTAAGGAGCACAGTGGCTCATGTGGCTTAGGACTGGGCTATTTACGGGACCGCCTACTGCCACAAACAGCCTCCCATCGACCTGTGCGCTCCCACAGGGAGGGCCTCCTTGGGGTGCTGTCGGTGAAACAATGTCGTCTGGCGACCCCCAGGGGTAGGGCCTTCTCTGTGGGGGCTCCCGCCCTCTGGAACGAGCTGCCTCCGGGGCTTCGTCAACTCCCCGACCTTTGGACTTTCCGCCGTGAACTGAAGACTCTTTTATTCCGTCGAGCCGGGCTAGCCTGATTAAGTAATTTTAATTGGGGTTTTAGTTTTTAATTTTGGCCACTATTTATATAAATTCTTAGTTTTGTTTTTATTGTATATTTATTGTGTCTTTTAATTGGCTGTTAACCGCCCTGAGTCCTTCAGGAGAAGGCCGGTATACAAATGCAATAAATAAATAAATAAATAAATAAATAAATAAATAAATAAATAAATAAAATAAATGTGGTTAGGATGCTGTGTTGACTAGCAACAAGCTCACGCTCAAAACCGGAATGCTGCTGTGGGATGGGGTGAGCTCCTGTCCTTTGCTCCAGCTCTTGCTGGGGACATGAAAAGAGCCCTCAACTGGGTGTCCCCCAGGCAACAGTGATATCACCGGCTAATCCTTTCAACCGGAAATCCTTTACTGCTTCCGACATGAGTGTGATGTGATCATTGCTGCCTGGGGTATTCTGGGAATTGAAGCCCACACATCTTAAAATGGCCAAGGCTGGGAAAAACCTTGTAGATAGCCAGTTTAGGGTTAGGGTTAGGGTACACGGAGTCCATCTAATACAGGGGTGTCAAACTCGATTTCATTGAGGGTCGCATCAGGGTTGTGTTTAAACCTCAGAGAGGTAGAGTGGGCATGGCCAGCTTGATGTCACTCATGTCGGGGGTACCTGTGGTGGCCTGAGCGCTCTGCCCAGAGAAAATGGGCTCCCGAGCTCCATTTTCGGCTGCGGTTCTCTGCCAGCAAAAACGGAGCTCCATTTTCACTGGCAGAGGCACTATGGGCCAGTCCATTGTTTCCAGGGCAGCCCCAAGGGCCAGGTCTAAGCACCCCATGGGCTGGATCTGGCCCTTGGGTCTTGAGTTTGACACCCCTGATTTAGTACATAGCCAGTTTACCCAGTAGTTGGTGATATATTTATCACTTGCCTTCAGTCAAGTAGACAACAGCAAAACACAAATCCTCTGTCTTCCCCCTTGGGCACTGGGTCACGCTGAGGAAATGAACCAAAGTCTGATTTGGGACAAAGAAAGGATCAGCAATCGGTGACCTTGAACTACTTTCAGTTCTCTCAGACTTTAACGGTTTCCCAGAAATCTTCCAACCGTGAGGATTAAATATAGCTTGCATAATTTGCTGACTTTTTTTTTTTTCATACAAAACATGCACGAGCAATCTGAACAGGGTTTCTCAACCTTAGCAACTTTAAGACGTGTGGACCTCAAACTCCCAGAATTCCTCAGCCGGTTGACTTGACTGAGGAATTCTGGGAATTGAGGTCTACACCAAGAACATACTGAAAAGCATTGTGAGGTCTCTGAGTTTGGTTGTTTTCTTGCAGATGTTTCATTCATTCATTCATTCATTCATTCATTCATTCATTCATTCATTCATTCATCCATCCTGAGCTACAAATATTCTATTCTGTTAGAGGCAAAACATTATCTGGAATTCTTTGCAATCCCTCAAGGATCTGGGAGAAAATGAGTGTGGATTTATGTGTGAGTTTTGTATGTGTGTGTGTGTGTGTGTGTGTGTGTGTGTTGAGAGGTGCTTAGAATGTAAAAGTTGGCAATGTCTTGAGGCACTGCCCATTCACAGCCATACAAGTGGGAGCGGGGGGGTGCCTCTGCATTTCCCAAATGTTTTAATTTTTTAATTCAATCTTCTTTTTCCAGCTTTTCGCACCAGATGAAATTTGATCCTGTTCATCTCTCTCTCCCTCCCTCCCTCCCTCTCTCTTTGGGTCCAGGGTGATTCTATTGAGGGATAAATAGATGAACAGAAAGAGTCTCGAATCTTTTATCTATTTCCTTTGCAGTGGATCACTGTGTTGGAAAACATTAAAGAAAACTAAGCATGGTTTTAAAGAGATTTAAAAAAAAACAAAAAAAACCCCTTCATATTCCCCTTCAAACTCTGGAAATCCTCAACGACTTTTCCCCTTCAAATTTTAGGTGGGACATCCAATCCCCAAACTTTTGGGCACCTCGGACTGGTTCCGTGGCTAAAGGTTCTTCTGTGGACAGGAGGGGTCATGGGTTCATGTGCTGCCTGCAGCCCTCTGATGGGACTTTGCTTATTTGCATGGCCTGTGGGTTTGTGTCATGCCGCAGTTTGAACGTTGGGGGCAGTGATGGGTTTCAAATTTTTTTTACTACTGGTTCTGTGGGCATGTCTTGGTGGGCGTGGCATGGTGGGCGTGGCTGGAGAAGGATACTGTAAAATCTCCATTCCGTCCCCAATCCAGGGGAAGGCTACTGCAAAATCCCCATTTCCTCCCGATCAGCTGGGATTTAGGAGGCAGAGAATCGATGGGGGCAGGGCCAGTCAGAATTTTTACTACCGGTTCTCCAGAACTGGTCAGAACCTGCTGAAGCCCACCTCTGGTTGGGGGCCTTTGTCCTAGAAGATGTCCAACTCTAGAAGCAGCTAAATGACCTGATGCTTTCAGATGAATGGAGACAACTGACCCATAATTTGTAAGAGTTATAGTTTGAATGTATCTGGGGGGGCATCGGGTTGGGAAAGGAAGCTGTACATGCTCAAACATGTTTGCCATGGAGATTAGCAATTTACTCAAAGCTGAAGAGATAACAGCAGCTAAGGAATGTTTTGCATGTATAGGTCAAGTAAAGGTAAAGGTTCCCCTCGCATATATGTGCTAGTCATTCCCGACTCTAGGGCGGTACTCATCTCCGTTTCAAAGCCAAAGAGCCAGCGCTGTCTGAAGACGTCTCCGTGATCATATGGCCGGCATAACTAAACACCAAAGGCACACGGAACACTGTTACCTTCCCACCAGAGGTGGTCCCTACTTTTTCTACTTGCATTTTTACATGCTTTTGAAACTGCTAGGTTGGTAGAAGCTGGGACAAGTCATGGGACAAGTAACGGGAGCTCACCCCATTACACGGCAGCACTAGGGATTCGAACCGCTGAGCTGCTGACCTTTCGATCAACAAGCTCAACGTCCTAGCCTCTGAGCCACCATGACCCTTTATAGGTCAAGTAGTTTTATACAAATATTTGTAAATAAACTCCGCGCTGTGCAGGTGCTACAAATTTCCTCTGCCTTCTTTTTCCAAAGGAAATTATATCCTATTACCGAGGCATCCGATAACTGCAGGAATGTTTTAAGATTTTTGAAATGATATTGAACTCTGAACTTTTATTTTTGAAAGATTTAAAAATGAAGGAAACTCCGTAGTGATTGGTTTGGGCTTGTATTTTATATTCACTGGGATGGAATAATATCCAGTTCTCTTCCTCTTCCAGTTAAATGCCATTATGGTAAGAATGGCTGAAGGCATCATGACTCTTGCGTGACTCCCTCCGCATACTGAGGTTTGGGATCCGTGGTTTAATTTAATCTGCTTGTCAAAGTGTCTATGGAGCTTCTTTCTTCCTTGATAATGTTACCCTCGTTTTGCTGAAAACATTCCTTCAAGGAAGTGCTGATTTGCCCTAATTCTGGAATGTAGCCCATTGAAAAAAAAATGGGTGGGCTGACAATGTTGCCTTTATATCCCTGGGAATATAAAGCAGGGTTAAATAAAACCATAGATCAGACCCAGAGCTGGCTTTGAGTTGTATCATTTCCTCCAGAAGTTTTTCTTGGATATGACATCAGTATGATTGAATAATAGGACAATATTTCTTTACGGGCTGCGCAACGCAATTAAATGCATTAACGAAGATGGTTGACATTTGGAGCTGATCTATTCATCAGATCCGCGGACAGGAAAGAAAATGTTTAGCTTTGTGCCTGACATCGCTTATGAATTAGCTAGGCGCTTGGCTATCGTTGCTTGCTAGTGCTAACATAAACACCGCGACTTGCGGAGAATTTGGGGAATGAAGTCCTAAGACGGAAACCTCACCCATGAAATATTTTGATACGATTTTGCACTCTCCTATTTCCTGGGAGACTGGCTTACTGTAGGAATTTTTTTTCTTCTTCTAACACAGGTTTTTAAGAATTAAGGCTGGAACGTTATCAGCTGCGACCGTTATATAGTCATCTGCAAACTTGATCACAGGTAGTCCTTGACTTACAATAGTTCATTTAGTGACCAGCACTGAAAAAAAAGGAACTTATGATCATTTTTACACTTATGACCATTGTTGCTTGTATCCTTACGGTTTATACTGATATTGATTGTTTCCTGATTGCTTATTTGTAGCCTATGACTATCATTAAGTGTTGTATCATTAAGTATTATATCATTAAGTGTTAAATTTGTACCCTATGACTATCATTAAGTGTTGTAAGTGTTGTACCTTGATGAAGGTATCTTTTCTTTTATGTACACTGAGAGCATATGCACCAAGACAAATTCCTTGTGTATCCAATCACACTTGGCCAATAAAAATTCTATTCTATTCTGTTCTGTTCTGTTCTGTTCTGTTCTATTCTGCAGCATCCCCAGGGTCACGTGATTTACACTCGGACGCTTCACAAAAGCTTCATTTTTATGACCGTTGCAGTGTCCCAGGGTCATGGGATCCCCTTTTGTGACCTTCTGACAAGGAAAGTCCATGGGTTCACTTAACAACCGTGTGACTAATTTTACAACTGCAGTGATTCACTTAACAAACATGGCAAGAAAAGTCATAAAATGGGATAAAATTTAACACATATCTCACTTAGCAACATAAATTTCGGGCTCAATTGTGGTCGTAGATTGCACGTAGTCTAGATGGGCAGAGATCTTCTTTCAGTGTGAACTGGAAACCTTGCTCTGAACTTCTGTATTGACAATCTTCCATGAGAATATTATTTATTACAATGATATTGCTGCCATAGATACCCAATGATATTACACGCATTATGATGTCATTGCAAATATTGCTTTTCCACTTGACCTTCTATTCCCTCCTACCCCCCTATGCACATGATTGTACATAGTTTACACACAGAGTTGCATTCAGGCAGTTAGCTCTCCTGCTTCAGTTTTCAATTATATACTCAAACATGGTTGCCATGGAGATTAGCAATTTACTCAAAGCTGAAGTAGCTAAGGAATGTAAAACAAAACAGTTTCGGACAGTAGGTTGCCTGAATGCTTTGCTTTTAACGGGCAGTACATAAGAATAGTCCAAGTTCAGTCCAGAGTTCCAAGATCCAGGTCAGGGTTGTCACCAGTACAGAAGTCAAAATTTTCACAAGCATAAACCCTATGTATGAATATAATATAAGAATCAGAGATCAGATAGTTGATTCTGACAAAGAATCATAGGTCAGAGCTGCCTCTTAAATCACAGCTACAGCCAGCTGATATTCACTAATCAAGAGATTTACTCTCCTGCTTGGTAAGGAGCCTCATAGAATTACTCTGCTCTTCTCTCTACTCACCAGATGTGGTGGCTAGAACGTCTTGCATAATCTTCATGGACTTCTCCAGCTGTCCAGGAGGTGCCTGGCTTTGATCAGCTCCAGGTATTATTGGCTTTGTGTCTTCTGAGGCTGACGTTCCTCAGGTCCTGTTGGAACAGCTTCTTCCCATTCAGAATCAGTGTCTAATTCCCGGGTCATGACAGTTAAAAACCACTAGGGTCGAAAACCAAGCATCTTGACCTATTCAGAGGAAACATCCTTAGCTCTTATTGATCTAAGCCTTTCCTAACCAGACACCTTTCTGATGTGGATGACAAGACTGTAATTTTGAGGGTATTGAACCGGGAGTGACTGCATTACATCAAAGCTTACAGGGATATGGCAATTTGCATGGATATAGTAAGAAGCATATCGTATAAATTGCTTCTATGGTCATTCAATGGCTAGATCCATGCACGCTTCAGCTTAAAAGAGTATAGTTTCTGTGTTCACAAAACATGTGAGGTTGAAGGAAATAAGCCACATTAGATCTTAACATAATTGATTGTTTCACACAACCAGTGCTGGAATTCAATTTTTTTTTACTACTGGTTCTGTGGGCGTGGCGGGCGTAGTATGGTTTGGTGGGCGTGGCTTGGTGGGCATGGCAGGGGAAGGATACTGTAAAATCTCCATTCCCATCCCACTCCAGGGGAAGGATATTGTAAAATCTCCATTCCCATCCCACTTCAGGGGAAGGATATTGTAAAATCGCCATTCCCTCCCCCACTCCAAGGGAAGGATACCGTAAAATCTCCATTCCTGCCCCCCTCCAGGGGAAGGATACTGCAAAATCCCCATTTCCTCCCAATCAGCTGGGACTCGGGAGGAAGAGAATAGATGGGGTGGAGCCAGTCTGAGGTGGTAGGGCCTCTGGTGGCTCAGACTGCTAAGACAGTCTGTTATTAACAGCAGCTGCTTGCAATTACTGCAGGTTCAAGTCCCACCAGTCCCAAGGTTGACTCAGCCTTCCATCCTTTATAAGGTAGGTAAAATGAGGACCCAGATTGTTGGGGGCAATAAAAGTTGACTTTGTATATAATATACAAATGGATGAAGACTATTGCTTGACATAGTGTAAGCCGCCCTGAGTCTTCGGAGAAGGGCGGGATATAAATTCAAATAAAATAAAATAAAATAAAATAAATATTTACTGGTTCTCCGAACTACTTAAAATTGCTGCTACCGGTTCTCCAGAACCGGTCAGAATTTGCTGAATACCACCTCTGCATGTAACATGTGTATGGCTGGATTCCCACAAGATGATCAGCTGTAACCATTCAACCCTATTTTAGCCCAAATTTGCATGTTTTATGAACTAACATCCCAACTAGGAAGTTACTAATCAGCATTTCACTTTCATCACGAGCTCCTTCCAGCTGATTCAAATCACAAGCACAAGCTCAGCCCATAACAAATTTATAATTATCATTTTTTAACCAAAGCTATTTCCCCTTCGTTTGCTCTTCCTGTGTGACATTCTTTCTGAGGGTTTCTTTCTGGGTGCCATTCTCATTTTGGCTGTTGAGAATTTACCCAGCTGTTGAGCTATTGACATTTTAATGTGTTACTCAGTTTTTCTACGGTGGTTGGGGGGATGTTGAAAGTTTACACAATCGTTAAAAGTCTTGGAAACCACCGCTTCAAGTCTTTCCACTGGTTCTTAAGCAATGATGCACTTTATCACAATTTCTGCTTGGAATAGAATCCTTGTACAAGCCATTTCTGGGACTGTGTTCATTTTAAGAAACTTGCATTTCTACCAAGGGAACCGATAATCTATTGAATTTATTTCCAGAAGGAATTTGAGGCGGAAACAAAATAAGGTTTTCTTCATTTCTTATTCTTTTCTCTTTGAGTGAACGACCAAGGGACACCAATGTGCTAAACTAGAAATGGCAGTCTTTCCTTCCTTCCTTCCTTCCTTCCTTCCTTCCTTCCTTCCTTCCTTCCTTCCTCCCTCCTCCTCCTCCTCCCTCCTCCCTCCTCCCTCCCTCCTTTCTTTTTCTTTCTTTTTCTTTCTTCTCTCTCTTTCTTTCTCTCTCTTCTCTCTTCCTTCCTCCCTCCCTCTTCTTTCTTTCTTCTCTCTTCCTTCCTTCCCTCTTCCTTCCTCCTCCCTCCCTCCTCCTTCTTTCTTTCTTTCTTTCTTTCTTTCTTTTTTTCTTTCTTTTTTCTTTCTTTCTCTTTTTTCTCTCTCTCTCTCTCTTTCTTTTTTCTTTCTTCTCTCTCTCTCTTCTCTCTTCCTTCCTTCCTTCCCTCTTCCTTCCTTCCCTCTTCTTTCCTTCCTTCCTCCCTCCCTCCCTCCCTCCTTCTTTCTTTCTTTCTCTTTCTGTCTTTCTGTTTTCTTTCTGTTTTCTTTTTCTCTCCTCTTCTTCCTTCCTTCCTTCCTTCCTTCCCCCATTTCCCTGTCCAGCAACTCTGTCCAGCTTACAACATCTTAAAAGTGCAACCTAAAGCAATGAGAGCATTAAAATTTTTAAAACTATTCATCATTAAAAGTTGAAGATAACATTGAGTATTAACAAGAGAATAGAAAAAAAGAGACCAATACATGAATGGGGCAGATGTGGGATTTTTTGGTCATCTACAAGTGACTTCCAAAATGGGACACTCCATTGGGACACCAGGCTAATTGGCAGAGCCAAGACTTCAGGCCATTTTGGAAAAACAAGAGGGTAAGGAGGATCACACTTCGAGGAGCATGTTGTTCCAAAGGACGGGAGGCATGGCAGAAAATACTCTTTTCCTGCATCCACCATCCAAAATTCCTTGACTCACACGGACTGCATACCAGGGGTGAAATGCTCCCAGTGTGGATCGGATCGGCCAATCCGGTAGCAATGGCAGCGGGTGGTTCGGAGAACCTTAGCAAAAATCCTGCCCCCCCCATGCCCAGCTGAGCCTGCAATACTCAGAGCCTTTTTAAAAAACTTTTAAAAGCATTTTTTAAACAACTTCTTCGCCTGAAGAGGTTGTAAAAAATGCTTTTAAAGGGTTAAAACAAGGCTCTGACAATCCCAGCTGGGGTGCCTGATCATCACAGGCTTTTTTTTTTTTTTACTTTTAAAAGCATTTTTTAAAAGGTAACAAAGCTGAAGCCTACTAGGCAAAAAAATGGGAGGTGTAGGCAAAAAAGTCTGTGGGGGGGGGGTTCGTTTGGGGGGGGGAAGGAAGGAAGGAAGGAGGGAGGGAGGAAAAAAGAGAGGAAGGAAAGGACTACAAATCTGGCACTAGACACAGCTTCAGAGGATAATCCAGGGCTGGAAGGGACCTAGAGGTCATCTAATTCAACTCTGCTCCAGCAGGACATTGCTAGTGAGGTTCTGTCTTTTGATCCACCCAGTCACATGACTCCCCCCAACCAAGCCACGCCCACCAAGCCACACCCACAGAATCGGTAGGATTCTGCATACCTCTTCTGCTGGAGTAAGTGAGATAGACCAATCCTATTGTGATAAGAGGATTCCTCAGATAGCCTGGACCTACTTCCATAAAGGGTGAAAGGTGATAACCAACCTCTTGAATTGGACCCAGAAGCAAACTGGCAAGTGATGCGGTTCACACGGCAGTGGTGTTACATGAGTTTAGGGCTCCCTATTCTGTGCTATTCTGTGAGTGACAGAGTATAGGACCTCATAATCCAGGAACTGGTACACAACACAGAGTTGTATGAAAGGAATTTGCACATCTAGGTTGATCTGTCTTTAGACCAAAAGAATAATTGAAATCAGTGCCCAAGTTACAGAGATGTTTCGTAAACATACCCATTCCACAGTGTCGGGAGAAATGGTTAAGGTATCTGAACAGAACTGAGGAAATCAGGTTTAAGTGCCTTCTCAGCAGTGAAAAGTGGGTGATTTTGGGACAGTGACTCTTTTTCAATCCATCAGTAGGAGAAGGAGAGGCAGAACCATGGGTAGAATCAAGCAAGTAATCAGCCTAGAACAGTGGTCACCAACTGGTGCTTCGTGGTGCAGGGCTTTGGGAGAAGGCTGGAGGGAAGTGCCGTTGGTGGCGAAGAGCCAGAGGGCCTTGTTCCAGTGGGACAGCATCATGGCCTGGAACTGGCTGACCATCTCAGCCCACTGAGCCTCCAGGCGCTGGCACCTGGCCTTGCACTCCCGCAGGTCTTCCCTCTGTTTGAAAAGCCTATCGTCGTAGTCCTCAGTGAGGACTCTGAGCCTCCTTCTCGGTCAGATCCAGTTTGAATTGAGCCAGCTGTTTTGCCAACTCTTTCTCAGGGTAGTTTCCTGTTGGGGCCCTAAGTAGCCCAGATGGGCAGGGGTGGAGTGGCGAGTAGAGGCTGGCAAGACGCCCCTTGATGTGACTGACATCGAGTTGGCCACGCCCATCCAGTCACATGATCATTTTACCACGCCCACCCAGCCATTCATTAGACAGATCATGTTAGTGGCCTGCAGGATTTAAAATTATGAATTTAGTGGTCCCTGGGGTCTGAAAGGTTGGTGACCCCTGGCCTAGAATCATTACGTTCCCACAAATGTTCTAAATCCAACCCCTTTTTAATTCCATTCTCTAATGCCAATTTAGTGCTGACTGTTAGTTGACTAGATTCTTGTGTGCATAAACAATAAAATAGCTTAACTGGAACTTAACATGTGGCCCCGATTCTTTGAGCCCGATACCATCCAACCCAATAGGATTGGGGTTTTAGGCAGCCACTGTCTAAACTGGCCACTGTCTTCAGTTCCTGGAAGACAGGTAGATTATAGATCTAAGGAATTAAATAATAAAAACATGTCATCTAAAATACGTTCCTTGCAGTCAGTATTCTCTTCAGCAGGGAAATTCACCATTGAGGTCAATGGAGGATTTCCTCCTACGGATATAAGCGGCTTCAGATTGGGAAAGAAGGAGGCAATCACAAGCCATAAAGAACAATCCCTGAATTATGTGCTAAGGATCTCAAAATGTGCTCATTGTTCCATACCTCTACTCTACATTTTCATAAAACCACATACTAGGTAAAACCTTGGAGGGGATCCAATTCTGAAGGCAAGACCTGCAGGGCGTAACTGCAGCTGTCTGACAGCTGACTGTCTAGCTTCTACTTCAATACAGACAGCAAAGGAAAACTGGTCACCTCCCAGCAAACAGCTGTAACAGCTAGGAAGTATCTCAGAAGGTTCACAAGAACAACTGGTCTTCTGCTGCTTATCCCCTTCGCTTCTAGTCTTATGCTCTGGACTATGCAGTTGAACGCCCAAATTTCCCCTTTTGTTAAGTTTCAACATCTTCTTTACATGGTGCAGTATCCCAAGTGTGGCCTTACCAAGGCATTATAAAGTGATATTTATTTATTTATTTATTTATTTATTTATTTATTTATTTATTTATTTATTTATTTATTTATTTTGTCACAACAGTATATATAAGCATAAGCATGAAAGTAACTATATAATATATAAGCACATATATATAAGCATAAGTATGCAATAACTATATATATTTTTTTTTATTGAAAGAGTTTTAAAAAACAAAAACATTTTTCCCCCTATTTTCCCCCCTCCCTACGAAAAAACCCCCTTCCCGCCTCCCTCCCCCCCCCCGGCTTCCCGGGTCAATCACAAGGTATTGTTATACATAAACCAAACATAGAATAAAATTTTCCTTCCAATCCAAATAACCACATCCACAGCTTTTCATCTCCCAACCCCCTCCCCATTACATAAAATAACTTTCTAATTATTCAAAGGCAATCTGATATTTCTTAATCTGATATCTGTTTTGTAGATAATCAATCCATTTTTCCCATTCAATTAAATATCTTTCCTGTATTGTCTTTTAAAAAGCTGAGATTTTAGCCATCTCAGCCAAATTAATAACTTTCAGTATCCATTCTTCTATTGTAGGTATCTCTTCTTTCTTCCAGTATTGTCCAATCAACAGTCTTGCTGCTGTTATTAAATTCAGAATCAATTTAGTCTCAATCCCTGTACAATCCGTTATAATTCCCAAAAGGAAAAATTGTGGCAGGAACTTTATCTTCTTCTTCAGTACATTTTGAATAATCCACCAAATTCTTATCCAAAAGACCTTAATTTTCTTGCAAGTCCACCAAATATGAAAATATGTAGCATCATCACAATCACACCTCCAACATTTCGCTTGGATATTAGGATACATACATGATAATTTTTTGGGATCTAAGTGCCATCTATAAAACATCTTATAAAAATTTTCCCTTAAATTCTGTGCTTGTGTAAACTTAACATTTCTAACCCAAATTTTCTCCCATGTTTCCAACATTATTGGTTCCTGAATATTCTGTGCCCATTTTATCATACAATCCTTTACCAAATCCTTTTCCGAATCTATTTCAAGCAACACATTATACAATCTCTTTATATGCTCCTGGGTCTGATTTCTAATTTGCTTTATTAAATTTTCCTCCCTTTGCATTATACCAATTTTTTGATCTTCTTTCCATCTAGCACTTATTTGCCCATATTGAAACCAAGTATAATTCCTCCCTTCTTCATTTAATACCTGTAATGATTTTAATTGCAATCTACCTCCTTCAGCATACAAAAGTTCTTTATAAGTAATCATTTCCTGTTTTTGTTCTATATTTATATTCTCTATTGCATGTCTAGGGCTCGCCCATATAGGAATCTTATAATCTAATTTATAGGAATATTTTTTCCAGACCCGCAAAAGAGCACTTCTCAACACATGATTCTTAAAAGCCCTATCCACTTTTTTTTCATAAAATAAGTACGCATGCCATCCATATAACAAGTCATAACCTTCTATATTCAAAATTCTTTCCTCTGTTAAGTTAAACCAGTCACTTATTACTGAAAGGGTTACTGCTTCATAATATAGTTTAAAGTTAGGCATTCTTAAACCACCTCTTTCCCGTGAGTCCTGTATTATTTTCATTTTAACCCTCGCCTTTTTACCCTGCCATATAAATTTGTTAATCCCAATCTGCCAATCTTCCAAATTTTTATCCTTTTTAATTATTGGTATCATCTGGAACAGAAACAAAAATCTAGGTAACACATTCATTTTAATAGCCGCAATCCTTCCCAATAGCGATAACTGCAATTTTTTCCAAACACTCATATCATTCTGAACTTTTTGCCATAGCAAGTCATAATTATTCTTATAAAGTTTCTTGTTCGATGAGCTAATATAAAGCTAATATGCAATAACTATATTGATTGGATATAATGAAAGAAAACAATAGGACAGGAACCGTAGGCACGTTTGTGCCCTTATGCACGCCCCTTACGGACCTCTTAGGAATGGGGTGAAGTCAATAGTAGACAGTTTTTGGTTAAAGCTTTGGGGATTTTGAGAAGAGACCACAGAGTCAGGTAGTGTGTTCCAAGCATTAACAACTCTGTTACAGAAGTCATATTTTCTGCAATCAAGATTGAAGTGGTTAACATTAAGTTTAAATCTATTGTTTGCTCTTGTATTGTTGTGATTGAAGCTGAAGTGGTCTTCAACAGAAAGGACATTGCAATAGATGATTCTGAATTCTTAAACACAGGTCCTGTCGAAGGCATATTAGAAGAAGTATTATCAGTAACACTTCACGTGATCTTGATTCTATCCCTCTGTTTATGCAGCCTAGAACCGTGGTGGCTTTTTTGGCAGCTGCAGCACATTGCTGGCTCATATTTAAATGATTGTCCACTAGGATTCCAAGATCTCTCTCACAGTTACTACTATTGGGCGAGATACCACATATACTCTACCTGTACATTTTTTTTCCTTGTCTAAATGTAAAACCTCACTTTTTTCACCACTGAATTTCGTTTTGTTAGATAGCGCCCAATTATTCAAGTCTGTCAAGATCCTTCTGTATCTTAAACTTATCTTCGGGAGTGTTGGCTATTCTTGCCAGCTTGGTGTCGTCTGCAAATTTGATGAGTTCCCCATCTATCCTCTCATCCAAATCATTGATGACGATGTTGAAGAAAACTGGGCCTAAAATGGAGCCATGGGGCACCCCACTGCATACGTCCCTCCACATAGATGCAGTTCCATTGAGGAGGACTACACGTTGAGTGCGGTTGGTCAGCCAGTTATGAATCCATCTGGTGGTGATGCTTGTCTAACCCACATTTTTCTATCTTATCAAATAGTAGGTTCATGATTCTATTTATGAATTAATTCTCACAAATGGAAGAGCATTTCGTTGAAGGACTTTCCTTGCCAGCCCACCCGAAGGTGTCCAGAGGGCTACAAACCAGTTCTTCCTAACCATTCTGACACATTTCATTTAGGTCTCTCTCTCTCTCTGTCTCTCTCTTCTCCCTTGTGATTTTAGGCCAGCTGATCGGTAGCCAGGCGCTCTTTTCCACAGCCCAGCCCACGCTGGTTTCATTTTGGACATGCCTCGTGGACAACAGAAGGTCCTTGTTTAGCCATGAATAAAAGGATAGTACTATTGCTTTTCCACAGCCAGATTTTTGCTAAGCCATAATTAGATCTTGCCAGGCTGCCAAGACGTAGCGCCTCAGCAGGGAAGCCTGATTCTGCAAGTGAACTGAAGCTAAATATAGTTCGCGCACAGCTTTTCGGTTGTTGTATTTTTTTTTTTTAAAAAAAAACACTGTACACATCAAAGTGAGGAGTTTCTGGACCCCATCCTTGCCTGTTGTGACTGAATCACACAAGAATGTGATTATCATAACGTACATTTTTCATTGCAAGCTTTATAAGCAGTGAGCTGGCTGCGCTGCTATTCCTGGGTGCGGTTTGCAGGAAGACATTTGTTCCAAACTAGGGGTACAGTAATATGTGTTTCCCAAATCTCACTTGCTTGTTTTTTCCAGTGGATAATATTTCAGTGCATGGCTACGAGGTGCTTCTCGTGTAGCTTTCTTGCTGTACAAGCTGATTTTTTTTCCACTCAGTTCTGACCAGCATGAAACATCTTCCTTTCATCTGGGCATATTAGAGAAGGATTGCTCTGTTCTTCTAGCTCAGGGGCGAGGACCCCTTGGCCCTTTTATAACTTGAGGACTCAACTCCCAGAATTCCTGAGCCAGCTGGGAAGTGGCTGGGAAGTGGCTCACCAGGCTAATGCAGCCTGTTATTAACATACAGCTGCCTGCAATTACAATTACTGCAGGCTCGAGTCCCACCAGGCCCAAGGTTGACTCAGCCTTCCACCCTTTATAAGGTAGGTAAAATGAGGACCCAGATTGTTGGGGGGGCAATAAGCTGACTTTGTATATAAATATACAAATAGGATGAGACTATTGCCTTACACAATGTAAGCCGCCCTGAGTCTTTGGAGAAGGACGGGATATAAATTCAAATTAAAAAAAAAAGTCCACAAGGCTGGCTCAGGAATTCTGGGACTCCGTGGTGGCTCCCTCTCTCTGGAACATCGTTCCCCCAGAGATTAGAATGGCCCCCACGCTAATTCTCTTCTGGAAGGTGCTGAAGACCTGTTTCTACTAGCGGAGCTGGGGAACCCAGCTGCCAAAAAAGCCAACACAATTCTGGGCTGCTTAAACAAAGGGATAGAATCAAGATCACATGAAGTGTTAATACCACTTTATAATGCCTTGGTAAGGCCATATTTGGAATACTGCATTCAGTTTTGGTTGCCACGATGTAAAAAAAATGCTTTTAAAAGAAAAGAAAAGTCTCTGATGATCAGGCAACTCAGCTGGGATTGTCAGAGGAGCCTTTTAAAAGCATTTTTCTACAACGTCTTTGGTCGAAGAGGTTGCAGAAAAAATGCTTTTAAAAGAAAAAAAAGTTGGCCACGCCCGCCCAGTCACATTACCTCCCACCGTACCAAGCCACACCCACAGAACCAGTAGTAACAAATTTTACATTTCACTACTGGGACATAGTCTTGGATAAGCGAACTGATGGCAGAAGAGCTTCTGAAGGAGAGAAATCACCTGCTCTTCATTAAGACCATCTCTTCTTCTGTAAATATAGAATCATTTGAGCTGGGAAGGGACCTTAGAGTTCTCCTAATCCAGTGCCCTTGGAACCACATCAGTTCTTTTCCAATCCTCTGGTAGTTCTCCTGTGCTACGGGAACTTTGAAAAAACTATTTTATTTTATTTAAGAAATTTGTCCTAATTAGTATAAAGTATAAACATAATTTGAATACATGAAAAGAGTAAGTAAAAAGAAATATTAGGACAGGGACGGTAGGCACACATGTGCACTTATACACGCCTTACAGACCTCTTAGGAATGGGGTGAGGTCAACAGTAGACAGTTTAAGCTTAAAGTTTTGGGGAAGAAACTACAGAGTCAGATAGTGCATTCCAGACATTGACCACTCTGCTGCTGAAGTCATATCTTCTGCAATCGAGTTGGAGTGGTTTACCTTGAGTTTGTATCTATTATTTGCTCGTGTATTGTTGTGGTTGAAGCTGAAGTAGTCATTGACAGGTAGGACATTGTGGCAGATAATTTTAGGTACTATGGTTTGGTCAGATTGAAGTTGGCGTAGTTCTAAGTTGTCTAAGCCCAAAAGTTGGAGTCTGGTGGCATAAGGTATTTTGTTAAGGGTAGAGGAATGGAGGACTCTTCTCGTAAAATATCTCTGGACTCTCTCGATTGTATTTATGTCCGATATGCAGTGCGGGTTCCAGACAGATGAGCTGTATTCAAGAATTGGTCTAGCAAATGTTTTGTATGCTCTAGTTAGTAATACAATATTACCAGAGAAGAAGCTATGCAAGATTAAGTTTACAACTCTTAGTGCCTTTTTGGCAATGTTGTTACAGTGGGCTCTGGCACTTAGATCTTTAGAAATGAATACTCCAAGGTCCTTGACATTCAATGACATTCAGTGACACTCAGTGGTTCCGAAATTACATCTGCCACCTCCTTTAGATCAGTGGTGGGCTGCAACCGGTTTAACAACCAGTTTTGTGAGTGCGGGCCTAACGCACTTGCGCACAGTGTTCAAAATACAGCAATTTGAAGCTCAGCTGCTTACCTTCTAAGGCAGCCCCGGTAAGTAGAACAGCAGAGGTGCAGAAATCAGCTGTGCTGTGCAAATCAGCTGAGCCAGAAAGAAGGAAATATAGGACAGGATGGGGGGTGGCAGGACCAGCTGATTGTCGGAACTACCGGTTTTCCCGATCTGGTCCAAAACCACTGCTTTAGATCCCTGAGATGTAATCCATATGGTCCAGGTAATTTGTATTCATCCAGGGTGGATAGGAATTCTCTTGCTAATTCCTTGCCTATTTAGACTTGTATTATCTGTTCTATAAGGGATGCTGTGGCTCAGGGGCTAGGATGCTGAGCTTGTCGATCGAAAGGTTGGCAGTTCAGCAGTTCGAATCCCTAGTGCTGACGTGTAACGGGGTGAGCTCCTGTTCCTTGTCCCAGCTTCTGCCAACCTAGCAGTTCGAAAGCCCATAAAAAATGCAAGCAGAAAAAATAGGGACCACCTTTGGTGGGAAGGTAACAGCATTCCGTGTGCCTTTGGTGTTGAGTCATGCCACATAAGCACGGAGACGTCTTTGGACAACGCTGACTCTTCAGCTTTGAAAGGGAGATGAGCAACGCCCCCTAGAGTCGGGAACGACTAGCATATATGTGCAAGGGGAACCTTTACCATTACCTGTTCAATCTACCTCAGTGCTACTTTTGATAGGGTCTTAATATTTTGAAGAGAGTGACCAATGCGAATGTGCCCACAACCTGAACCTTGTCCTCCTGTTGGCTCTGCAACCAGCATTGCCTCTGGTCACTGGAGAACCTCAATGATTGTAGGATTTGCTTTTGCTGACCTAGGTGAGTACCCTGATCCACTTCAAAATATTTGCCCCCTTAAATCTGAAACACTGTCACACATTAATATGAGGATGCCCTCTACTAGTTTCCAGAAGAAAGGAAGGACAAAGCACTTCTGTGTGGTTGCCAACAAAATGATGGGTATATACTATAAGCTGGAGTCATCAGAAAACTGAGTTCAGCTCAACAGTAAACTTATCTTGACACTGGTTAAGCTCCTGATCCATCTCCTTGGTCTAATTTACACATCATCACTCAAGATGATGCATTTGGGTTAAAAAAAAAATCAATTAAACTTGTGCAACGGCTTATTATACTGCCTTGATTTGTACTACAGACTGGACCATCTTCAACATGTGCCAAACAAGGTGCAGTTAAAAACCGAGGAGATACGTTTGGGCAACATGCTTCTTTGAAAAAAAGGTGACGAATAAATCTAGCAAAAGATAAACATCCTAGTGCGGTTATTTTTTATTTTTTTTTGCAAGCTAGCATGATGCACAAATCTATTTGTTTAGTTTATGGTTTGGTGTTTTGCAAGAGTACAAAAAAAAAATGGGTTACTCCAATAAGAAGAGCATCCAAAGTTCTGATCAGCAACCTTAGTAAAAATGGATGGAAACTAATCAAGCAGAGAAGCAACCTGGAAACTTCCTAACAGTGAGGACAATTAACCAGTGGAACAGCTTGCCTCCAGATGTTGTGGGTGCTCCATCACCGGAGGCTTTTAAGAATAGACTGGATAGTTGCTTGTCTGAAATGGCATAGGGTTTCTTGCTTGAGCACGGGGTTTGGACTAGAACAGTGGTCACCAACTGGTGGTCCACGAGAAAATTTTGGTGGTCTGCAGAAAAATCTTTGCATTTTTGCATTTTTTATATTGCACTAAGTCAGGGATCCTCAAACTACGACCCCTTGGTCTTATACGGCCTGCCCAAGCAATTAATCCCGCTTGCTGATGGGATGGGGTCTTTCAGGCATTTAGCTTGGCTGCCTGTTTAGTAGCTCCAGCTTCTCCCTCCCTCCTTGGGATTCCAGGAGCTTCAGTTAGCGGTGCATGACACGTCAGCTGGGCTCCTCGAGAGACAGAGTTTGCGGGGTGGGAGTGGGGCTATCTAGTGGGCGGCTACAAGACAAACATTCATTCTTGGTCGTATTTGAGATTTCTAGCTGCAATGGACAGCAAAGCTAGGGTTGACCCCGGGTGCTTCTCTTTGCTAACAGGCGGCTACGCTAATTGCCTGAAGGGCCCCGTTCCATCACTAATTCATATTAGTGGTCCGCGGGATTTAAAGTTATGGTGCCTGAGGTCTGAAAGGTTGGTGACCGCTGGACTAGAAGACCTCCAAAGTCCCTTCCAGCTCTATTCTGATTGACCGCCTCCTGTCTGCATTCTGCATTCACTGAGCATTTGTAGTCAGAGACATTCATAAGAGCCCAGAAAAGAGAAGATCTGCATTACATTATGATCCAGAGATCCTGTTTTGACCCAGAACAATTTATAGCTAAATTGGATCAGGAAGAAAGGAAGGGGAAATCGGACTTATTCATCCTAAAGCAGAGGTCTCCAACCTTGGTCCCTCTAAGACTTGTGGACTTCAACTCCCAGAGTCCCTCAGCCAGCAAAGCTGGCTGAGGAACTCTGGGAGTTGAAGTCCACAAGTCTTAAAGTGACCAAGGTTGGAGATCCCTGTCCTAAAGCATACTATCTTAGTCTGATATTACTTGGCTCGTCTCATTAACGGCAAAGAAAAGTAGAGGAAAATATGATGCGGATTTTTGGTCCTGCATATCCTAAAAGTGAATGGTTGGAAGAGTTGATTACCTCTTTCATTATTCTTCCTTCATACCAGTCCTTATACAGTTTTCTCCTATTCATTATTTTTTTTCCCATGGAATTCTCCCTGCTGTAAGAAATCCAAGGCCTGTCCATCATTTTTAGTTACAAAATGGCTCAACTTAGCCAAAATTTCATATTAAAACAGAGTTTCATCAGATATTCCGACTGAAGTAATTCCCCGTCTTATTCCGAGAATCCCACATCTGCCAGATCCATTGGAGAATTGATGTAAAATATACGGGCGGCATTTTTTCATGCAAGTAGACATTTTCAGCTCTGCTTTGGCTAATAGAATTGGAGTAACCTAATCATTATGGAGGAAAATGACATTTGGAAACATTGTCATATCCTATCTGTGCAGTGTTTTATTCTTTAAGGAGTCCCTTATTACTGTGTCCCAGACATATTACAAATATTTTTTTTATGAAAATAAGTCTATCAATTGCTATGCCTCAGCCAGTTACTTGATAACTTTGGCAAAGTTCTTTTATAAGAATCAGGGCTGTGAACTTTATTCTAGTTAAGCAATAAGTTACTCAGCTAAAGATGGGCTTAACTTACACTGATGCAGAGGTGGAATTCAGCCGGTTCGCACCAGTTCGTGCGAACCATTGGCGGAAATTAGGCCAAGGTTGCTGAACCAGTAGCAATGGCCGGCTGACCATGCCCCCAAACCTGTCGCTGCTCATTTGCCCCACCTGCCATGTTCACCACCGCCATGTTCTTTGTGCATGTGCATCCCATTGCCTTGAAAGTCCAATGGGATGCACATGCACAAAGAACATGGCAGTGACAGCAGCAGCTTTTTCTGTGACCTCTGGTACTTTTTGGTGGCCAGCCACCACAGCCATAAAGTGGCTCTCAAAGAGGTGGCAGCTGGAAGACTTCTTTGCCAGCCGCTTTCCAGTAGCGATGGCTGGCTGGGGGCTGCCAAAAACTCCGGTCACCTTGCCTTCCGGACTCTGGACCAGCTGCCACAGAAGGTAAGCAACACGCACAAAGATGAGGTGGTAGTGGAGGAAGCGGGAATAGGGCCGGGGCCACTAAAGGAGGGGAAATGGGGGTGACTGGCGAAGGGAGGGTGGGGGTTGATAGGGGGAAATTCCAAAAAATTTCCTACCTTTTCCTGTGGGCGTGGCTAGGTGGGGGGTCATGTGACTGAGTGGGCGTGGGCGTGAGTGACGTCAAGTTGGCCATGCCCACTCAGTCACATGCCCCCCCCACCTAGCCCTCCCCACCAAACTGGTAGTGAAAATTTTTGAAACCCACCACTGCACTGATGGGTATATTTTAACTGGTGGGGCTATAACACAGAACACACTCATGCAGTATAATTTGGAACCCATTTAATATCAACAACAATTTCTGCTTTTACCTTTAGGAGAGGTTGCTTCCAATTGTCGTTTATAACCACTCAGATAAATATTTCAGTCATAGAGCTGGAAGGGACCTTGGAGATCTTCTAGTCCAACCCCCTTCCCAAGGCAGGAGTCCATATATCATCCCAAATAAATGGATAATTATTTCTTTTCTGATAACTTGAAACTTCTTTGATCCAAATGCATTCCTTCGGATTACATGCAAATAGAGCAAAAGAGTTAAAGAAAAATAAAAACAAATTAGAAAGGCAGAGATATTTCCCTCTTCTAATTTTTCCCCAGCTGGTTTAGAGGTATCAGATTTTGAAAAATGAAAACAAAGCATTCCAAGGTTGGAACACTCTGACATTAGAAATGACGTCTTTAATTAAATACAGCCTTATTAACATAGAACTCCTCCCAAAAAAATAACAGAATAACTGAGTTGGACGGGACCTTGAAGGTCTTATAGTCCAACCCCCTGCTCAGAGATGAAACCTTATATCATTTCAGACAAATGTTTGTCCGACCTCTTCTTAAAATCTTCCAATGTTGGAGCACCCAAAACTTTGGGAGGTGAATCGTTCCACTGATGAATTGTTCTCAATGACAGAAAATGTGTGCTTTTTATCCAGTCACTGATAGACACTGAACCTTCATGGCTATTGTAGACTGGGCTACAAGAAAGATTAAACATTTTTTACTGGATGATAAAATGGAAGATCAGATAAATTAACGATATGCATATGTTGAAATTGCACAAAAGATTTGTAACTAACCCACTGACACATTGTGTTTGACCGGAAGATGCTTTTATGTTTGTTTCTTTTAAAAATAATTAAAAAAAAAAAAAGATTAAATATTTCTTTTCTTTTCTTTTGGAAATAGGAGAAAACTGGACATGAGACTATGGGTCTCATGCAGAGGTAGTATTCAGCCAGTTCAGGTGAACCAGTAGTAGCGACCTGCAGGTAGGCTCGCCCACCTGCCCCGGCGCTATGCCATCCCATTTATCCACGTTTGCAAACCAGGTGCGATGCATGAAAGCCGCATATGCGAGAAAAACACATGTGCAGAAGGCCGTGCGCTTATGGGGTAGGGGCACATGTTCAGATTCTCGGTGCTGGGTGAACCAGTAGGTGAATTATGTAAATCTCACCTCTGGTCTCATGGAAGTCTAAATGTAGATGAATGATGATGATGATGATAGGATAGGTACAGGACAGGATGGGACAGAACAGAATAAGAGAGTTGGAAGGGACTTGGGAAGTCTTCTAGTCCAGGGGTCTCCAACGCTGGCAACTTTAAGACTTGTGGACTTCAACTCCCAGAATTCCTCAGCCAGCTGGGAGTTGAAGTCCACAAGTCTCAAAGTTGCCAAGGTTGGAGACCCCTGTTCTAGTCCAACCCCCTGCTTAGTCAGGAAACCCAATACCATTTCAGACAAATCTCTTCTTATTTATTTATTTATTTATTTATTTATTTATTTATTTATTTATTTATTTATTTATTTATTTATTTATTTATTTATTTATTTATTTATTTATTAATTATATTTTTATACCGCCCTTCTCCCGAAGGTTCTTAAAACCTTCCAGTGTTGGTGCATTCACAACTTCTGGAGCCCAAGTTGTTCCACTGATTAATTGTTCTCACTGTCAGGAAATTTCTCCTTAGTTCTAGGTTGCTTCCCTCCTTGTTTAGTTTCCATCTATTGCTTCTTGTCCTGCCCTCAGGTGCTTTGGAGAATAGGTTGATCCAGGGGTGAAATCCAGCAGGTTCTGACAGGCTCTGGAGAACCAGTAGCAGAATTTTTGAGCAGTTCAGAGAACCGGTAGTGGAAATTTTGAGTAGTTTGGAGAACCAGCAAATACCACCTCTGGCTGGCCCCAGAGTGGGGTTGGAATGGAGATTTTGCAATATCTTTCCCCCAGGAGTGGGGAGGGAATGGGGATTTTTGCAGTGTCCTTCCCCTGGAGTGGGGTGGGAATGGAGATTTTGCAGTATCCTTCCCCTGCCACATCCACCAAGCCACGTTGGGCCTGTTGGGCCTCTGGTGGCTCAACAGACTAAGTCTGTCTGTTATTAACACAGCTGCTTGCAATTACTGCAAGTTCAAGTCCCACCAGGCCCAAGGTTGATTCAGCCTTCCATCCTTTTATAAGGTAGGTAAAATGAGGACCTAGATTGTTGGGGGCAATTAAGTTGACTTTGTATATATAATATACAAATTGATGAAGACTATTGCTTGACATAGTGTAAGCCACCCTGAGTCTTCGGAGAAGGGTGGGATATAAATTCAAATAATAATAATAATTAAAAAAAACACCACATCATGCCCACCAAGCCACGGCCACAGAACCGGTAGTAGAAAAAATTTAGATTTCACCACTGGGTTGATCTCTAAGATATTGGAACACTGCTATCATGTCACCCCGGATCCTTCTTTTCATTAAACTAGACATATCCAAAAGATAGGGAAGAAAATTACATCTGGTCCTGGCTTGAGGATAACAGTAACACGTTTGCTTTTTTTTCTTCTTCCTGGTTTTTTGCCCATTGTGGGAATTCTTCGTGCTGTTTGTATGGCAGCCAACGGCTGTTGAAAACAGCCAGATTCTTCTAGAGATCAGCTCTTTTAAGCACAAGCATGTTACTAGGGAAAAGGTTAGGCCAACTGAGGTTTGCAAATATTATGGGGCCTCCAGACAATTCAAATATTGAAATTTGCTGGGCAATTTTTATAGATTCTTATTTTATGACTTGGCTACCCATAGACTAGAGGAGGTTTCCAAATTTAATTTTAAAATAAAAAGTCATAATATGCATGCCTCCATATCCCTCCTTTCCCATCCCATTGTTCCTCCTTCCTTTCCTCCTTCCCTTCTGCCCTCCCTTGTTATATAGCCGTGATAGCACACGTAGCCATATTGTTGTGTCTCGTCCGATCTCACCACAGCCGGGACCTTCTTATCTGCTTCCGAATACGGAGGAATGTCCTACTATGCCTCCAGCCCCCAGCTCTGGCTCCATGCCCAGGCAAACAGAGCAACTAAACCCCTCCCCCTCCTCCACAGCATGTGAGCCGGAGGGAGGTCAATTGTCAACAGCTGCAGACTGGAGTGACCCTCGCGTCAGAAGACTTGATAGACGGAAGCAACAGAAGGAAGGGAGGGGCAGGCCTGGATAAGTGCTGAGTCATGGAGCCACATGCCATGGCCTATATAAAGGATCTGCTTTCTGGCATTCTCTGAGTTAGGCAAAGTCTAAATATATCTTGCTGAAGTCATTTTCTGGTCTCCTGCCTGCCCTGAGGACTTTGCTAGGACTTTGGCAGAGCTGCAGAGGCACGCCTGATTCGGATTTCCCTGATCCGGCCGTCAGCGGAGGAGTGGGACACGACACATATCAGTGGGCATACAAGCTCAGTTCACACTGGCCAAGTGATTTTCGAGCCTTCTGGGCCCACCAGAAGTAGAGAAACAGGCTGTTTCATCCCTCCGGAGAGCCTTGAGGGGTGGTAGGGAAGGCCTGTTTTTCTCTCTTACCTGGCTCCAGAGCCTCTCTAGGAGTCTGGGGAGTGAGAAAACAGCCTCCGGAGGATGAAAATGGCCCATTTGCCAACTTCTGGTCCCACTGGAAGTTGGCAAATGGGCTGTTTCTGGCATCCAGAGGACCCCCGGGAGGGTGGGGAAGGCCATTTTCACCCTCCCCAGACTCCTAGAAAGGCTCTGGAGCCAGGTGAGAGAGAAAAACGGGTCTACTGGGCCATTGCGTGCCAGGAGCGGGGCAAGCAGGGGCAGGGCACATAGAATTATGGGTGTGTGCACACGCTCGCGACCCCCCCACCCTCCCTGGCACGCGCTGGCAACAAGGTTAGCCATCACTGTTATACAGGCAACAGTACCTCCCAGGTTAATTATTTTTAAGAAATAAAAATTATGTAATTAGCCATAAAATCAAGAAGGCAAAATATAAATAAGAGGGTTGAGATCAAGACCACTTTTCCTTAAATAAGATCCAAATAAATCCATTATTCATGCTGGATGTAATTCCAACATTTTAATACCGTGGGATGACTACATCTGGACGTTATTCATAATTAGTAAAGAGAAGATTGATCATAAAAATGTGCACATTGCCTTCAAAGGTTGGAGAATATTAAAGAAGGCATTTGTCTTAGCAGTGTAGGTACCAGGTGAAAGTTTCTGGGAAGCAATATCTCAATTAGGCTAACACCCATGAAAAGCAGAAACTCTTTCCAGTATTCAGATGAAGAATATTTAAACATGGGGGAAAGGGGAAATCTACTTTTTCTTCTTTTAGGTTTACCATTCTGCAGTTCTGTCGACTTCAGTTTTTCCCAGTATCTCATTTTTGCAAATATATGACTCATTAAATTAAATTCATATGTATAATTCTGATGCACATCCCTCTAAGCATATTCACTTATTTTTGCAAGTTTGCTTAAGGCGTATATTTCACAAGGCCTGGGGGTCTTTGGGAATGGAGACATTCTTAGATGGCTCTACTCTGGTTAATATTCTTGCTCTCGTCATTGGGTTTGCATGTTTTAAACTTTTTGACAATGTTCTCATTTTAATAATGACTTTTTATATTTTTATAATGCTTGTTCTTTACCTATTTATAATTTTATTCAACTGTTCATTGCTACCCTGTTGCTTTGTGTGAGATGGCAGTCATAGTAATGTGATGATAGATAGATAGATAGATAGATAGATAGATAGATAGATAGATAGATAGATAGATATGGATAGATGAATAGATGGAAAGATGGATAGATGGATAGCTAGATTAGATGGGTAGATGGATAAATAGATTAGATAGATAGATAGATAGATGATAGATAGATAGATAGATAGATAGATAGAGAGAGAGAGAGATAGATAGATAGATAGATAGATAGATAGATAGATAGATAGATAGATAGATAAGGTTAGGTAGGTAGGTAGATAGGTAGATGGATGGATGGATAGATAGATTAGATGGGTAGATGGATAGATGGGTAGATGTATAAATATATTAGATAGGTAGGTAGGTAGGTAGGTAGGTAGGTAGATAGGTAGGTAGGTAGGTAGGTAGATAGATAGATAGATAGATAGATAGATAGATAGATAGATATGGATAGATGAATAGATGGAAAGATGGATAGATGGATAGCTAGATTAGATGGGTAGATGGATAAATAGATTAGATAGATAGATAGATAGATGATAGATAGATAGATAGATAGATAGATAGATAGATAGATAGATAGATAGATGATAGATAGATAGATAGATAGATAGATAGATAGATGATAGATATAATTTTTGGCATTTTATAAATCTATGTGTTTTGGTATAATTTTTCTCCCTGACTTTTCCCCCCTAATCACTTGGCAAACAGTCATATAAAATTTGGAAAACTGCAATTTAGTCTACATTCAGGTTGCTTCCCCATCCCTTGGCCATATTTTAAAACTCTCAGATTTGCACTAGAATTTTCTGCAGAAGACAAACCATCTCAGTCACAATTAGTACCCCAATATATTTCCCCACTTAGTATCTGCAGAAGTTGTGAACTTGCCTGCAGAAGTTGTGAAGGCTCCAACACTGGAAAAATTTAAGAAAATGTTGGATAACCATTTGTCTGAAATGGTGTAGGTTTCCTGCCTGGGCAGGGGGTTGGACTAGAAGGCCTCCAAGGTCCCTTCCAACTCTGTTGTTGTTGTTGTTGTTGTTGTTGTTGTTGTTGTTGTTGTTATTATTATTATTATTATTGTTATTATTATTATTATTACCCCATTGGTACCCCTGCTGGTATTAAAAAACAGAACGACAATTCTATGCTGTGCATTGAATGTATGGTGTAGCTTTGTCATGTGTCAAATATAGTTTGAGGAAGAAATTGGCCAGCGGGGAACAAAGATTAAGCAATCACCCCATGAAAAGGAGATTTTCTGATTACTTAAGAATTGGCATGTACTGTACCGTCGTAATGTTGAAAGATCTTGCAATGAGGGTTCTCTGTATGATCCCATTTCTTTTGCATTTATTTCAACATCAATCTGGAAAGAGCTTCAATTGCAGATCCTCTTTTTTCTCTGTCTCTGAGAGACACTCCTGACCTGGGACAATAGTTTCCTACTTAACAGATTAACAGAGTTGGAAGGGACCTTGCAGGTCATCTAGTCCAACCCCCTGCCCAAGCAGGAGACCTTATATCTGCCTCTACCTCGGATTGAACTCACAACCTCCTGATTGTGAGGCAAGAGCTCCATCTCTAGGCCGCAGCAGCATCCAATTAAAGTTGGCTCCCCTCATTCCATATCTTGCATGATTCCAATGAAACAACTCTTCTGTCTCAGAAAAGCCAACATTCTCCCACTGCCTTTTAGTCCAGTAACTTCTGCAGGAGATGACAAGACTGAGCCTGAGGATGGGATCAGTCTGGAGCAGGAGTCTCCAACCTTGGCAACTTTAAGACTTGTGGACTTTAACTCCCAGAATTCCTCAACCAGCCCCTGGTCTGGAGGCCCTACACACCCAAAAGAGATCTAAGTCCATGCCCCTCCACCAGTTGAAATCCATTGACTCTTATCTGCTGCTAATTTGCTTTGATCATAGTAGATCAGGTTCTTGCATAGGCTGCATGGAATAAGCGTCAAAGGTTGTTGCAGAAAATCAAATCCAGAAAACACACACAGGCAACTGATGCAGCAGGATTCATTAAATAAGAAACTTCTTTATATACATAATAACACATGAGACATCTATACAATACTAAGAGCAGGACTCAGAATCAGAAGCATAATCATAGAAGCACAGTTAACAGAAGGAAGGACAATAATAGGAGCACACGACTTATATTTATACCTATCAGTTAACCTCTGGTGGCTCAGACTGCTAAGACAGTCTGTTATTAACACAGCTGCTTGCAATTACTGCAGGTTCAAGTCCCACCAGGACTTGAAGGTTGACTCAGCCCTCACACCCAAGGTTGACTCAGTCTTCCATCCTTTATAAGGTAGGTAAAATGAGGACCCAGATTGTTGAGGGCAATAAGTTGATTTTGTATATAATATACAAATGGATGAAGACTATTGCTTAACATAGTGTAAGCCGCCCTGAGTCTTCGGAGAAGGGTGGGATATAAATGCAAAAAAAACACCCCTAAGTCATGCCAAGGCTCCAAGCTGTTTCAGCTCCCAAACAGCCCTCATTGGCTGACCTGTTGCCATGCCTATTCATTGGCTGACCTTGTTACCATGTCCTATTCCAGCCAGTCCCCAATGGCTGACCTGTTACCATGTCTATTCAAACAGTTCCCATTGGCTGATCTATTCCAGTCTATGAATATTCCTACTCTGGCAATAAGTCTGTAGACAACCATGATTTGGATGACTGAGAATCTCTACAGACTTTTAGCTATGCAATTTGGGATGAACACCCTTTGAATGGTGTGGAAATAAGGAATGGATATCCAGATAAGAAAAAAATTGCAGATCACAGGAAGCAAGGTGGGGGAAGGCAGGAAGCTGCAGGGAGCTGCTTTGTCCTTAAAACATGTTTCTCCATTTCTCATCCAGGGAAATAGAATATTTTGCCTTTTTTAATATTTTCTAAAATATTTCATTCTTCTAGGAGAGGGATGAGTGCTAACTTCCTACAAAGGGTTGCAGGAACTGGGCATGGCTAGTCTAGTGAAGAAAAGGACCAATATTTGAGGGGCTGCCACAGAGTGGAAGGGGTCAAGCTATTTTCCAAACCACCTGAAGGCCAGACAAGGAATAGTGGATGGAAACTGAACAAGGAGAGATTCAACATGGAAATAAGGAGAACTTTTCTGACAGTGAGCGTAATCAACCAATGGAACAGAAGTTGCTTTCAGAAGTTGAGGGTGCTTCCTCACTGGAAGCTTTCAAGAAAAGACTGGGCTGCCATCTGTCAGAAATGGTATAGGCAGTGGTGAGATTCAAGTAACTTAACAACTGGTTCTCTGCCCTAATTATTTATTCCAACAACCAGTTTGCCAAACTGCTCATAAAGTTAACAACCGGTTCTCCCGAAGTGGTGTGAACTGGCTGAATCCCACCACTGGGTATAGGGTCTCCTGCTTGGACTAGATGACCCCTTGGTGCCGAAAAGGTTCACCATCACTGCCCTATACCATTTTGGACAAACGGTTGTCCAATCTCTTCTTAAGAACTTCCAGCGGAAGCATCAGTGTTCCTCCTATGGCGCTCCTTTCTTGCCCGCGCTATCATTCACATGGTTTCACATTCCAGCGAGAGGAACTTGGCTTCATCACCCAGCAAAAGCTCAGGAGAGAAGCTGCAGCCCCAGAATTGTAAAATTCTCGGCAAGGGTGGTAGCGAAGGGTGGATGCTGGGCATGAATTATTCTCATTTACTGAACCCGAGCGGAGAGCAATTAGACGGCCCATCAAAAGCCACCGCAGGCTTTCTCTCTTCTGCAAAAGTTGGTGTTTATGCACACAAGGCTGGTGATGGTGGGAGAAAAAAATTTTTTTTTTGGTCTCTCTGTGTGTGTTGTGTGTGTGTGTGTGCGTGCATGCGTCTGGATCTTGGCATCGCGGATAGAATTTGCTGCTGCCTTGAATCTCCATGGCAACGGCTCCTTTCGCACTGCCGATTAAAAGGGATGATGGCTGGAGCGAAATCACAAGGACGAAGGACGTGCCTCTGGCTCTTATTTACTGGTGGCTTTGTTTATGCAAATCAGGCTGCTTCTTGCTTTTCAGGAAAAAAAAGGTCAAAGCAACCAAAACAAACAGGACAGGAAATCAGCTGTGCTATCGAAGAGCCCAATGGTAATTTTGACAGTCCAAACAGTCAGCAAGTGTACTGCTGTGGCTGTTATTTTAAACGGTGCAGCGATAGAAATTGAAGCAAGTTACAAGCTGGGTTCACTTCTTTCCAATTCCTGGAGAGAAGTGAATCAGGGAGACCTGGAATCACTTCCTACAAACCCAATACCTACAAAACAAATACTTGTCCCGAAGGCAGAACAAGAAGCAGTGGATGGAAACTAATCAAGGAGAGAAGAAGCAACCTAGAACTAAGGAGGAATTTCCTGACAGTGAGAACAATTAATCAGTGGAACGACTTGCCTCCAGAAGTTCCTCGTTACCTCTCGCCTGGATTATTGCAATGCTCTCTACATGGGGCTCCCCTTGAGGTGCACTCGGAGGCTTCAGTTGGTCCAGAATACAGCTGCGCGGGTGATAGAGGGAGTTCCACGTAGCTCCCATGTAACACCTCTCCTGCTCAGACTGCACTGGCTACCTGTTGCCTTTCGGGTGCATTTTAAGGTTTTGGTTACCATCTTCAAAGCGCTCCATGGCTTGGGGCCTGGGTACTTACGGGACCGCCTGCTGTTACCTCATGCCTCCCACCGACCCGTATGCTTACACAGAGAGGGACTTCTCAGGGTACCGTCCGCCAAACAATGTCGGCTGGCGGCCCCCAGGGGAAGATCCTTCTCTGTGGGGGCTCCTACTCTCTGGAATAAACTTCCCCCTAGTTTACGCCAAATACCTGACCTTCGGACCTTTCGCCGCGAATTGAAAACACATTTGTTCATTCGCGCGGGGCTGGCTTAAGTTTTTTTTAAAATTGCTTAAATTTTTAAATTCTAAATTTTATTCATGTTTTAAACTGGGGTTTGTAGATTTTAAATATTTTAATTTTTCGGCCAATTGTATAATAAGTTTCTTAATTTAGTTTTTAATTGTACATTGTTTATATTTTATCCTGGCTGTACACCGCCCTGAGTCCTTCGGGAGAAGGGCGGTCTAGAAATCCAATAAATAAATAATAAATAAATAAAAATAATAAAGTTGTGAATGCTCCAACACTGGAAGTTTTTAAGAAGATGTTGGATAACCATTTGTCTGAAATGCTGTAGGGTTTCCTGCCTGGGCAGGGGGTTGGACTAGAAGACCTCCAAGGTCCCTTCCAACTCTGTCATTTTATTCTGTTCTATTTTCTAAAACAGGAAGGGGACCTTTACCCAACTTGTCAATAGGTGGAATTCAATGTCAGTGGGAAAAACTAGGTCTTCAAAGCCTTACAAAAGGATAGAAGGATGGAGGCCTGCCAAACTTGAGAATGAGGTTTAGGTTTAGGTTTACGTTTAGGGTTAGGGTTACAATTTCAGTTAGGAGTGTCAGGAGTGAAGAATCAGGTTCAGGGGTGGGCTGCTGAGAGTTTGCAGGGGTTTGGGAGAACCGTTAGCTAAGATTCGATGCAGTTTGGAAAACCCCCAAATCCCACTCCTGGCTGGCCCCACCCTGCCCACCTTGCCCTGCCCCTCCTAGGAGTCCCCACGTGGCCCGTTTTAGATGCAGGTAAGTGCAGGGCATGTGCAGAGGCTCAGGGAGGGTGAAAACAAGCCTACTGGAAGTTCGGGAAGGCTGGAAATGGGCCTGTTTCCAGCCTCCAGAGGGCCTCTGGAGCCTGGGGAGGCCGTTTTCACCCTCCCAGAGACTTGAGGAATGCCTCCGGAGCCTGGGGAGGGCAAAAAGCACCCCCCCACCCCCACCCCCCCGGTGTAGGAGGCTGACTACACCACACTCACCATGGCCACGCCCACCCAGCAACCAGGCAGAGAAGCCCTTGCTAAAATTTTTGAAGCCCACCCCTGATCAGGTCCACAGATTAATTTCCAATTAAGATGATTGGCTCATTCTTACACATAGGAATTTAGTTAACCAACAGCACTAAATCTGCAGTAGATAAGAGTTAACAGAATTCAAGAGGGTTGGACTTAGATTGCGTGTGGGGTGTAATGATTCTAGACTAATTCCTTTTTTGACTCCACCCCAGGCTCTGTCTCTTCTTCTAGAATAGAATAGAATAGAATAGAATAGAATAGAATAGATTTTTTTATTGGCCAAGTGTGATGGGACACACAAGGAATTTGTCTTGGTGCATATGCTCTCACAATACATTTTATTTTTATTTATTTATTATTCAAATTTTTATACCGCCCTATCTCCCGAAGGACTCAGAGCGGTTTACAGCCATATAAAAACATAAAAAACATCAGAATAAATACAAGTTAAAACAACATTTTAAAAAACTTATTACATTAGGCCAAATTTAAAAATATCGATTAAAATAGTACAAAACCCCATTTAAAACTAATTTTTAAAAACTAAACCCTAGGCCAGCCCCGCACAAATAAATAGATGTGTCTTAAGCTCGCGGCGGAAGGTTCGAAGGTCAGGAAGTTGGCGCAGTCCTGGGGGGAGCTCGTTCCAGAGGGTGGGAGCCCCCACAGAGAAAGCCCTTCCCCTGGGTGTCGCCAGTCAGCACTGCCTGGCGGACGGCACCCTAAGGAGTCCCTCTCTGTGGGAGCGTACGGGTCGGTGGGAGGCAGTCGGTGGCAGCAGGCAGTCCCGTAGATAACCCGGCCCTATGCCATGGAGTGCTAAAAGAAAAGATACATTCATCAAGAATCATAAGATACAACACTTAATAGTCATAGGGTACAAATAAGCAATCAGGAAACAATCAAGAAACAAGAAAAGACTAGATAATTGGACATTAGAAACTGACTTGGCATCAGGTTTTTGTTATTTTTAATGTTTTAATCAGTCAAGTTTTATAGTTATAATATGATTTTATATATCTTTCAACTTTAGGGCTCAGGAGCCACCCAAAGTTGATTGAAGAAGGATGGCAATATAATTGTTTTTAATAAATAAATTTCCACCCCTCTCTCCAATTTGGTACCATGGGAATAACTTGTTGAAGACCACCTACAGCCCAATGGCAGGTGAAACTAAAGGAAGATGCAGTGGAAAGGACTGGGGTTCAACCTGTTATATGACCCCCTCTAAGCCCTGGAATCTTCTAAGAAGATTTGCTGACCTTCTGATCTTCTCTGTAGCTACTTCAATTCTTTAGAATTCATGAACTGCTGAGCTCTTAAAATTATGCACTTCGTCAGTTAAAAAACCCCTCTCCCTCTACCCTTTGCTATCTAAACTTAGATTTTGCTAAAATTCAGTGGCCTACAATTCAAGCCTGTAATGTATCTTTAAAAGTTTTGGCGGGAAAATAGCACGTTGCTGATTGGTTGAAGCCCCCGGTTAAACTGTATATAAGGAGAGGTTTTTCCCAGCCCGGTTGCTGGGTTCACCATATAGTAAAGAGCTGTTGTCACTATCCTGGTCTCCTGCCTCGTTATTGCCTGAATCTAACACTGGCGACGAAGGTGGGATTTCGAGGCTAAGAGCGCCAGGAAAAGAGCTGAACTCACCAGGAAGACGCGAACCCAGCAAAACAAGGGCGGAAAGCAGCGATGTCCGGCTACACACCGCCAGCGCCATTCGACCCAGCCAAGGAGAAATGGGGGTCATACATGGCTCGCTTCGAGTGTTTCCTCGAGCAAGCGAACTTCAAGGAGTTTCAGACAACAGGAAACGAGCCTATTTCTGAGCCACTGCGGTCCAGAAGTTTCGACACCGCAGAATCCTGGCTGAGCCAACGCCCGGTACAGTCGGTACCGTGGCAAACTCTGCAAACTCTGCTGAAAGCGCATTTGCACCGATGCCATCCAAGTATGTGCAACGGTTTGAATTCGGGGCGCAGACAGCAAGAAGGTGAGTCCATTAGCATACATGGCCGCCCTGAGAAAAGCCTCAAAACATTGCGAGTATCGAGACTTGGATGAGGCATTGCTGGAGCAACTCATCCGGGGTCAGGGACATCCGTTTGCGAGGCGGCTGCTGTCAAAAGCAACCTAACGCTGGCACACGCCCTGGACAAAGCCAGGGCTCACGAGATGTCCACCCAAGCGGCAGACACCTTACAAAAGCAGGTCACACCAACGGCTGGTGCGAAATCAACCCCGGTCCACAGTGAAGAGGTCCAGGCCGAATCGGAGGTGAGGAGGAGGAAGGAGTCTTCCACACCGGGAGGCGGAGAAAGACGACCGG
This sequence comes from Ahaetulla prasina, assembly GCF_028640845.1. NCBI lineage: Eukaryota > Metazoa > Chordata > Lepidosauria > Squamata > Colubridae > Ahaetulla > Ahaetulla prasina. The sequence goes on from NC_080541.1 coordinate 16,739,338, forward strand.
GCGACTGCGCGAGTTGCGGAGGGCAACACCAACGACAACAATGCAGATTTAAAGATGCAACATGTCGGCGATGCGAAAGGAAGGGCACCTAGCACAGGTCTGTCGAGCTCCCCAACCTTCCGCCAAAAATTCAAACCAGCCAATCAGAGCGCGGAACGGCGGCGGCCCGCGAGTGGTCAGTTTAAAAAGGCGCGAAATTGAATCAGACTGTCGTGAGAGTGGGTCACGATCAACTCGCCTAGAAAAGAAAATCTTCACAAAGCAAAGATTGAGGGGTGCCGTGCCGATTGGAGGTGGACACGGCTCATCGATCACGATCATGTCCTGGGACAATCTCGTGAGAGCCTTACCCGCCATCGCAAAGCGCAAACTGCAACCACAAAGACTAAAGTACAGGACTACCAGGGAATCGCATCCCTGTTCGAGGGTAACGTCCGTCCACGTCGGTATGGACACTACAAGAAAACTCTGCCCATCACCATCGTCGATGGGACCCTGCCAAGCTTGTTGGGACTGGACTGGTTCCGAGCATTGGGCATGGGAGTGACTGGAATCTTCAGAAGCGAAGTCGACCTCAAAGACGCACTCACGAAGGAGTTTGGGGACGTTTTCAAAGACTGCCTGGGCAAGTACAGGGACCCCTATCTCTTTAACTTAGACCCCAAGTTGCCCTATCCGTCTAAAGGCTAGGAGGGTCCCGTTAGCCCTAAAGCCCAGGATTGACCGGGAACTGGACAAGCTAGTAAACCAGGAATTCTAGTGCCAGTTGACCATGCTAAGTGGGAGACCCTATAGTCACCCCAGTCAAACCGGACGGATCGGTCCGGTTGCGCTGACTACAAGGCAACGCTTAACAAAGCGTTGCAAAGAGTGCTTACCCGTTCGGTGGTACAGCACTTACTGCACTCAATGGGGCAAGGGCAAGTTTTGCCAAGCTAGACCTGGCCCAAGCCTATCAACAGCTGCCCGTAGATAGCAGCACAGCGAGCGCAGACAATTGTGACTCACAGAGGGCTTTTAAGTGTACCCGGTTACAGTTTGGGGTTAGTGTGGCTCCAGGGTTATTTCAGAACCTAATGGGCGGCTATTGCAGGGCCTACCAGGGTGGTACCATACTTTGACGATGTACTGGTATCCGCTGAAAACCTAGAGGAATTAGGGGTAAGGCTGCGAAAAGTTTTGGGCATTTTCCGGTCTGCCGGCCTCACGGTTAAACTAAACAAATGCCAGATCGGGGTTGAGTCTGTGGAATTCCTGGGCTACGGATAGACAGGAAGGATTCACCCACTGAGAGCAAGGTACGGGCCATCAGGAAGGCCCCGGTTCCAAGAACAAAGCGGAGTTACAGGCATTCTTAGGTCTGGTCAACTTCTACGCAGTATTCTTAAGGAATAAGGCAACAGTAGCGAGCCGCTGCATAAATTATTAGCTAAGACGGCTGCATGGTCTTGGGGAAAGGCGGAAGCTAGGGCATTCGAAGGGTAAAAATCTCCTAACGGTGATAGCCTCCTTATCAATACAATGGCACACTGCCATTAGTGTTAAGCTGCGATGCATCTCCCTATGGGGTGGGGGCTGTGCTCAGCCACAGGTTACCAAATGGCACAGAAGCCCCTATTGCATACTACTCCCGAACCATGTCATCCACTGAAAGGAATTATAGCCAGCTTGATAAGGAAGCCTTGGCTATAGTCTCAGGGGTAAAGAAATTCCATGAATATGTATTTGGTCGTGATTTTGAAATCATCACGGACCATAGACCTTGCTAGGTCTGCTGGCAGGCGACCGCCCAACGCCCGTGGCACTTTCGCCAAGGCTGACCCGATGGACTATCTTCCTGGCAGCGTATTCTTACAAATTACTACACCGGCCAGGAAAGGAATTAGGGCATGCAGACGCACTGAGCAGATGCCCGTTACCAGAGACTATCGAAGACCCCACTCCAGGATACCAGTTCTGCTAATTGACTCTTTGGACTCTGGCCCAGTCACATCCAAAGAGGTGGCTCGGGCTTCGTATAAGGACATTACAATAAGAACTGTACTTGGTTGGGTACAAGAGGTTGGCCCGCTGCGCGGCGTTTTAAAGAGTTTGTAAAAGCGTGGGAACTCTCGGCTCAAGGGGTGCCTGCTATGGGGGATCAGTGGTGATCCCGGAGAAATTGAGGAAAAGGTGTTGGATCTCCTTCACGAAGGTCACCCAGGGATCGTGAGGATGAAGGGTCTAGCGAGAAGCTATGTGTGGTGGCCCTTAATGGACTCAGAAATTGCTGAGAGGGTAGGGAAATGCCAGGCCTGCCAGGAGTCAGACCGCTACCCCAACGGCCCCGGTTCGGGAATGGGAGAGACCCCAGGGCCCTGGTCTAGGATCCACATCGATTTTGCCGGCCCTTCCACGGCCAAACCTTTCTGGTAGTAGTCGATGCCTACTCCAAATGGCTGGAAATCATTCTCATGAGATCCATGACAGCCGAGGCGTGATCTCAGTCCTCGGCACCTATTTGTAACCCATGGGTTGCCCGACACGTTAGTATCCGATAACGCCCGCAATTCACGGCAACCCAGTTTGAGGGGTACTTGGCAGAAGAGGGCATCCGGCATGTCCTCTCGGCGCCTTTCCACCCTGCGACGAATGGCCTTGCAGAACGTTCGTCCGGAGCGCAAAGAGGCATTGTCCAGAATCAAGCCAGGCGACTGGCAAACAAAATCGATACCTTCCTGGCAGTCCAACACAGAACCCCTGTGTCACAACTGGCAGAAGCCCAGCAGAGTTATTAATGGGTCGGAGCTCAGGTGCCCACTAGACCGTTTAAACCCAAACTACACACCAGATGGTTACAAGGGGCACTCGATAAAACAAGAGGGATGGCAATAGGCGACCTAGTGTGGGCACACAACTACAGCGAGGCCCGACCTGGTTAGCAGGAAAAATCCTAGAAATAACAGGACCAAATCATATCTAGTAGAGATAAAGGATGGCGGGTATGGAAGCGCCACATAGACCAAATAAGAAAAGCATAACCGAACAATCAGAATCAGGCGAAACAGGCCCTGACTATACAATGTTTGAATCCAAAGCTGACTCAAACCCGGGGCAAACGCGGGACTTATCTGAGTTCCAGGAGGTCCAGCGGCGCCAACCGGTTCCTTCTGAAAACAGCAGGGACGACTCTGCAAATAATCCAGGGCCGGATGGCCTAGAGGAGGAGCTGAGAGGAACAGACAGTCCCTCCGGTCAGCTCGACTCACTCCCAGAGAATGAATTGCGCAGGTCCGAAAGAGTCAGGAGACGCCCAGTCTACTTGCGTGATTACGTTGAAAAGTAATATGTAAATTTTATGTAAATAGTGGTAAAGTGTTTTCTGGGAGGGAAGGAGTGTAATGTATCTTTAAAAGTTTTGGCGGGAAAATAGCACGTTGCTGATTGGTTGAAGCCCCCGGTTAAACTGTATATAAGGAGAGGTTTTTCCCAGCACGGGCTGCTGGGTTCACCATATAGTAAAGAGCTGTTGTCACTATCCTGGTCTCCTGCCTCGTTATTGCCCGAATCTAACAAAGCCGATGGGGGAACCTTCAGTGAACTGGGCCATTGACATTAAACCAGAACATTGTTTATGTGGACATTGTGTGTGTTGTATGACTGCAGCTCCGTGCTGGATTTAGGCTTAAAAGCTGGTGAACTCTGCACAATTCATTTACAATCTACTGATTGCAATAGTAAGAAAAGCCACTGAAAAAGGAGCTGTAGTTCATTTTAGAGAAAGAAAATAGCAATAGCACTTAAACGTATATACTGCTTCATAGTGCTTTTACAGCCCTCTCTAAGGGGTTTACAGAGTCAGCCTATTGCCCCCAACAATTTGGGTCCTCCTTTGACCCACCTCAGAAGGATGGAAGGCTGAGTCAATCTTGAGCTTGGTGAGTCAGCAGTCAGTCAGCAGAAGTAGCCTGCACTACGGCACTCTAACCACTGCACCTCAAAAAAATCAAACTGTTGATTTTTTTCCCCCTGTTGGATCAATCAGAGCAGGGGTCTCCAACCTTGGTCCCTTTAAGACTTGTGGACTTCAACTCCCAGAGTTCCTCAGCTAGCTTTGCTGGCTGAGGGACTCTGGGAGTTGAAGTCCACAAGTCTTAAAGGGACCAAGGTTGGAGACCCATGAATCAGAGCAAAACTTCCTAGAGAGGCAAGGTTTGTTCCTACGAGAGCATTTATGGTAGCAGTTTTCCAATATTTGAGGGCTGCCACCTATTCTCCAAAAGAAAAGAAGGCAGGGCAAGAAGCAAAAATTTCCTAAGTCATCACTTGCCTTCCGTCACCGTAAAAAATAATTGCTACCAACCTGCCTTCCATCGAGGACCTGTATACTGCACAAATCAAGAAGAGGGCCGTGAAAATATTTATAGATCCCTCACATCCTGGACATAAACTGTTTCAACTCCTACCCTCAAAACGACGCTACAGAGCACTGCACACCAGAACAACTAGACACAAGAACAGTTTCTTCCCTGAAGGCCATCACTCTGCTAAACAAATAATTCCCACAACAATGTCAAACTATTTACTAAATCTACACTACTATTAATCTTCTCATCGTTCCCATCACCCATCTCCTTCCACTTATGACTGTATGACTGTAACTTTGTTGCTGGCAATCCTTATGATTTATATTGATATATTGACCATCATTTGTGTTATAAATGTTGTACCTTGATGAAGGTATCTTTTCTTTTATGTACACTGAGAGCATATGCACCAAGACAAATTCCTTGTGTGTCCAATCACAGTTGGCCAATAAAAAATTCTATTCTATTCTATTCTATTCTATTCTATTCTATTCTATTCTATTCTATTCTATTCTATTCTATAGGGCATCTGGAGCTGTTCTTAATCAGATGATGATATAATCATCATCATCATCATGAGCATCTGAGATTATCAAAAGCAGCATTTCTTAACCTTGGCAACTTGAAGATGTGTGGACTTTAACTCCCAGAATCTTCAGGTTGCCAATTTTTCCTCAATGGTGACCTAAAAAAGACGTTGAGACTCTGGAAAGAGTGCAGAGAAGAGCAACAAAGATGATTGGGGGGCTAAAACATATGAAGAAGAGTTGCAGGAACTGGGTATGTCTAGTCTACCAAATAGCAGTCCTCCAATATTTGAGGTGCTGCCACAAAAGAAGAGAGGGTCAATCTATTGTACAAAGCTCCTGTGGGCAGGACAGAAGCAATGGATGGAAACTTATCAAGGAGAGATTCAAACTAGAACGAAGAAGAAATTTCCTGTTAGTGAGAACGATTAACCAGTGGAATGGCTTTTCTTCAGAAATTGTGGGTGCTCCATCAATGGAGATTTTTAAGAAGATACATGACTGTCACTTGTCTGAAATGGTACAGGATCTCCTGCTTGAGCAGGAGGTTGGACTAGAAGGCCTCCAAGCCCCTCCCTACTCCTCTTCTGTTTTTAAGGTCTCTGACTCATGATGAAGTTCTTCCATGTTTGACTGGCAGTGTTCCCCCCACCACCACCACCAGTATGTGAAGTCGCTCATCCCATTCTCTAGCCACTTGAAAAATGGAGCGCAGCAAAATTGCAACTTCCCTGCTGGGTACTTCATTGGAAAAGAATTTCTTGGGAAGCAGCCTAGCAGACACATGGCTCTCAGATATTCTTAGAAAGCCATCGATCTTTTTAAGGGGTTGCTGCAGCTGCATTTGCTGTACCAAAAACCCTCCGTAGAAACAGGTCCCTGATGATACTGGTCTGAAATGCCCCTGTCCTGCTAGGTACCATAACACAAAGACCACTAAATCTAGAAAAAGGTCATTAAGGCTTTCTAATTAATTCCCTTTCTCTAAATATTTTTGAAATGGCATGAGAGGGAGACAGAGGGAAGAAGAGAGGGAGACAGAGAGGGAGAGATAGAAGGAGGGAGAGAGAGGGGGAGAGAGAGAGGGAGAGTGGGAGAGAGAGAAGGAAAGGGGGGAGAAAGGTAAAGAGAGAGAGATGGAGAGAGAAAGTGAGAGCAGGAGAGAAAGAGAGAGAGAGGAGGGAGAGAGGGGGAGAAAAAGAAAGAGAAAGAGAAAGACAGAGAGAGACACACACACACACACACAGAGACAGAGAGAGAAAGAAAGAGAAAGACGGAGAAGCATTAATACCATTTTATAATGCCTTGGTAAGACCACACTTGGAATATTGCATCCAGTTTTGGTCACCACAATGTAAAAAAGATGTTGAGACTCTAGAAAGAGTGCAGAGAAGAGCACCAAACATGATTAGGGGACTGGAGGCTAAAACATATAAAGAATGGTTCCTGGAATTGGATATGTCTAGTCTGATGAAAAGAAGGACTAGAGGTGACATGATAGCAGTGTTCCAATATCTCAGAGTTGCCACCAAGAAGAGAAGGTTTAACTATTCTCTAAAGCACTTGAGGGTAGGACAAGAAGCAATGGATGGAAACTAATCAAGGAGAGAAACAACCTAGAACTAAATTTCCTGACAGTTAGAACAATTAACCAGTGGAACAATTTGCCTCCAGAAGTTGTGAATGCTCCAACACTGGAAGTTTTTAAAAAGATGTTGGATAACCAAGTGGTGTAGGGTTTCCTGCCTAAGCAGGAGGGTTGGACTAGAAGACCTCCAAGGTCCCTTTCCACTCTATTATTCTATTCTATTCTATTCTATTCCCCTCATCATCATTCACATTTAGACTTCCATGAGACCCATAGTCTCATGTCCAGTTATCCCCTATTTCCAAAAGAAAAATATTTAATCTTTCTTGTAGCTCAGACTACAATAACCATGAAGGTTCAGTGTCTACCAGTGACTGGATAATAAGAGGCTGTTCCTACAGCAGACTTTGTGGGCTGACTGGAACTGAGTAGATCCCTGTCTGAGATCATGTCATCTTCACGGTCTTCTGTAGTTCTCCAGTTTGTCCTTCGTTGCAAGAAGCAGAGAAATACCTTTTCCCAACCAGAGCAGGAAAAACCTACTCTAGAGGCGGCTTCAGAGGTGGAGATAGAAATAGAGGGGACATCACGAGGACCTGTCCCTCAAGAAGAGTTCTAAAGTGTTTTTGTGCCGCAGGCAAGTGGGACATGAGGATAATGCCCAGGGCAAGGAAATGGAGAGAAGAAATGTTTAGAAAGTTCTCTATTTCTTCTTTTAGGTATTTCTATCTCCCAAACCTCAGAGCCAAAACAACAGCTGCAAGATTGGAATCTAGGAAACGACATTACCTTGAGAGCTTATTACCTTGGGAACTGTTTCAGGTAGGTGGGTAGGTTGGTTCACTATAAACTGGCCTTAGGGGATCTCTCTTTCTTTCTAGCTTATCTTATCTTTATTCTAGCTGTTTAGCTAGATCTAGCTTAAGATCTAGCTTAAGATCTTAATCTAGATCTAGTTTAAGATTTAGTTTATTTTATCTTTATTCTAGCTGTTTCCACCGGGTTTCTTGGCATCTCTAAATTGAGATCCAGTTCCTGATTTGCTCATGCTTTGGAGCAAGGAAGCAGTTTGGGTCCGACTCCAAGGTGAATCGACGAAGACATGGAATCTGCATCAGCGGTGAAGAGAATAGGGTTTTCTGGGACAAATATCTGAAGATTCTCAGTCATCCAGGTCATGGTTATTCCAAAGGTGCTTTTTCAAGAAGCAAATGGACCTTCTTTGTTTTTCCTTGAAGACATTTTGGTTGTCCTCCAAGAAGCTTCTTCACTTCTGAAGAACTGGAGCTGAAGAAGCTTTTTGGACGAGAAGTGAAACATCTTCATGGCAAAACGAAGAATGTCCAGTTGGCGCTTGAAAAATCACCTTTGGGAAATTTTCTGGGGCAAGTACCATATGTATGGGAATGTTGGCTTGGACTTCAGATCACATTGCTACAGAAAGTAACTTTGACTGAAGAAAGCATGTTTGACCTTAAATCAGTGTTTCTCCCCTTTTTACAGCCTTGTTTCCTGAAGTCTATAAAACTTCTAAGCCAGCATTTCCATGTATATCTGAGCTGGCAACCACACCAAAATCCTTGGGACGTACAGAATTCCAAAGGAACAAACATTAAATTAGATCTGAGCTCCCCTTTGAAGTGCAAGATTAGAATGTCAGTCCACATATTCTGTTATACCAGGTTACAGAGACTGAATACTTGGAATCATCCCGCTTTGATATTTCATCTGAAGAATCAGATCATGGACCATTCCAGTGGTGAGTTTCAATTTTTTTTACTACCGGTTCTGTGGGTTTAGCTTAGTGGGCATGGCACGGCTTGGTGAGCGTGGCTTGGTGGGCGTGGCAAGGGAAGGATATTTCAAAATCTTTATTCCCACCCCACTCCAGAGGAAGGATACTGCAAAATCTCCATTTCCTCCTGATCAGCTGGGACTTGGGAGGCAGAGAATGGATGGGGGTGGGGCCAGTCAAAAATTTTACTACCGGTTCTCCGAACTACTCAAAATTTCCACTACCAGTTCTCCAGAACTGGTCAGAACCTGCTGAAACCCACCTCTGGACCATTCTTGAATCGTATTTTTTTTAAAATTTGAATTTATATCCCGCCCTTCTCCAAAGACTCAAGGCGGCTTACAATGTGTTAAGCAATAGTCTTCATCCATTTGTATATTATATACAAAGTCAACTTATTCCAATAGTTCAAAAATAAAGTAATGCATGATCTTTTGTCTGCTGGCACTAAGAATGTCCTTGTAGGAGCGTATGTTCTGCAGAAGAAGCTTGCCAATCATTGAGTGAAGGTGATGTAGAGCCAAGGTCTTTCAGTGGAGATTTCAAACTGAAGAGCCAAGTTAAGGACATACCACAACCATCTGCCCTGTTGCACTCTATGGCACTGAATGCTGGGCAGCAACAACAGGGACCGAAAGCTATCTCCATGCCATGGAAATGCGAAGGCTCCATTGGATATTGGGCATCTCCCTTCTTGACCACATCACAAATGACACCATTTGACAGCATTTTGGTGTGGCACCAATTATAGAGAAGATGAGAGAAGGTTGACTCCACTGGTACAGACAGGTCCAGAAAGCAGCACTTTCCACTGTGGCCAAGACTGACTACCAACTAGAAGTCAAAGGCCAACGACCTTTCAGGCACCCAAAACAGAGATGGCAAGACCAGTTGTGGGTTCTACTTACCTTTTTCTATTGTGCGCATGTGCAGATCGTCCATTATGACATCTGGGTGGGTGGGTGGAGCCTCCCACTGCTTTTACCGCTTTTGTAGAACCGGGAGCAACCCACCACTGGGCAAGACACCATCATCAAAGATATGCAAGCTGTGGGCCTGCGCCCTGGAGACTCAGGGCACAGGCCCTGACCATGCAAAGTGACACTCAATGATCTGAAAAGCAGACCCTGCACCTGTGGGAATATGCTAGGAAGAAGGAGGAGGAGGAGGAGGAGGAGGAAGAAGAAGAAGAAGAAGAAGAAGAAGAAGAAGAAGAAGAAGAAGAAGAAGAAGAGGAGGAGGAGGAGGAGGAGGAGGAGGAGGAGGAGGAGGAGGAGGAGGAGGAGGAGGAGGAGGAGAAGGAGGAGGAGGAGGAGGAGGTGGAAAAGAAGAAGAGGAAGAGGAGGAGGAGAAGGAGAAGGAGAAGGAGAAAAAGAAGAAGAGGAAGAAGAAGGAGGAGGAGAAGAAGGAGGAGGAGAAGGAGAAAGAGAAGGAGAAGAAGAAGAAGGAGGAGGAGGAGGAGGAGGAGAAAGAGGAGGAGAAGAAGGAGGAGGAGAAGAAGGAGGAGGAGAAGCAGAAGAAGAAGAAGAAGAAGAAGAGGAAGAAGAAGAAGAAGAAGAAGAAGAAGAGGAAGAAGAAGAAGAACTCATCATCAAGGACAGGCACCAACAGCCAAATATCAGTTAAACTATTAGAGAAGACATTTTCCTGGATGAATATCCTCTTTCCCCCCCCACCCAAAAACTCTCCAAATCATTTCCTAGGAGAATGGAAAAATGTATTTGAATTAAACTGGTTTTTAAAACACGTGAATCTCCTACTCAGATGATTAAAAGGGAAGATTCAGACATTCTGGCTAGTTAACTTTCCCAGTGAAGGATATTAATGGCTAAGAAACATTGATCTCCAATTCCCAAGATTAAAGGATCCAAGAACCGTCACAGAGATTTATTGAACTTTGACAACCGAACTAGAAACAGAAACTCAGACGCAGCGAGTCTTCTGAAGGCAACCAGAATAAAGATGAAACTGAACGGAACCATAGATCTTCCTGGCATCCCTTTTCTATTGTTGCCTCTCGGGCATCCGTTGCGAGTCTTATTCTTTTTTCAGTGCCTTGATTTAATAGATACTATTGGAGGGGATGACCTTGGAAGGGCCTAGAGAATATTCATTTCAGAAATGTCTTCAGTTGTCAGCATTGACTTTGGAAAGCATCGAGAAGCATTCAGATGTTTTCCTCCTGCTGCATGAAATGCTGAGTTAAACTTCTAAAACAACTTGGACATGCTGTATTCTCAGGTGTGCATCGAACAATTAAAAGGTATACAGTGGTGGGAGCAAATTGCTATGGCGATCAGAGCTGGGTTACGAAGGGTCAGGTTGTCCTCCCTGCTTCGACACATCACTATCTTTGATGGCTATATAATAATCCCTGCATCGGAGGAAGTGTTGTTTTCAAGATATTGGCCGAGGACCATGAATGGAAACGTTCTTCTTCTGCTTTTATGTCACCCTGAAGGATCCTCTAAGGAAAGTTGGCCATATGAGAACATAATAGATAAGTAGGGTCTAGTGGTTAAGACACCAGGCTAGAAACCAAGAGATTGTGAGTTCTAGGCCTGCCATAGCCATGAAAGCTGGTTGGGTGACTTTGGGCCAGTTACCAGGAGATGAGGAGGTCTAGTCAGTGGTGGAATTCAAATTTTTTAACTACTGGCTCTGTGGGTGTGGCTTGGTGGGCGTGGCAAGGGAAAGATACTGTAAAATCTCCATTCCATCCCCACTCCAGGGGAAGGATACTGTAAAATCTCCATTCCCTCCCCACTCCCAGGGAAGGATACTGTAAAATCTCCATTCCCACCCCACTCCAGGGGAAAGATACTGTAAAATCTCCATTCCCTCTCCACTCCAGGGGAAGGATACTGTAAAATCTCCATTCCCTCCCCACTCCCAGGGAAGGATACTGTAAAATCTCCATTCCCACCCCACTCCAGGGGAAAGATACTGTAAAATCTCCATTCCCTCCCCACTCCAGGGGAAGGATACTGTAAAATCTCCATTCCCACTAAACTCCAGGGAAAGGATACTGTAAAATCTCCATTCCCTCCCCACTCCAGGGGAAGGATACTGCAAAATCTCCAATCCCACCAAGCTCCAGGGGAAGGATACTGTAAAATCTATGTTCCCTCCCTACTCCAGAGGAAGGTTACTGCAAAATGCCCATTTCCTCTCAATCAGCTGGGGCTCAGGAAGCAGAGAATGGATGGGGGCAGTCAGAGGTGGTATTTACCGATTCTCCGAACTATTCAAACTTTCCGCTACCGGTTCTCCAAAACTGCTCAGAACCTGCTGAATAGCACCTCTGGTTCTAATCCTGTTTTAGTCATGAAAGCCTGTTGTGTGGCTTTGGGCCAGTCACCAGGAGACGGTGAATTCTAATCCTGCCTTATCATGAAAGCTGGTTGGGTGGTTTTGGGCCAATCACCACAAGACTGTGATTTCTAGTCCTATTTGGCCATGAAAACCAGATGAACTAATCACCAGGAAATGGTGAGTTCTAATCCTGCTTTAGGCATGAAAGTTGACTGGATGATTTTGGGCCAGTCACTCTCTCTCAGCCCAACTCACCCCGCAAGGTTGTTGTGGGGAAAATAGGAGAAGGAAGGTGCGTTAGATATGTTTGCTGCCTTGAGTTATTTGTAAAAATAGTAAAGGTAGAATACAAATAAATAAATAAGTTAATAAATAAGTAAAACTAAATATTAGATTAGGTAAGCTCTTAGTCTTCACCATATGGCCCTTCTTCCATTCTTCCGTTAAAATATACAGGTAATATCATATACACAGCCCGTATATAATATCCTATGAAATGAATGTGAGCTGTATAATAATATTTGGTGGATGGCTTTGGCTTGGTCTTCATCGATATTCTGAGCTGGCAAAAGCTCTGTACTTCAGATTTTTCCAAGCAATTTTTCCAAGCAGCTAATAATCTGCCTCATTCTTAACTATTCCATATCTTCTGTCTGAGAAACAGTCTTTGCATAAAGGCAGGTAATTAAAAGATTCTGAGATTAATGCTCTTTCAGAGCATATCCACACTATGAAAAAAGACACTCTTATTTTTGTGAAAAATAGATAAAGCATTAAAATGAAAGAACGGCTGGAGGGAAATGAGGAGTTTTAATTATAATGGTGGGTATTTGTTGTGTTGTTGTCGTTAAACGGCTTTTAGTTATTGTTATTGCCTTGTCATCTCCAGTTTTCCCCCCAAGCCAATTTGATATTTTCGCTAAGAAAAAATATCCATGCGCGAGCAGCAATCTTGGTTACTAAGAATAAAACAGTAGAGTTTTGATAGAATCCTAGAGAAATCTATTAAGAAATAAATCCCAAGGCTCAATGAGCATTAAGTCCTAATTGTACAATGAGAAATCTTTTTTCCCTTGGGTGGATTTCCTCTTGCTTCCATCTACCCCTAAACTTTCAAAAGCAGTTTCTAGAAATTGCAAAAATAATAATAATAAAAAAAATCATTCAATCAATGCCCTGTTGTATACTATTACATGCAAAAAGGAAAGAAAAGAGATGCGCAATCCTTAGTGCTTGAGCAGGAGATTGGCTTAGAAGACCTCTAAGCAGTGGTGAAATCTAAATTTCTTTCCTACCGGTTCTGTGGGCGTGGCTTGGTGGTGTCATGTGACTGGGTGGGTGTGGCTATGTAAACATGTGACGGGGGAATCAAAAGACAGAAACTCACTAACAATGTCCTGCTGGAGCAGGGTTGGACTAGATGACCTCCAGGCCCCTTCCAGCTTTGGATTATCCTCCGAAGCTGCGTCTAGTGCCAGGTTTGTAATCCTTCCTTTCTCTCCTTCCTTCCTTCCTTCCTTCCTTCCTTCCTTCCTTCCTTCCTTCCTTCCTTCCTTCCTTCCTTCCTTCCTTCTGTTGTGTCTTGCCCGCTCTCACCGCAGCCGGGGCCTTCTTATCTGCTTCCGAACGCTGACGAATGTCCTAGTATGCCTCCCGGCCCCAGCCCTGGCTCCATGCCCAGACAGGCTGAGGAGGAGGAAGCACCTCCGGCCCCAGCCCTGGCTCCATGCCCAGACAGGCTGAGGAGGAGGAAGCACCTCCCGGCCCCAGCCCTGGCTCCATGCCCAGGCAAACGGAGCAACTAGACTCCTCTCCCTCCCCCACAGCATGTGAGCCTGAGGGAGGTCAATTACCAACAGCTGCCGACTGGAGTGACCCTCACTTCAGAAGAATTGAAAGGCGGCGGTGTCAGAAGGAAGGGAGGGGCAGGCCCGGATAAGTGCTGAGTCATGGAGCCACACCCCATGGCCTATATAAAGGATCTGCTTTCTGGCATTCTCGGAGTCAGGCAAAGTCTAAACATATCTTGCTGAAGTCACTTCCTGATCTCCTGCCTGCCTTGAGGACTTTGCTAGGACTTTGGCAGAGCTGCAGAGGCACGCCTGATTCGGATTTCCCTGACCCGGCCGTCAGCGGAGGAGTGGAACACGACACCTTCCTTCCTTTCTTCCTTCCTTCCCACCCTCCCTCCCTCCCTTTTTTTACTTTTAAAGCATTTAAAAATAAAAAGGCAACTCAGCTGGGATTGTCAGAGGCTTTTTTTAACCCTTTAAAAGCATTTTTTTTACAACCTATTCGGCCAAAGGGGTTGTAAAAAAAATGCTTTTAAAAGTAAAAAAAAAATGGTCTCTGACGATCGCGTGGCTCAGCTGGGCATGGTGGGGGCGGGGGGGTAAGGACTTTTGCTACCGGTTCTCTGAACCACCCACTGCCATCGCTACCGGATTGGCTGATCCGGTCTGAACCGGGATCATTTCACTCCTGCCTCTAAGGTTCTTGCCAACTCTATTATTCAATGTTCTATGTTCTTAATTTACCTTAAAGTGGAGTCACAGTTTAGACCAGTGATGGTGAATCGTTTTGGCACCAAGTGCCGAAAAGAGCATGCCCACACACAGCACCAAGTACCGAGAAGGCAGAGCTCATCAGAGCCGCGACCAGGAAGAGGAGTTGCCCAGGAGGCATGTACATGCCGGATAAGGTACTTCTGGTTTCTGGCGCACATAGGCGCTCTGGCCAACAAGTCTTCCGGTTACTGCCATGCATGCCTACATCCAGATCAGCTGGCCAGTGTGCATGCTCATACCGGAAAATGGAAGACCAGCTCTTCCGGTTTCTGGCACTGCCGCATGCACAAAGGCCAGCTGATCATTCCATGCGCACCAGAAACCCGGAAGAGGAACGGGCGACGCCACGCGTGCCAGGCGACATGGCTTCAGCATGCATGCCACAAGTTCAACATCATGGGTTTAGATTGTTGTTTCTCAACCTTGGCAACTTTAAGATGGTGGATTTTACCTCCCAGAATTTCCCAGATGTTATAGATGTAAATGCGCATGCAACCCATTTTACCCATCTAAGTCAGCTTAGAAGCATTTTCAGCTTCAAAAGAGGGTGACAATGGCTTACACAAAGGGATAACAGGAAATGCTTTATGGAGTTGAAGGAGATGAATATTGTGCCTTCTGCGATTCTGGAGCTCAAGGATATTATTTCCACAATACGCACGGAATCAAGTTGTGGCTTTTTCCTTCATCGTCAGCAAGGGAGAAGTTCATCCCACATTTTAACTCTGAAGTAGATTCAATATCAGATAGAAAAAGACGCTCTCTGTTATAGCAGAATTTAATCATAAAGTGTAACGTTTAAATATCCTTAGCTGTGAAAGTCTTTCTTTGTATTTTTATTTTTATTTTGTCACAATAGTATACACAAGCATCAACATAAAACAACAACACATCACATAAGCATTTACTGGTTCACCACAACTATGATGAATATTTATGTGGAAGAACCAAGCGCTACAAATAAAAATATTCCCCTTCCTTCCTATCAAAGTAAAATTAAGCCTGTATATGTCTATGGAGATTTTCAATTATCCAGGTCATGATTGCCCTGAAGGTACTGTTCCAAAAGGCAACTGTATTTAGTTTTTTCCTTGAAGTCATTTTACTTCTCATCCAAGAGCTTCTTCAGTTCTGACTGAATTGTGGAGAATGGAAGGATTTATATTCCTTGCAGTCATCTGGTCATTAGCATTCTCTCTGAGAGTCATTTTTTTATTTTTATTTTTTTTTGTTTACATTTATACCCCGCCCTTCTCCGAAGACTCAGGGCAGCTTACAGTGTATAAGGCAATAGTCTCATTCTATTTGTATATTTTTACAAAGTCAACTTATTGCCCCCCCAACAATCTGGGTCCTCATTTTACCTACCTTATAAAGGATGGAAGGCTGAGTCAACCTTGGGCCGGGCTCGAACCTGCAGTAATTGCAGGCTTTGTGTTCTTAATAACAGGCTTTACCAGCCTGCGCTATTCACCGGCCCATTGAGGCCACTTGGAGGTTTATCTGTGCCCTCAGCGTCACCTGAGTGGTGCAAATGGGTGTGGAGCCTTCTTGGAACTGTGGAAAGGACTCTTTTGTAGACTGGAGATAGATGATGTCATATCCCTCCCCCTCTGTTGAGAGAGGGCTGTTCAATTTTAACATAGGTGACCTCTTTGACCCCTCTTTCAAACTAGAGGTCCTCTCTGTGGCTCAGACTGGTAAGACAGTCTGTTATTAACAGCAGCTGCTTGCAATTACTGCAGATTCAAGCCCCACCAGGCCCAAGGTTGACTCAGCCTTCCATCCTTTATAAGGTAGGTAAAATGAGGACCCAGATTGTTGGGGGCAATAAGTGTTGTGTCTCGTCCGATCTCACCTCAGCCGGGGTCTTCTTATCTGCTTCCAAACACGGAGGAATGTTCTAGTATGCCTCCCGGCCCCAGCCCTGGCTCCATGCCCAGACAGGCTGAAGAGGAAGAAATACCTCCAGCCCCCAGCTCTGGCTCCATGCCCAGGCAAACGGAGCAACTACACCCCTCCCCCTCCTCCACAGCATGTGAGCCTAAGGGAGGTCAATTACCAACAGCTGCCGACTGGAGTGACCCTCGCGTCAGAAGACTTGATAGGCGGAGGCAACAGAAGGAAGGGAGGGGCAGGCCTGGATAAGTGCTGAGTCATGGAGCCACCCCATGGCCTATATAAAGGATCTGCTTTCTGGCATTCTCTGAGTCAGGCAAAGTCTAAACATATCTTGCTGAAGTCACTTGCTGGTCTCCTGCCTGCCCTGTGGACTTTGCTAGGACTTTGGCAGAGCTGCAGAGGCACACCTGATTTGGATTTCCCTGACCCGGCCGTCAGCGGAGGAGTGGGACAGGACAATAAGTTGACTTTGTATATAATATACAAATGGATGAAGACTATTGCTTGACATAGTGTAAGCCGCCCTGAGTCTTCGGAGAAGGGCAGGATATAAATGCAAATAAAAAAAAAATGTGGACTTTGTTGTCTTCAAATGAGTGGCCTTTGTCTTTGAAATGCAGATGGACTGCATCCTGATGGGTTTGTTTTCCTTTGTTGTGCTATGACTGTGATGGTGAACCTATGGCATGTGTGCCCAAAGTGGCACACAGAGCCAAGTCGACTGGCACGCACGGCCTCGCCTGTTCTTCTTGCGTCATGTGCGCGTGATGATCAGCTGGCTTTCGCGTGTGTCCGGCAGTGCTGGAAACTGCAGAGCTGGTCTTCGGTTTTCTGGCGTGTGCATGCACTCTGGCCAGCTGATTGTTGAGTGCCCATGTGTGCTGGAAACCAGAAGTGTACACGGCGGAAATTGGAAATGTGCACTAGAAACAGGAAGCTCATTTTCCGGCATGCGCATGCCCCTTGGGCAGTTCCTCTTCTGGGTTTTGTCCCTGACGAGCATGCATGTGCATGCGCTCCCTTTTCGACATTCAGTGCCGAAAAGGTTCACCATCACTGTGCTATGAGAAGCACTGTGCTATGAGAAGCTCACCGCTGTGAGTCCTTCGGGAGAAGGGCGGTATAAAAATTAAAATATTATTATTATTATTATTATTATTAAAACATCTTCAAGGAAAAAACAAAGAAAGTCCAGTTGCCTTTTGAAAAAGCCCCTTGGGACAACCATGACCTGGATGATTGAGAATCTCCATTGGCATTTGGGTTAAGCACTTATCTCTCTCTATATATGTTTCCTTTCTCCCTTCCTACTCTATATGTTTGCATATAATTCTAGATGTTTAGGTACAGGATAAACGGACACATGTCAAAAGATACATGGGGGTTGGAGACCTTAAGGCTGATGCAACTCATTCTTTTAATAAGCATCGTTCCTCCTTAAAGTGATGTTAATGAACTGTGTACGTTCAGGCATGGGGCAGAGATTAAAGCAGACATTAATTGTATATATTTGCATACTTCCCATCTATTGTAATAGCTCACAGAGCAATGTCAATGATCAAATGAAATTAGACCTTGGGGTTATTATATTTTTTCCCTCTAGGCACACAATAGCTGTGTTCTGGTAATATAGCTGACTCAGCCAGAGGGTTGGCAGACTAAACACCCCTGTGTGCCAGCCGTATCCTATCACAGATATTCTGCTTAAAAGAACATTCATCTTTTGGATCATCTTAGCTGTTTCAAAGGTGCCTGAGCAGCTGTTTCTTCTTTAAAAAAACTGTTACACACACACAAACACACACACGTATGTATGTATGTATCTATACAGGTCTCCAATTGTGTTTCCTTTTTGGGAGGAGATACATAAACCTTTAAGAAACCAAAATGTAGATAGAGAGCAGAATAACATTATTAGTTCTGTGCTTGTTCCGCTTTTGAATTCAAATACAAATAGTTGCTATGGTAATTAACAATTTAATGGAGGTCAAGGAGACAACAGTAACCTAGGAATGCAAATCAAAACAGCTTCTGATAAATGCTTGTCTGAATGGTTTGTTTTTAACATAGAAGCAGTGGTGGGATTCAAATAATTTAACAACCAGTTCTCTGCCCTAATGATTTCTTCCAACAACCAGTTCACCAAACGGTTGAGAAAGTTAACAACCGATTCTCCCGAAGTGGTGTGAACTGGCTGAATCCCACCACTGCATAGAAAAATAGTCCAAATCCAGTCCAGAGTTCCAAGATCCAGATCAGTTTTTGTCTCTTTTTAGAATGCACCATTTAAAACATAATTGTCTTACTTACTTATAAGTAAGTAAGAAAACATATACAATTCACCGCTTTTTTAAAAATACTATGCATCGGGCAGAATAGTGTAGAAAAAGAAATGCATCAAGAAAAATTGACTGAAAGCATACTCAGAATGTTCACAGACAAGTCTAAAACTGCTGCAGAAATGAAGCAGATCAAACATAAGCTTAAACTAATGAGAAACAGCAAGGAACTGAAACGGAGTGATTTATTCATCTTTATTTTGAAATATTTTGAAATATTGACTCAGTTTACAAGCGGAAAAAATAAACTCGGTGGGGGAGGGGAGAGCTTCAAAATTGTTAGACCCGCATAAGTTTTCTCCTAGTAGTTTCCTCATTTCATGAAGTTCTGATCTGTTAAATGTCTATAAGGTAAAGGTAAATGTTAGATTCGGGCAATAACGAGGCAGGAGACCAGATGCATGCCCTAACTCTTTTCCTGGCCGATGCAACAATTTGTAAGAATACGCAGCGAGAAAGATAGTCCATCGGGTCAGTCTAGGCGAAAGTGCCACGGGCGTTGGGCGGTCGCCTGCCAACAGACCTAGTAGGGGTCTATGGTCTGTGACGATTTCGAAGTCACGGCCAAATACATATTCATGGAACTTCTTTACCCCGGAAACTATGGCCAAGGCTTCTCTATCTAGCTGACTATAGTTTCTTTCAGCCGATGACATTGTTCGGGAGTAATACGCTATAGGGGCTTCTGTGCCATTTGGCAACCGGTGGCTGAGCACAGCCCCCACCCCGTAGGGAGATGCATCACAAACTAACACCAATGGCAGCGTGCCATTGTATTGAATCAGTAGGCTATCGCTAGACAGAAGGTTTTTTACTGCTTCGAATGCCCTAGCTTCCGCCTTTCCCCAAGACCACACAGCTGTCTTCGTTAGTAATTTGTGTAGCGGTTCGGCTATGGTCGCCTTATTTTTTAAAAATACCGCGTAAAAGTTGACCAGACCTAAGAATGCCTGTAACTCCGTTTTGTTTTGGGGAGCTGGGGCCTTCCTGATTGCCCTAACCTTGCTCTCAGTGGGGTGGATTCCTTCCTTGTCTATCCGATAGCCCAGGAATTCCACGGATCCTACCCGATCTGGCATTTATTCAGTTTGACTTTGAGACCGCGGACCGGAAAATGCCCAAAACTTTTCTCAGCCGTACCCTAAGTCTTCTAGATTGTCGGCGGATACCAGTATGTCATCAAAGCACGGTACCACCCCGGGAGTCCCTGCAATAGCCGCCCATTAGGTTCTGAAATAACCCTGGAGCCACACTAACCCCAAACTGTAACCGGGTGCATTTAAAAGCACCCCTGTGCTACGATCGCTTGTGCTTCGCCGTGTTGCTATCTACGGGTAACTGCTGATAGGCTTGGGCCAAATCTAGCTTGGCGAAGACCTGGCCTTGCCCCAAAGAGTGCAGTAAGTGTTGTACTACTGGGACGGGTAGGCACTCTTCTGCAACGCTTTATTAAGCGTTGCCTTGTAGTCAGCACAACCGGACCGACCCGTCCGGTTTGATTGGGGTGACTATGGGTGTCTCCCACTTTGCATGGTCAACTGGCACTAGTATTCCCTGGCTTACTAGTTTGTCCAGCTCCCGTCAATTTTGGGCTGGTAACGGAACCCTCCTAGCCTTTAACCGGATAGGGCAACCTGTGGGTCAAGGTTAAAGGAGATCGGGGTCCCCTCGTACTTGCCCAAACAGTCTTTGAAGACGCCCCGAACTCCTTCATTAGTTCGTCTTTTAGGTCGACGCTGCTTCGAAGACTCGGTCACTCCCATGCCCAATGCCGGAACCAGTCCAGTCCCAACAAGCTCGGCAAGGTTCCGTCGACCACGGTGATGGGCAGGGTCTTGTTGTGCTGTCCATACTTGACTTGACGGACGTTACCCCTCGGACGGGATGCGATTTCCTTGGTAATCTTGTACCCTTAGTTTCTGTGGTTGCAGCTTGCGCGCGATGGCTGGCAAACGTTTCACGAGTGTCCCAGGACATGATCGTGATCGATGAACCGTGTCCACTTCCATTCGCACGGCACCCTTCAATGTGTGTTTTAGTAAAATCTTTTTCAAGGCGTGGCTGCTTGGCCTACTCTCACGGCAGTCTGATTAAGTTTCGCGCTTTTTGAATCGACCAATCACGGGCCTCTTCGCTGCTCCCGCGCCTGATTGGTCGGTTTGAATTTTGGCGGGAAGGTTGGGGCGCTCGACAGGCCTGCGCTATGTGCCCTTCCTTCGCACCGCCGACAAGTCGCATCCTTAAACTTGCAGTCTTGTCGTTTGTGTTGTCCCCGCAACTCGCATTCGCCCCGGTCTTCTTTCTCTGGCCTCCCGGTGTGGAAGACTTCTTCCTCTTCCTCGCCTTCCTCCTCGGCCTGGACTTCCTCATTGTGGACCGGGGTTGTTTTCACCCCAGTCCCTGGCGCGATCGGCGTTTGCAGGGTTTCTGCCGCTTGGGTGGACATCTCATGAGCCCTGGCCTCGTCCAAGGCGACTGCCAGTGTTAGGTTGCTTCTGGACAGCAGCCGCCGTCGCAATCGGATGTCTCTGACCCCGCAAATGAGTTGGTCGAGTAATGCGTCTTCCAAGTCTCGATATTCGCAATGGTTGGCGGCTTTTCTCAGCGCTGCCATGTACACACGAATCGATTCGCCCTCTCGTTGCATCCGTTGCCGCAATTCGAACCTTTGAACGAATTTTGAGGGCGTCGGTGCGTAGTGAGCCCGAAGGGCGGTCTGCAGGGTTTGCCACGGTACCGACTGTACCGGCGTTGGCTCCGAAAGCGACTCTGCGGTGTCGAAAACTTCCGAACCGCAGTGGCTTAGGAAGTACGCTCTCTTCCTGTTGTCGGAGACCCCCTGGAGTTCGTTTGCTTCGAGGAAGCACTCGAAACGAGCCATGTATGACCCCCATTTTTCTTTAGCTGGGTCAAATGGCGCTGGCGGTGTGTAGCTGGACATCGCTGCTATCCGCCCTTATTTTGCTGGGTTCGCGTATTCCTGGTTAGCTCAGCTCTTTCCTGAGGCTCTTTTGCCTCGAGATCCCACCTTTGTCGCCAGTGTTAGATTCGGGCAATAACGAGGCAGGAGACCAGATGAGTGACAACAGCTCTTTAGTTTATAGTGAACCCAGCAGCCAACAACAGAAAAACCCCTCTTTATATACAGTTCAGTCGGAGGCAGCGGCCAATCAGCAACGTGCTATTTCCCGCTCTAATTTCCCTCCAAAACTCTTAAAGATACATTACAGTAAAGGTTCCCCTCGCACATACGTGCTAGTCGTTGCTGACTCTAGGGGGCGGTGCTCATCTCTGTTTAAAAGCCGAAGAGCCAGCGCTGTCTGAAGATGTCTCCGTGGTCATGTGGCCGGCATGACTCAACGCCAAAGGCGCATGGAACGCTGTTACCTTCCCACCAAAGGTGGTCCCTATTTTTTCTACTTGCATTTTTACATGCTTTCGAAACTGCTAGGTTGGCAGAAGCTGGAACAAGTAAAGGGAGCTCACCCCGTTACATGGCAGCACTAGGGATTCGAACCACTGAGCTGCTGACCTTTCAATTGAAGAGTTTCAGTCATTGAGGTCATGGTTGTCCTGAAGAATTGGAGAAGCTGCTTCGATGAGAAGCAAAATGCTTTCTAAGAAACAAAACCCAAGAAAGTCCAGCTGCCTTCTGGAAAAGCACCTTTGGGATTCTGATCTGCTAATTCTAATTATGTTCCTCCATTTCCTTTATCTCTAGTTATGCCCCAAAGCACAAGGATATGAAGAACGATTTCTCTCAATTTCTACCTAGCAAATTCATTAACAGTCACTGGCGTTTGAAGAAATTTCCATCTGGTTCAGTTCCAAGTGGGGAGAAAGACAGTGGAAACATGGAAGCTGATTGGAAAAATGGTTTAATGAAGCAGAGCCATCAAGCACATGGGTCCTGGTGCAGCTGACCACATGGAGTTGAGAGAGAGGATAACCTCTCTTGGGATTTGAACTTGAACTTCCTGTTTCTGTGGCTGCTGTAGGGGGTCAGAGCTAACCTTGTAGGTTTTCTGAGTCAAGCTTGGTTGAAGCTTGCTGGGTGATGCAATGTCCCCAGGTGATTTTGTAATGCAGTGAGCCCTGCTGCTAGATAATCCTATTATGTCCTGGAGGGTCGTGTCTTAATCCCATCACCCTGGAGCTGAAGGTCTTTTGTGTTGTAGATAGGCTGGCCCAGTCTTTCTCAACGGGCACCACATATCTGTTGGAGGCTGTTTTCCAAGAATATGTTTCTCCTTTAGAGAAATATAATATTCTGCCGTTTTTAAATATTTCCCAAAATATTTCATTCTTCTAGGAGAGTGGTGGGTTCTAACTTTCTACATTGGTTATCAAAGACTGCTAAAGAATCCCTGTCTGCCATTAAACGGAAGCTACTTAGAAAGGCTGAACAGATCAAAAGACTGTGTGTGTCGATGCATGTATATATATGTAAGTAGAGGTAGTCCTTGCTTAACAACTGTTTAGTGACCATTTGAAGTTAACACAGACCCCACAAAAGATTCTTACCACCTAGTTCTAGAGATGCTGGCACCTCCCCTATGGTCACATGACTGCTTTTCAGGCACCTGGCTACTGGTTTACCTTTACAGCTGATTGCAGTATATATAAATTGAAAATATTTGCAGATCCCTCGCATCCTGGACATAAACTGTTTCAACTCCTACCCTCAAAACGACGCTATAAAGCACTGCACACCAGAACAACTAGACACAAGAACAGTTTTTTCCCGAAGGCCATCACTCTGCTAAACAAATAATTCCCTCAGCACTGTCAGACTATTTACTGAATCTGCACTACTATTAATCGTTTCATAGTTCCCATCACCAATCTCTTTCCACTTATGACTGTATGACTATAACTTGTTGCTGGCAATCCTTATGATTTATATTGATATATTGATCATCAATTGTGTTGTAAATGTTGTACCTTGATGAACGTATCTTTTCTTTTATGTACACTGAGAGCATATGCACCAAGACAAATTCCTTGTGTGTCCAATCACACTTGGCCAATAAAAATTCTATTCTATTCTATTCTATTCTTTATAAACCTAGTTTATTTCTCTTTGGGTTACTTGCTTTTTAGATTCTGCCCCCGCCACCCTCCAGATGTTTTGTATGGCTTAATGACCCCACTATTGAGGATCATGAACCCAGCTAAGTGTAAAGTTAGATCTTTCTTTCCACAGCCCTGTGAATTTGTAATTGATTAACCCTGTGGGAATTTAATTTGCAGAAGAGGTAAGCACTCTCAGGTGTCTCTACAGCAGCTTCACCAAACACATACCTTCCGTACCATATGACTGTCACTGGGTGTTGTGCCCTGTGATTCTTGATAAGTGTATCTTGTCTTTTTATGTACACTGAGTGCATATGGACCAAAGACAAACCCCTTGTGTGTCCAATCACACTTGGCCAATAAAGAATTCTATTCTATTCTATTCTATTCTACTCTACCTATGCTATGCTATGCTGTTCTGTTCTGTTCTACTCTACTCTATTTCTCTTCTCTTCTCTTCTCTTCTCTTCTCTTCTCTTCTCTTCTCTTCTCTTCTCTTCTCTTCTCTTCTCTTCTCTTCTCTTCTCTCTCTCTCCTTTCCTCTCTCCTCTCTCTCTCCTCTCCTCTCCTCTCCTCCCCTCCTCTCCTCTCCTCTCCTCTCCTCTCCTCTCCTCTCCTCTCCTCTCCTCTCCTCTATTCTACTCTATTCTATTCCTCTTCTACTCTGCTCTACTCTATTCTACTGTACTCTACCTATTCTATTCTATTCTATTCTATTCTATTCTATTCTATTCTATTCTATTCTATTCTATTCTATTCTATTCTATTCTATTCTATTCTAGGGATGTTGGAACTACAGTTCCCAGAGTTCCCAGCCCAGACAGCACAGCTGGCAGTAGTGTAAATAGTGAACTTTTTGATTGTGCAACCTTAGAATTTGAGCACCTACTCCTCAAATATGTATACTATTTATAAATTATAACTAAGTACATGATTCACATTGTAACCATAATGAGGACAATATCCCATCAAGCTGATGTTGATCCTTAGCAACCGCATAGATGCTCTTTTTCCAGGATGAATGACAAAACCATATTCCCCCCAAATATATACGATATTGCGCATATGCTTTATAAAGTATGTGTATAGTTTATAATTTT
Source organism: Ahaetulla prasina (assembly GCF_028640845.1). NCBI lineage: Eukaryota > Metazoa > Chordata > Lepidosauria > Squamata > Colubridae > Ahaetulla > Ahaetulla prasina. The sequence goes on from NC_080541.1 coordinate 16,763,893, forward strand.
TTACATTAAAAGTATAAGTAAGCATTCTTCTATTTCCTTTCCAGACACTAAGGAATCCGCTTGTGCATTTGATTTTGGAAATACAGCTATAAATGGAAAATTCTAAAACAGAATGGAACAAAGAGTTGATGAAAACCCAGCCAGGAATTTTTACAGTTATAATACCACTCCTTTTAATACTGGTGGGTTTTAGGCTTGAAAGAGAAAAATTTTAATGGGATAACAGAATTGGAAGGGTTCTTGGAGGTCTTCTAGTCCAACCCCCTGCTCAAGCAGGAAACCTATATCATTCTGGACAAATGGATGTCCACTCCCTTCTAAAAAGCCTCCAGTATTGGAGCACCCACAACTTCTGAGGGCTGTTCCACTGGTTGGTTGTTGATTGTTCTTACTGTCAGGAAATGTCTCCTTAGTTCTAGGTTGCTTCTCTCTTTGTTCATTTTCTATCCATTGTCTTGCCTTCTGGTGCTTTGGAAAACAGGTTAACCCCCTCCTTCTTTGTGGCAGCCCTTCAAATATTGGAACACTGCTATCATGTCTCCCCTAGTCCTTCTTTTCACTAGACTAGACGTACCCAACTCCTGCAAAAGTTCTTCATGTGTCTTTAGCCCCCCTTCCAAATAGAATAGAATAGAATAGAATAGAATAGAATAGAATAGAATAGAATAGAATAGAATTTTTTATTGGCCAAGTGTGATTGGACACACAAGGAATTTGTCTTTGGTGCATATGCTCTCAGTGTGCATAAAAGAAAAGATACGTTCATCAAGGTACAACATTTACAACACAATTGATGGTCAATATATCAATATAAATCATAAGGATTGCCAGCAACAAAGTTACAGTCATACAGTCATAAGTGGAAGAAGATGGGTGATGGGAACGATGAGAAAATTAATAGTAGTGCAGATTTAGTAAATAGATTGACAGTGTTGAAGGAATTATTTGTTTAACAGAGTGATGGCCTTTGGGAAAAAACTGTTCTTGTGTCTAGTTGTTCTGGTGTGCAGTGCTCTATAGCGTCGTTTTGAGGGTAGGAAGTGAAACAGTTTATGTCCTGGATGTGAGGGATCTGTAAATATTTTCACGGCCCTCTTCTTGATTTGTGCAGTATACAGGTCCTCAATGGAAGGCAGGTTGGTAGCAATTATTTTTTCTGCAGTTCTAATTATCCTCTGAAGTCTGAACTCTGAAGTCTGAAGTTCAATCATCTTTATTGCTCTTCTCTGCATGCTTTCCAGAGTCTCAACATCTTTTTTTACATTGCGGTGACCAAAAATTGGATGGAATATTCCAAGTGTAGTCTTACCAATGCATTATAAAGTGGTAGTATTGCTTCTTGTGATCTTGATTCTACCCCTCTGTTAATACAGCCTAGGACTGTATTGGCTTTTCTGATTGCTGCCACACACTAAATGTAAAGGTAAAAGTTCCCCTCGCACATATGTGCTAGCCGTTCCTGACTCTAGGGGGCGGTGACCATCTCCGTTTCCAAACCGAAGAGCCAGTGCTGTCTGGAGACAGCACTCCATGGTCATGTGGCCAGCATGACTAAACACCAAAGGAGCATGGAACACTGTTATCTTCCTACCAAAGGTGGTCCCTATTTTTTTACTTGCATTTTTTTACGTGCTTTCGCACTGCTAGGCTGGCAGAAGCTGGGACAAGTAACGGGAGCTCACTCCATTAAGCGGCACTAGGGATTCGAACTGCTGAACTGCCGAACTTTCGATCCACAAGCTCAGCATCTGAGCCACCATGTCCTGCTGCCACACACTACTGGCTCATCTTTAAGTGATTGTCCACTAGGACCCCAGGATCCCTCTTGCAGTTACTGCTGTTGAGCCAAGCTTCACCTAGTCTGTACTTGTACATTTGATTTTTATAGCTTAAGTGTAAACCCTTTTTAATTTGAATGTAGTTTGAGGGTGGTGGGGACCAGTATTCTTTACCCTCATTGGATCCCAAGACATTTAGATGTTATGTGAACATCTTTACAAAGAATGAAAGGGATATTCATTTTCTTTATTGTTTTCGTTGGACGTAGGCATCTCTAGCAGAATTTCCACAATAAGCATCCATTCTTCTCCAAATCAATTTAATTGGTGTAAATATTAGGATAAGCAATAGCAATAGCACTTAGACTTATATACTGCTTCACAGTGCTTTGCAGACCTCTCTAAGCGATTTATAGAGTCAGCATATTAGACAGCATTTTTCCCAACTTCTGCGACTTTAGAGCAGTGGCGCAGTGGTTAGAGTCAGTACTGCAGGCTATTTCTGCTGACTGCCTGCTGCCTGCAATTTGGCAGATTGAATCTCACCAGGCTCAAGGTTGACTCAGCCTTCCATCCTTCTGAGGTGGGTAAAATGAGGGTCCAAATTGTTGGGAGGCAATATGCTGGCTCTGTAAACCCCTTAGAGAGGGCTGCAAAGCACTATGAAGCGGTATATAAGTCTAAGCGCTATTGCTATTTAAGAGGTGTGGACTTTAAGTCCCAGAATTCCCTGACCACCTTTGCTGGATGGGGAATTCTGGCAGTTGAAGTCCACACATCTGAGATTGAGAAACATTGGGACAAAATATGCTGAAGGGGCCATTAGACCGAACCAAACCAAGAGACAGACAAAATCTGAGCTAATCAGCAAATACATTCAGGACACCCTTCTGCTAAAAGCTAAATCAACAACGAAGTCCTTATTTACTGCAAGAAGTGTGAGATGCAGAAAAACCAGACTCAGGCGCCAAGGGAAAAAACGGGGTGGATTCCAAGGAGAATCTATTAGAACTAAAAGCTAATGTGCACCCCAGGCTAATTAATAGCTTCTTCGGTCTGGCAGTTCTTAAACACGGCCTTTTAATGCATTATTTTCCGGACCATTGTTAATTGGCAGCTCAGATTCTTCCTTTTTCTAGTGCACAAGTGGTGCGGTTTTTGGAAAGGTGTCTTCTTGATGAGCTCTGGTTCAAACTGATAGATCTCTTCGGTTGTGGAATATCACTGATGTTCAGATTTAATAAATTCCTACCAGGGTTAGCATTCCCTAATCAGATGCTCTTTAGATGCGTTGGGCTTTGACATCCATCAGTTCCTGCCAATTGATTGAGGGTCAAATCCACTGCAGGAAATCCTTGACTTACAACCATTTGTCTAGTGACCGTTCAAAGTTACTAGGGGCCTCTGTGGCTCAGGCTGCTAATGCAGTCTGTTATTAACAGCAGCTGCCTGCAATTATTGCAGGTTCTAGTCCCCCCAGGCCCAAGGTTGACTCAGCCTTCCATCCTTTATAAGGTAGGTAAAATGAGGACCCAGATTGTTGGGGGGCAATAAGTTGACTTTGTATATAAATATACAAATAGAATGAAGACTATTGCTAACATAGTTTTAGCCGCCCTGAGTCTCCGGAGAAGGGCGGGATATAAATGCAAATTTTTTTAAAAAAACAATGGCACTGAAAAAAGTGACTTATGACCAGTGGTGAGAGTCAAATAATTTAACAACCGGTTCTCTGCCCTAATGACCAGCTGGGTGGGCGTGAGCATGATGGGCGTGGCCAGCGGATGTGGCAGGAAGCACTCAGACTCCTGCACCCCCCTGGGAGAAAAAAACGGGCCACAGGCGGACTTCTGAAAGGAGCGGGGAAGGGAAAGGCCAGCCAGTAATTTAACAACCAGTTCGGCTGAAGTTATGCAAACCGGTTGAATCCCACCATTGCTTCTGAACATTTTTCACACTTACAATCATTGTAGCATCCCCAGGGTCGGGTGATCAAAATTCAGATGCTTGGTAACTGTCTTGCATTTATGACGGTTGCATTGTCCGTGACAAGCAAAGTCGATCAGGAAGCCAGATTCACTTAACAACCCCGCTTAACGACTGCAACGATTCACTTAAACAACTATGCAAGAAGGTCATAAAATGAGGCAAACTCACTTAACTGTCTCATTTAGCAAGAGAAATGTTGGGCTCAATTGTGGTCGTAAATTGAAAATTATCTACACATCCAACATCTACCAAACCGGGCAAAGTGACAGAATGTAAAGTTTACCTAAAAACTTTTTCAGGTAAGACAGACAGACAAATAGAATTTTACTTTGGTCACTGACCAACAAAAATACGATTAATAAAATGGACAACACAAAGCTATCCCCTACTCACAAGAAATATTCCAACCATTTGTGGATGAAGCTTACACATAACTTCATGTTTTGATAGAGAAGGGACATGAGTGGTACTGTTGTGGTCCGCCAGCAACCTGCGGAGCTGGCAGTGGAGTCAGACAGTGATGAGGCTGAGGAAGAACGTGGGCCAGTCCTGGAGGCTGGAGAAGACCTGGATGAGGGCTCTGCGTCAGAGGCAGAAATGGGGCCAGGGCCATCCGGGAGTGATGTGCAGACTCCGGAGCCTCCAGGGGCTGACAGTAGTGAGACAGAGGAACAGGAGGAAACTGTTCCTAGTGCATGCATGAGAAGAGCTGCCAGAAGGCAAGAGCAGCTAAAGCAAAGAGGACGACTCGGGAGTAGGGCCAAGAGATGATTGGCCCCTCCCGTAAGGCTTAAAAGACCAGCAATGGCGTTTGGGCTCTTTGTCAGAAAACAATATTGATAGCCTTGCTCCTTGTCTTGCTGCATTTATTTCTTGTGGGCGTCTTCTGCTTTTGAACTTTTGCCAAGAAAAGCCTTTGACAGTTTGCCTAATTAGACCAAGGTTGGTGATAAGGCTGAAGAATTGTTTTGTGAAGAATTTGTTTTGATTTAGTTTGGACTACGCTGAGAATGAGTTAATTCTCAGCTGTTCTAATAAAGTTTGTTTGTTTTTGAACTGATTGCATCTAATACTACCTACTTGAGCCTGGGTCACAACAGGTACCTCAATCCCCACTCATTGTCACTCATGCCCTAGTCACCTCCTGTCTTGACTATTGCAATGCACTCTACATGGGGCTGCCCTTGAAAAGCATCCAGAAGCTCCAGTTGGTGCAAAATGCAACGGCCCACATGGTTTTGTGCAGACCTCAGTGTGCACATATATCACCTCTCCTGCAGGAACTGTACTGGCTGCTGATTTGCTTCCAGGTACAATTCAAGGTGTTGGTTGCCACCTTTAAAGCCCTTCATGGCTTGGGACCAGGTTATCTGAGGGATCGCCTCTTGCCGGTCACATCCACCCGACCCACTGTTGTGTCTCGTCCGATCTCACCACAGCCGGGGCCTTCTTATCTGCTTCCGAACATGGAGGAATGTCCTAGTATGCCTCCCGGCCCCAGCCCTGGCTCCATGCCCAGACAGGCTGAAGAGGAGGAAGTATCTCCAGCCCCCAGCTCTGGCTCCATGCCCAGGCAAACGGAGCAACTAGACCCCTCCCCCTCCTCCACAGCATGTGAGCCTGAGGGAGGTCAATTGCCAACAGATGCAGACTGGAGTGACCCTCGCTTCAGGAGAATTGATAGGAAGGGAGGGGCAGGCCTGGATAAGTGCTGAGTCATAGAGCCACACCCCATGGCCTATATAAAGGACCTGCTTTCTGGCATTCTCTGAGTCAGGCAAAGTCTAAACATATCTTGCTGAAGTCACTTTCTGGTCTCCTGCCTGCCCTGAGGACTTTGCTAGGACTTTGGCAGAGCTGCAGAGGCATGCCTGATTCGGATTTCCCTGACCCGGCCATCAGCGGAGGAGTGGGACACGACACCCACTACAGCAGGGAGGCAAGGAATGATGTGGGGCTGGTCCCCTAAGGAGATAACATCTGGTGCACGGGTGGGCTTCAAAATTTTTAGCAAGGGGTTCTCTGCCCGGTTGCTGGATGGACGTGGCCATGGTGGGTGTGGCCTAGTCGGCCTCCTGCACCATGAGCTCCGGAGGCTTTCCTCAAGCCTCTGGGAGGGCGAAAATGGCCTCCTCAGGCTCCAGAGGCCCTCTGGAGGCCAGAAACAAGCCCGTTTACAGCCTCCTTGAACTTCCAGTAGGCCCATTTTTCACCCTCCCCGAGCCTCTGTGCACGCCCTGCACTTACCTGCATCCAAAATGGGCCGTGTGGAGACTCCTGGGTGGGGTTGGAGGGGCCAGCCAGGAGTGGGATTTGGGGGTTCTCCAAACTGCACAGAATCTTAGCTAGAGGTTCTCCCGAACCCCTGCGAACCCCCAGCAGCCCACCCCTGATCTGGTGGGACCTTCTCTGTGGTGGCTCCCTCCCTCTGCAACATCATCCCTCTGGAAATTAAACTGGCCCCCTCTTTCAAAACCAGAGCAGAACGGAGCCCATATAAGTATAAGTGTGTGTTGTTGCCGGGATGTGGGGGGGAGAGTGTTATATTTCTATTATTATTCTATTTCTTTTCTATGGTCTTTTTATTTCCAGTAAGCTTGCCTTGAGTCACCTGTGAGTAGGCGACAATATAAATTTTCCAAATAAATAAATCACATTTACGAAGCCAGTAATTTTTTTTAAAAAAATCCCTCTCTTGGATAAAATAAAAAGAATAAACGATGATAAACGCAATGGACAGGATGATCAAGTTCTTAAATATATGTGAAAGAAGAGACACTGCACTTGTTCGTCTCAAAGATCAGGAGAAAAAAAAAGAGAGAAAGATGTTGAAACGATACCACATCAAAAGGATAATAGATGCTATATATTACTTTATTAGCTCATCTTTCTCCAACCTGATATTCCTCCAGGGAAATTTTGGAGAAAAACTCCCAGAATTTTTAGTCACTGCATTAGACTGTCTTATTTCACACACATACACACATTTGCACATAATACCTAGCTATTGAATTAGCCTTATTTGGAATTGTACTATAAAAAAAAAAGAAAAAATGCCCTTGAGTTGCGATGCTGGATTGAGATGCTCAGTTAATTATGATTGCAGATTTCTTGGAGACGTTCACCAATAGTTAACCCATGCTTTATTTTTATATCTATCACCTACCTACCTACCTACATACCTACCAGTCATCTATCAATCATCTATCATCTACCCACCTACCTTCCTTACCTACCAACCAACCTACCTACCTACCAAACAACCAACCCTACCTACCAACCAGTGGTGGGATTAAACTTTTTTTACTACTGGTTCTGTGAGGGTGGCTTTGTGGGCATGGCATGGCTTTGTGGGCATGACTTGGTGGGCATGGCAGGGGAAGGATACTGTAAAATCTCCATTCCCACCTCACTCCAGGGGAAGGATACTGTAAAATCTCCATTCTCACCTCATTCCAAGGGAAGGATACTGTAAAATCCCCATTTTCTCCCGATCAGGAGGCAGAGAATAGTTGGAGACAGGGCCAGTCAGAGGTGGTATTTACCGGTTCTCCAAACTACTCAAAATTTCCACTACCAGTTGTTCAGAACTAGTCAGAACCTGCTGAATACCACCTCTGCTACCAATCCACCCACCAACCAACTCACCTAAATACCTACCTATCTTTCTACCTAATCTATCCATATATATACGTATTCAATTTCCCAATCTACTTAATATCCCCAGAATTCCCATGTAATTCCCCCAACTATGTACTAACTCTATGGGGAATAGGGATGGAGATTGCCAGCCCTATCTCTGGTCATAGCATGATTATGTCTCTGTTGTGACCCAGGCCCCAGTAGGTAGTAGGAAACTCAGTCAGTGTAAAAACAAACAAACTTTATTCGAACAGCTGAGAATTACTTCATTCTCAGCATAGTTCAACTAAATTAGAGCAAATTCCTCCCAACACAATTCCTCAGTCCTATCACCAACCTTGTCCAATTAGGCAAACTGCTAAAGGCCTTTCTTTGCAAAAGTTCAGAAGACACTGATACAAAATAAATGCAAGAAGATGAAGCTATCAACGTTGTTTTCCAGCAAAGCCCAAACGTTGTTGCTGGTCTTTTAAGCCATATGGGAGGGGCCAATCATCTCTTGGCTCTACTCCTGAGTTTTCCTCTTTGTTTGAGCTGGTCTTGCCTTCTGGCAGCTCTTCTCATTCGTGCATTAGGAACAGGCTCCTCCTGTTCCACTGTCTCACTACTGTCAGTCTCTGGAAACTTTGGAGTCCGCACCTCACGCCCTAATGGCCCTGGCCCCAACTCAGCCTCTGACACAAAGTCCTCATCCAAGCCTTCCCCAGCCTCCAGGACTGGATCACACTCTTTTTCAGCCTCATCACTATCCAATTCTGTTGCCAGCTCCCCAGGCTGCTGGTGGACCACAACAGTCTCTCCAGATGTTTGAACAGAAGGATTCTCCACTTGTACCTGGAAATGATGAGGATTCAATCTAGGATCCTTTCCTTGAAAAAAGATAAACTTATGAAAGATCTGCAGGACGAGAAGAAAACCCTGAGACCACCAAGAACCCAACAAACCTGAAGCTCTCCAAAATCCCATCTCTACATACAATGCTTCTTCATTTGTAAGAGACAAGCTTTTCCAACCTGGTCTAGAGGTCTGTTAAAATAGCAACTCTCATATGTTTTTTTTCTACCACCAGCACCCCTTTGCTATCTGAAATTTTGGCAGGTCTTGCTCCCAAGCCACTTGAAGGGCACCCTGTTCAAGAAAGCTGCTTTATGGAGTCTTTATGTTTATTTTATTTATTTATTTATTTATTTTTCGTATTTTTATACCGCCCTATCTCCCTAGGGACTCAGGGCGGTTCACAGCCAGATAAAATATACATATAAATACAAGATAAAACATACATTAAAAAACTTATTACAAATGGCCGAATAATTAAAAATAGCAATACACATAATAAAATCCCCAATTAAAACCAATTCAAATTTAAAAATCTAGTCCAGTCCTGCGCAGATAAATAGATGTGTCTTAAGCTCGCGGCGAAAGGTTTGGAGGTCGGGAAGTTGACGGAGTCCTGGGGGAAGTTCGTTCCAGAGGGTGGGAGCCCCCATAGAGAAGGCCCTTCCCCTGGGTGTCGCCAGCCGGCACTGCCTGGCCAACGGCACCCTGAGGAGTCCCTCTCTGTGAGAGCGCACGGGTCGGTGAGAGGTATTCGGTAGCAGCAGACGGTCCCGTAAGTAACCCGGCCCTATGCCATGGAGCGCTTTGAAGATAGTTACCAAAACCTTGAAGCGCACCCGGAAGGCCACAGGTAGCCAGTGCAGTCTGCGCAGGAGAGGTGTCACATGGGAGCCACGAGGGGCTCCCTCTACCACCCGCGCAGCCGCATTCTGAACCAACTGGAGCCTCCGGGTGCTCCTCAAGGGGAGCCCCATGTAGAGAGCATTGCAGTAATCCAAACGAGACGTCACGAGAGCGTGAGTGACCGTGCATAGGTCACTCACTTATGTTAGACTGCTTCCTAAATTTCAATTATTTGCTAACAGGCCTTGGATTTGTAAGGGTTAAAGGAGGGGGACCATCACAGACTATTTGATATCCTTCAGAGCAAGCTGCCCGACTCTCTGAACGAACGCAGCTTCTCAGCACTTGATAGGGGAAAACAAGCGTCTACTCCAAGGAGAGAGAGATGTTCTCTTTGACAGCTCTTTCAGCTGCTTGATGGCTGGAGCAGCTGTTACACATTAGGAAACAAAATCAGGTGCTGTGGACTGCTGTGCGGACTCAAGAGGTTTTCCTAAAGGCAACAGAAAAATGATCACACCCATGCATAAAATAGCAAAAGCCTGGGGAGTCTGGCCTCCAGAGGTTCACACCGGTTCAGTGTGGTTCTTCTGGTTCACACTGGTTCGGGTGAACTGGTGGTGGCAATCACAGGTGGGCCTGCCCAGCCACCCTGGCTCCAAGTCGTGCTATTTAGGCATGTTTTTGAGGCCAGGCGCATGCACGGAAGGCGTGTGAGTGAGCAAAGCATATGTGCAGAAGGCCGGGAGCATGTGCGGACAGCGTGCGTGCACAAAGCAAATGTGTGTGCGAGCAGTGAACCGGTAGTAAAGGTAAGAGGAACCCATCCCTGCTGCCCTCCCTTGTTGCTCAACTGAATATGCCGAGCTTTTGGGAAGGTCAAACAAGAGAAGAGCCAATCTGAGCTCTTAACTTTTGAACCTAGACTCTCCAAGTCATGGGGGGGGGGCAACTATGGCCTCTTTATGACCTGTGTACTTCAACTCCCAGAATTCCTGAGCCAGAAGGGAGAATCCTGGGAGTTGAAGTCCATAGGTCTTAGTTGCCCACTCCTGCTCCAAGTAGATCTTCCTCCATGTTCTCCTGCTTTGGATGAAGACAAATTATGCTGGAGGCCTTTATTTGGGTCCGGGAAGGGAGCTATATTTTCACAAACATGGGTTACATTCAGAGGTTGTATTCAGCCGGTTTGGAGTGGTTTGGGCGAACTGATAGCGGAAATCGTGGGTGGGCCCGCTGCTCCGCCCCTGCTCCATGCCGTCCTATTTAGGCACATTTTTGAGGCTGGGCACATGCGCAGAAGGACAGGTGTATGCGTGGAAGGCACATGTGCGTGGGGTGAACTAGTGGTAACAAAATGTGAAACCCATCACTGGTTACATTCATGCAACATGCTGAACCACAAGCCAACCCATTGTATTTTTAAACTTAAGGCTAAAGTGGCTCATCTTTTAATGGCCTAGGTCAACACTTCATAATAACATTTTAAGACTACTTTAGAGCTTGCAGAATTGTTTCCATCTGTTTCCTTCGTCAAAATGGCACTAAATTTTGCCATCATTTTTCAGCAGGAGGCAAGGAATTTTGGCTGGATCACAGCAGGAGGGAGCGAGCATAAGCTTCTCATCCATTCTAATTTCAGTAGGGTTGGTTCCCTCTGAGACTTTTAGGAAACTGGATTTGCTTAACGACCTTGTGATTCCCTTAAAAACTGCCGTGATTCACTTAATAACCCTGACAGTAAAGGTCCTACAATTGGGCGCAACTCAATCTCCTTGCTTAGCAATGGAAATTCTGGTCCCAACTGTAGTCCTAAGTTGAGGACCACCTGTAGTAGGGTAGACTTTCACAGTCTTCTCCTCTGTTCCAAGCTAAGAACGTGATATCTAGGTTGCAATATCAAGGATGAGCAGTAGACAGAAGCAGAATATAGGTTTTGTAGTGTTTATCCTGAATTTTGCAGCTGGATGCTCATTCTTAGCTCTACCGTGAATCCTTTCTAGTAAAACTAATACCCAGTCATTGCTGAAAGATAATAAATGATCAGATCTAGTCAAGAAGATCCTTCAGCTTTTATAAGTGGGGTAGCACTGCGTTGTTGTGGCGAAGGGGCTTGCGCAGCACAATGAAGCTATGAGCTATGCCTTGCAGGGCCACCCAAGATGGACAGGTCATAGCAGAGAGTTCTGACAAAACGTGATCCACTGGAGAAGGAAATGGCAACCCGCTCCAGTATCTTTGCCATGAAAACCCCATGGACAGCACAAAAAGGAAAGCTAGAAGATGAGCCCCTCAGGTTGGAAGGTCTCCAATATGCTACTGGGGAAAAACGGAGGTGTGGCTCAGGTTGTAAGAAGCCTGTTATTAAAACACAGCTGCCTGCAATTACTTCAGGTTCTAGTCCCACCAGGTCCAAGGTTGACTCAGCCTTCCATCCTTTATCAAGGTAGGTAAAATGAGGACCCAGATTGTTGGGGGGGCAATAAGTTGACTTTGTAAATATACAAATAGAATGAGACTATTGCCTTACACACTGTAAGCCGCCCTGAGTCTTCGGAGAAGGGCGGGATATAAATGTAAATAATAATAAAAAAATAGTACTAGTAGCACCAGAAAGAGTGAAGCGACTGCGCCAAAGCTGAAAGGATGCTCAGCTGTGGATGTATCTGGTGGTGAAAGGAAAGTCCAATGCTGTAAAGATCTATACTCGGTAGGAATCTGGAATGTAAGAAGAGCCTAATGCTGGGAATGATTGAGGGCAAAAGAAGAAGGAGGTGACAGAGAATGAGGTGGCTGGATGGAGTCACTGAAGCAGTAGGCGTGAGCTTCAATGGTCTCTGGGGGATGGTAGAGGACAGAAAGTCCTGGAGGAACGTTGTCCATGGGGTCGTGATGGGTCAGACAGGACTTCGCAACTAACAACAACAAGGCATATTATGGGTGACTGAAGGGTTGCATGTCATAATTTTGGGGAGAATGATATTTCAATAGGAAGGCCATGCCACCAAAGGAGGGCAGAAATTTCAAGGTTTTTTTTTCTTCTTTTCATCTGGCAATGGATGGAAACTAATCAAAGAGAGAAGCAACCTAGAACTAAGGAGAAATTTCCTGACAGTTAGAACAATTAATCAGTGGAACAACTTGCCTGCAGAAGTTGTGAATGCTCCAACACTGGAGATTTTTAAGAAAATGTTGGATAACCATTTGTCTGAAGCGATGTAGGGTTTCCTGCCTGGGCAATGGGTTGGACTAGAAGACCTCCAAGGTCCCTTCCAACTCTGATATTGTTATTATTATCTTAAAATCTAAACAACCATGAGAGGGTGGCAGTCAGAATTTTCCTGGGCCTCTTTGCTACCATCTAGTGGTGATGCATATTTTTGCATCCATAGAACAGGAATCTTAATTTATATAATGGGATTTGGGGTATGTGTATTTCCTACACTGAAATTGTGAGAATCCCATGCCACCAGCAATTTTGGACAGTTCTGATTGGAAGAGATGATAGAGCAGTGTTTTTCAACCTTGGCAACTTTAAGATGTGCGGACTTCAACTCCCAGAATTCCTCAGCCAGCCATGCTGAGCAGTGGAATTCTGAGAGTTTAAGTCCACACATCTTAAAAGTTGCCAAGGTTGAGAAACACTGTGATAGAGACTGCAAATATCAAAAGAAAATAAAAACCCAGAATAATGGCATGGCCTAAGTTATTGGCCTATGATATCAGGTTGACTTCAATTGAATTGTTGAGGGTAAAATGCTGACTCTGTAAACTAGTTAGAGAGGGCTTAAAAGCACTGTGAAGTGCTATATAGAATAGAATAGAATAGAATAGAATAGAATAGAATAGAATTTTATTGGCCAAGTGTGATTGGACACACAAGGAATTTGTCTTGGTGCATATGCTCTCAGTGTACATAAAAGAAAAGATACATTCATCAAGGTACAACATTTACAACACAATTGATGGTCAGTATATCAATATAAATCATAAGGATTGCCAGCAAGAAGTCTGTAACAAGCAACAAGCAATATAAGTCTATTGCTATTATTACAACAACAGCAAAAGAGAATTGGAAGGGATCTTGAAGGTCTTCTAGTCCAGTGGTCACCAACTGGTGGTCCGTGGACCACTGGTGGTCTGTGAGAAAATTTTGGTGGTCCCCAGAAAAATTGTTTGCATTTTTTGTATTGCACTAAATCAGGGGTCCTCAAACTACAGCCCCTGGACCAGATATGTACAATGCACACTTGTGTTGCTGCAGAGAGTCTTCCACTTCAGAGTCTTTTTGTGTGGGTTGGGGTCTGCTTCGGCCTCCTGGTGTGGGGCTTTGGGCAAAGGCTGGAGGGAAGTGCTGCTGGTGGCGAAGAGCTGGAGGACCTTATTCCAGTGGGATTGCATCATGGCCTGGAACTGGCTGACTATCTCAACCTGCTGAGCCTCCAGGCGCTGGTACCTGACCTTGCACTCCTGCAGGTCTTCCCTCTGCTTGGAAAGCCTATACTCCTAGTCCTTAGTGAGGTGCTTCTGCTGAGCCTCCTTCTTGGTCAGATCCAATTTGAACTGAGCCAGCTGTTTTGGCAACTCTTTCTTATGGTGGCTGCTTAGCTCCAACAACTGCTTCCTGTTGGGGCCCTAAGAAGCCCGGATGGGCAGGTGAGGAGTGGTGAGTAGAGGCTGGCAAAATGCCCCTTGATGTGAGTGACATCGAGTTGGCCACACCCACCCAGTCACATGACCGCCTAGCCACATCCACCCAGCCGGTCATTAAGCAGATCATATTAGTAGTCCATGGGATTTAAAATTATGAATTTAGTAGTCCCTGAGGTCCACTAAAGGTTGGGGACCCCTGTTCTAGTCCAACCCTCTGCTCAAACAGGAGACCCTCTACCATATTTCTCCATCGCACCTCCCATGGCTGTGAAGAAAGACAAAACTAGAAAGAACCAATGATATGGATGAAGAAACGGAGGTCTTTAGTATTAATAAGAATGACAGGCAGTCCTCGACTTATGACTGCAACAGAGCCCAAAATTCCTGTTGGTAAGTGAGACATTTGTTATGTGAGTTTTGCCCCATTTTATTCCCCCTTTTGCCACAGTCGTTAAGTGAATCACTGCAGTTGCTAAGTTAGGAACATGGTTGTTAAGTGAATCTGGCTTCCCCATTGACTTTGCTTGTCAGAAGGTCACAAAAAGGGGATCACGTGACCCTGGGACACTGCAACTGTCATAAATCCATGCCAGTTGCCAAGTGTCTGAATTTTGATCACGTGACCACGGGGATGCTGCAATGGCCGTAAGTGTGAAAAATGGTCATAAGTCAACTTTCTTCTGTTGTACAACAACTTTGTGCTGTTTTGAACAGTCACTAAACGACCTGTCGTAAGTCAGGGACTATCTGTACCATCGCTGCCTCCTACTATTTCAGCTCCCGTCTTGTTTATTCAGTCTTCTGGTTTTTTTTATATCATTAATGTTAGTCTTATTAGTCAATGAATTATTAACAATAAAGCCTCTAATGCTTTCCGCTTTCATCGTTAGGAAATTGATCCATTAGTTTAACCATTTAGCTTCCCAAAAGATTTTCTGCTGGACTTGGAACATCCCCAAAACAACACAAGAACCCAGAGACGTCTGTGTTCTGTCTTCCCTCGCCTCCGTCCGAGTGATGGCTTAATTAGTCGGCACTATCAGCTCTGGCAGCAGAATAGCCAGCGTCTGCCAAGAGCCTTCATTATCTTCCACGACGCTGGTGAGTCACCCAGGAACAAACTTCAGCTCTTAGTCAATCAGTGGATTTGCCTGTTACAAAGAGACACAGCAGCTCTCGTTGTCTTTTATATCCTGTGGGGTGTGGCTCCATGACTCAGCACTTCCTAGGCCTGCTCCACCCCTGCTTCTGTTGTTCCCTCGTCTCCTGCCTACGAAACCTAGGGTCCAACCAAGCCTGATTGTCGTCAGCTGGGTCTGAAGGCGTGGCCTGGGGGGGGAAAGAGTCAGGGGACGGAGGCCTCATTATCTCTTCCACCTGGCCTGCTTCTGGCTCCTGCAGCTGAGCCAGGGAAGCTGGTGCTCCTGAGGTAAGTCCTGACGGCCCTTTCCCCTCACTTTCCAAATCACTTTCTGGCAGCAGGCCCGGCTCCAAGTCACTTTCTGACAGGAGGGCCGGCTCGGGGGGCGCAGACACAACAGTCTATCTTAATGATTCAGATCAGAAAAGCATCAATCCAGCGATGTGTAGACTGAGGAAGAGACAATGCAGAAACAGATAGCAGTGGTGGGTTGCTCCTGGTTCACTCCGGTTCTTGCGAACCGGCAGGGGTGAAATGCTACTGGATTGGACCGGATCGTGCGATCCGCTAGGGATCGTGGCTGGTAGTTCGGCGATCTGGTAGCGATGGTAGAGCAAAGCTCCACCCACCTGCCCGGGTGTCATTACTTCCTGGTTTTAACCAGGAAATAATGCGTTTTTTACCTTCTGCGCATGCGCGCATGTGTGCAGCACATGCACTTTCGAGCCAGTAAGGAAGGTAAGTAGATTTCACCCCTGGGCGGGAGGTTCTGCCCACCGCCCGGACGTCATCATGGACAAACTGCGCATGTGCAGAGGTGCGCGCGTGCTTTGCAAACCGGTAGTAAAGGTAAGTGGAACCTACCCCTGACAGACAAGTGAGGTGATGAGAAGAAGAAAAAGTAGAATCTCAGTGCAACGGGGAAGAGGAAAAGAAAGATACTTCTGGAGCCTGTAGCTTGGGAGTACACCAAAAATGCAGGATTTTCCCACGATTTTTCTTTGGGAAAAAAAATATCTCTAGGTGTGTGTGTACAATTAGCATGCCTGTGTTTGTAGTCATGTACATAGCAAGCCCTGGGGGGGGAGGGTACTCCAGCCACACTGGAAGCATGGAGGAAGGGGTGGGGTGGGAGCAAAAGACAGAGGGAGAAAAGAAAGTCAGAATTCTCTAGTCTTCTGGATTTTTTTTTGTTTTTTTTTCGTGGATTTTAGCAGAGAGTTTCCATTTTATCTGAAGAGCAACTCGTCCCAGGCAAGGAATTTTGGCTGGATCACAGCAGGGTGAAGAGCGACTAAGATGGTTAAAGGTCTAGAGAGACTAAAACATAGGAAGAACGGTTGCAGGAACTGTGTATGGCCAGTCTACAGAAAAGAAGGACTAGGGGGTGACACGATAGCAATATTCCACTATTTGAGGGGCTGCCACAAAGAAGAGGGGAGTTCAACTTATTTTCCAAAGCACCAGAAGGCAGGACTGGAATGAAATCTAATCAAGGAGAGAATCAACTTGGAATTAAGGAGAAACTTCCTAATAGTGAGAATAATTAACCAGGGGAAGCGCTTGCCTTCAGAAGTTTTAGGTGCTTCATCACTGGAGGTTTTTAAGAAGAATTGGAGAGCCATTTATCTGGAATGGTACAAGGTTTCCTGCTTGAGGTAGGGGGTTGGGCTAGAAGACCTCCAAGGTCCCTTCCAGCTAGATTCTGATTAATGGGGAGAGTAGAAGCTTCATCTAATTTCAGTAAAGCATGTTTCCCCTGGGACTTTTATTTGTGTAACAAGACAACTAGCACCAACAACTATAAAAGTGAAGTCTTTCCAATGTCCAGCCCAGGTCCTCTTTCCCTGCCATTCGTTCCATGTAATTTTCCTGGCAACGGTGTAGAGATAGATTATCATTGCCACTTTCTTGGATTTCTTTTTTTAATCTGGTGACTCTTTCATTTCCTGTAGCCTCTCTTTCAAATATTAATCAAGTCTGACTCTGCTTAGCTTTTTTATTTTTGCAAAACAAGCTAAAGTTGCATTAAGAGCCGTGGTGGTGCAGTGGTAAGAATGCAGTATTGCAGGCTAATTCTGCCCATTGCCCTAAGTTCGATCCAGACCGGTTCAAGGTTGACTCAGCTTTCCATCCTTCCGAGGTCGGTAAAATGAGGACCCAGATTGTTGGGGGCAATAGGCTGACTCTGTAAACTGCTCAGAGGGGGTTGTAAAGCACCGTGAAGCGGTATATAAGTCTGCTATAGCTTGGGAAGGAAGGAAGGAAGGAAGGAAGGAAGGAGAAAGCAAGGAAGGAAGGAAGGAAAAGAAAGAAAGAAAAAAGAAAGAAGGAAGGAAGGGAGAGAGAGAAAGGAAGGGAAAAAAAGAAAGACAGAAAAAAAGAAATAGAAGGAAGGAAGGAAGGAAGGACGAAAGGAAGAGGAGAGAGAAAGAAATGAAGGAAGGAAGGAAAGAAAGAAAAGAGAGAAGGAAGGAAGGAAGGAAGGAAGGAAGGAAGGAAGGAAGGAGAAAGCAAGGAAGGAAGGAAGGAAGGAAGGAAGGAAGAAAGAAAGAAAAAGAAAGAAGGAAGGAAGGAGAGAGAAAGGAAGGGAAAAAAAGAAAGACAGAAAAAAAGAAATAGAAGGAAGGAAGGAAGGAAGGACGAAAGGAAGAGGAGAGAGAGAGAAAGAAATGAAGGAAGGAAGGAAAGAAAGAAAAAAGAGAGAAGGAAGGAAGGAAGGAAGGAAGGAAGGAAGGAAGGAAGGAAGGAAGGAAGGAAGGAAGGAAGGAAGGAAGGAAGCAAGCCATAGTGGCACAGTTGGGGGAGTGGGAGAAGAAACTAAATAATTCAGTTGAGTAAAGGCAGGTCAACATTCCTTGCTAGTCCATGTATGACATGCCATATGCTAAATAAATAATAAATGAACATTCCTCAACCTGCATATTATCTACGTAGGACATGGAAGAGTTTCTTCCAACCAGGAGGGTCTCTAGATGTGAACTCCTCAACTGATAGGATCGCTTGCACATGGTCTTTGGAGAACTACCACGAAAAAGTGTGTAAAACACCAACAGAGGGAGTCTTCCACTTCTACGTTTGCTAGGGAAATTTCTATAATTTTTTTTTTGCTCCTAGGGAATATATA
Source organism: Ahaetulla prasina (assembly GCF_028640845.1). Lineage (NCBI taxonomy): Eukaryota > Metazoa > Chordata > Lepidosauria > Squamata > Colubridae > Ahaetulla > Ahaetulla prasina. The sequence goes on from NC_080541.1 coordinate 16,781,903, forward strand.
TATATATATATTATAATTGAAAATCTGCAATTATAGGGATAGGGAAAGCTTTCTAACACCAGCAGCATTTTCAGCTGCAGCGCTGCCAGGCGGTTTAGCCAACAGGCAAGGCAAAAGATCTTGAGAATAATATTATTTGTTATCCCAGGGAGATCCCTTGCTTGAGAACTGGAATTTGTTTGCAGGTTGGGCCTTTCTCTGGTCCAAGCTAAAGCTTTCCTACAATATCGCTTTCCCATCCAGCATCACAATCCCCACGCAGACTGGGGTTCACCGCTCCCAGCTGCTTTGGCTAAGAAGAGAAGTGTCTCAGTTGGAATTCGGCTCCTTCAAACTCTTTATCTAATGTATAGTTTGGCTCTTGGAACGGGGCTCCTCCGTAGGAGCTGGGAGTGACCGACTCTGGCTCATCACAGAAAATAACAATGCATCTTGAGATCTTTGCCTATGTTGTGTTTTCCTGCGTTCACCGGTTGGAACAGGTCACACCCACTCCAAGAGCTGGAATTTGCTCTTTTTCGTTTTCATTTGCATCTCAAGAAACACTTCGCCTTTTAACCGCTTTGCAAAATCTTCTTCTTCTTTTTTTTTTTTACTCCTTGAAGCTTTTTCTTTATTTATTTTTCTGCATATTTCATGAAACATCGGGAAGGGTGTTGAAGCTTTACCTGGGATGATGGTGGTGGCGATGGATTTTTCCACAACTAGGTCTTCTCTTCTCTTCTCTTCTCTTCTCTTCTCTTCTCTTCTCTTCTCTTCTCTTCTCTTCTCTTCTCTTCTCTTCTCCCCTCCCCTCCCCTCCCCTCCTCTCCCTTTCTCTTCTCTTTTTTTTAAATTTACATTTATATCCCGCCCTTCTCCGAAGACTCAGGGCGGCTTACAGTGTGTAAGGCAATAGTCTCATTCTATTTGTATATTTACAAAGTCAACTTATTGCCCTCCCCAACAATCTGGGTCCTCATTTTACCTACCTTATAAAGGATGGAAGGCTGAGTCAACCTTGGGCCTGGTGGGATTTGAGCCTGCAGTAATTGCAAGCAGCTGTGCTTTAATAACAGGCTATCTTACAGCCTGAGCCACCACGGCCCTCTTCTCTTCTCTTCTCTTCTCTTCTCTTCTCTTCTCTTCTCTTCTCTTCTCTTCTCTTCTCTTCTCTTCTCCTCTCCTCTCCCCTTCCCTCCTCTCCCTTTCTCTTCTCTTCTCTTCTCTCCTCTCCTCTCCTCTCCCTTCCTTCTCTCCTCTTCTCTCCCTCCCTCCCTCCCTCCCTCCCTTCTCTTCTCTTCTCTTCTCTTCCTTCCTTCTCCTCTTCCTTCCTTCCTTATCCCTCCCTCCCTCCTCTCCTTTCTCTCTCTCTCCTCCTCTCCTCTCCTCCCTCCCTCCTCTCCTCCCTCCTCTCCCTCCCTCCCTCCTCTCCCTCCCTCCTCTCCTTTCTCTTCTCTCTTCTCTTCTTCTCTTCTCTTCTCTTCTCTTCTTCTCTTCTCTTCTCTTCTTTTCTTTATGATACAGGTAGCCTCTAAGTCTCACTCAAGGGCACACCAGCAACACAACAATGACATCAATTCAGGCAGGGCTAAACTTTTTTCCTGTTTTGAGAAGTTTGCGGAGGAGTTTTTCAAAGCAACTCATGATTTTAAGAGATTAATTTGTAAAAACAACAAGAAGAAAAACGCAAAGCCCCAAATTGATAGTTTGCTATTGGAGTTTTGGCTTACTAGTCCCTGCAGGCTAGAAAACATGGAACAGAGAGGTGGTTTTGACATGTGGGTCATGCTTTGCAAAACTAAGTCACTACTTACCTGCTACTTGCAGTTGTGATACCACAATGGGCTACATAGCATAAGATAGTCTACTCTACTCACAAAGAGAGTTCTCCCATTTCCGAGTCTTTGAGGTAGATAGACCAGATCAAGAAACTGACTCCCCAAGAAGACCGGGGACAACGTTTGATTTTTAAGTTTAAGTCTGATGGATGGAGGACATGAAGATATAAAGGAGGACTTGTTGGAAGTCTACATAACAACAATATATATAAGTATAAGCATGAAATAACCATACGAATTCCCATACCAAAGGGAACATTAGGACAGGAACGGTAGGCACGCTGGTGCTCTTATGCACGCCTCTTAGGAATGGGGTGAGGTCAGTGGTGGGATTCAGCCAGTTCGCACCACTTCGGGAGAACCGGTTGTTAACTTTCTGAGCAGTTTGGCAAACTGGTTGTTGGAAGAAATCATTAGGGCAGAGAACCGGTTGTTAAATTACTTGAATCCTACCACTGGGTGAGGTCAACAGTGGATAGTCTTTGGTTAAAGCTTTGGGGATTTTGGGAAGAGACCACAGAGTCAGGTAGTGTATTCCAAGTATTAACAACTCTGTTACTGAAGTCGTATTTTCTACAATCGAGTTTGGAGCGGTTCACTTTAAGTTTAAATCTATTGTGTGCTCGTGTATTGTTGTGGTTGAAGCTGAAGTAGTCTTCGACAGGAAGGACATTGTAGCAGATGATTTCATGAGTTATACTCAGATCATTTCGAAGGCAGTGGAGTTCTAAATTTTCTAAACCCAAGATTTCAAGTCTGGTGGCATAAGGTATTTTGTTGTGATCAGAGGAGTGGAGAACTCTTCTTGTAAAATATTTCTGGACACGCTTAATTGTATTAATGTCCGAAATGAGGTGTGGGTTCCTAACAGGCGAGCTGTATTCAAGAATTGGTCTAGCAAATGTTTTGTATGCTCTGGTTAGTAGTGTAATCTTTCTGGAGAAGAAGCTACATAAGATTAGGTTTACAACTCTTAAAGCCTTTTTGGCGATGTAGTTGCAGTGGGCTTACTCCATGACTCTTTACACATCAGAACTCCTTCTTGTAGAGTTATTGATAACTTGTGCCTTGCCTAACCTGTGCCCAAAGACAAGGGTGGTCTTCAGATCCTTTAGCACCAGGTTTTCTGCCCCATTTCTAGGTGGGCGTGGCCATGGTGGGCGTGGCCTAGTCGGCCACCTGCACCACGGTGTGTGTGTGGAGGATGGTTTTCACCCTCCTCAGGCTCTGGAGACTTTCCTTGAGCCTCTGGGAGGGCGAAAACAGCTTCCCCCGGGGTCTGGAGGCACTCCAGAGGTCGGAGACCGACCTGTTTCTGGACTTCCGGAACCTCCGGTAGGTCTGTTTTTTGCCCTCCCAGACCCTCCATGTGGCCCTGCACTTACCTGGAATGATGAACAGGCCGCGTGGAGACTCCTGGGAGGGGTGGGGTGGGCGTGGCCAGCCAGGGGGGGGCATTTGGGGGTTCACTGAACCCTGGCGATCCTTAGCTAGAGGATCGCCTGAACCCTGCTGAACCCCCAGGAGCCCACCCCCACCTAACACAGAGCCCTTGTGGCGCAAATGCAGGCTAATTATGCCCGCTGCCAGGATTTGATCCTGACAGACCTCAAGGTTGATTCGGACTTCTGTCCTTCTGAGGTCGGTAAAATGAGGACCCAGATTGTTGAGGGCAACTTGCTATCAGTATTGAGACTAGGAGCAGCGAAAGAACCGACGCTGCAGTAGGAAACTGCTCCAATCATTACTATGATTCAGACAGTTTTCCTTCCAAATTGGCAACTGCTTCTAGGCATTTTTTGGAAAAAGGAAGAAAAAAAAAAGAGAGTTAAGGATGTGGATTGGGGAAGGATGGTTTCAAGGAGCTGCCTCATCAGTTTATATACTTAAATCTTCGTTGCCCAGCCTGGAGCCCACAAACTATTCACAAATAAGATTTCTCAGAGCAGTGTTTCTCAGCAACTTGAAGATATGTGGACTTAAACTCCCAGAATTCCCTAGCCAGCATGTTTCTGTTCTCCAATAGTGTCATAAAATGGCTACCAATGAAGCCGTCTGATTGTAACAAATAAACCTTATCGCCCCGGGGGCATTTTGAAGGCCAGCACTTTTGAGTCAGAATGCTGATTATTACAAATTTGGAAACCGATTTGTCTGCTCTCTGTTGTATTTTTAGACAATTTCGTTACATTTTGTATTTTAAAAAAGCCTGAGTTAGGAGCAGTCACTCCTCTGCTGGAGTATACAATCTCTTATTGAAGCAACTATCTATTCCTTCTTGTGCCCTGGTATGCTGTGAAGCCAGACAGGAAAAAGAGAGAGAAAAAATACGACTGACGTTAAGTTTTTGAAGTATAAAGGGAAAAGAGTTTTAATGAAACCGATCAAATCAGGCAATTAAGCTGCAAGTCTTTGTAAGTGTGTAGAATAAAAGAGGTAGACAGAAGGAGAATATATAGAAATGCATCAAATAAGGGAGCTAGGAAGCAAGAAATGACACTCTGTGCTTCTTTTCATGCTTCTGATTGCTTCAAAGTGGGGGTAGTATTCACTAACCTTCGCTACCGGTTTGCAAATGTGAGCGGGTGTGCCTCCTCCACGCTTGCGCAGAGCATTCTGCGCATGCACAGAGGGTCAAAAACAGGATGTGATGATATCAGGGCGGGAGGGTGGAGCCTGCTGCCACCGGCACAACTGGATCCTTCTCTCTCCCTCACTCCCCCCTTTCTCCCCCTCTCTCTTCCTCGCTCTCCTCCCTTTCCCTTCCGCCCCCACTCCTTCTCCCTCTCTTTCCCTCTCCCTCCTCTCTCTCTCCCTCTCCCCCCTCTCCCTCCCTCCCTCTCCCCCTCTCCTCCTCTCCCTCCTCTCCTCTCCCTCCTCTCTGTCTCCCTCTCTCTCCCTCCTCCCTCCCTCCTCTCTCTCTCCCTCTCCCCTCTTTCCCCTCTCCTCCCTTTCTCCCTCTCTCTGTCCCCTCTCCCACCCTCTCTTCCTCTCCTCCTCTCTCTCTCCCTCTCCCTCTCCTCCCTCCCTCTCCCTCTCCTCCCTCTCCTCCCTCTCCCTCTCCCTCCTCTCTCTCCCTCTCTCTCTCTCCTCCCTCCCCACTCTCTCTCTCTTTCTCCCTCTCCCTCTCTCCCTCTCCTCCCTTTCTCCCTCTCTCTGTCCCCTCTCCCACCCTCTCTTCCTCTCTCCCTTTCCTTCATCCCCACTCTCTCTCTCCTCCCTCTCCTCCCTCCTCTCTCCCCTCTCTCTCCTCCCTCTCCCTCTCTCCTCCTCTCCCTCCTCTCCTCTCCCTCCTCTCTGTCTCCCTCTCTCTCTCTCTCCTCCCTCCCCACTCTCTCTCTCTCTCCCTCTCCCTCTCTCCCTCTCCTCCCTTTCTCCCTCCTCTCTCCCTCTCTCCCTCTCTCCCTTTCCTTCATCCCCACTCTCTCTCTCCCTCCTCCTCCCTCCTCTCTCTTCCTCTTTCTCCCTCCCTCTCCCTTTCCCTCCACTCTCTCCCCCTCCCTCCCTCCCTCCCTTCCTATCTCTCTGTATATTTACTCTTTCCTCATTTTGAACCACAGGATTGGCTCCCTGCCACCAGCACCATCAGAGATGTTCAATTTTGCCAAAGTCTTCCAACTGGCTGGTTCTCCTCCCAGAAGCCTCTGAGTTCCAGGATATGCCAATTTACTTACAATGCCCTTTCCTGCAGCTTATTCCCACCCTCCCACAAGGCTATACTGACAGCACCATCTACACTTGGAGTGGCAAAACAACAACAACAACGCAACAACCGGAGCCTCTTACCCTTTGCTGTTAGAAGCCACAGAAGGGAATCCAAATACTTGTGAATCAATGGAGGGGAAAAAACAACACCAGCTTGGTTTCCAACGTTAAAACACAGAAACGGATGCATATAAGATATCATTTGTGTTTTGATTATCCCGCCGAAGACTTGAGGGATCGTTTTATCATCTACTTATAGGCCTGTATAAAACGTGTGCTGTAATTATGCGTGTCAACGTAGCTGGAGGAGAGTTCAGAATATCCCAAAGAAGCCAGCTTCTCCAACATGCGGCCGAAGACTTGAAGAGTCAGCTGTAAACGATCCCCATGAATTCTCTGTTGCAAAATAAACCTTAGCTGCTTTGTTTGGTTGTTTCTTTCTTTCTGGTTTTTTTTTTTTTTTACTTTTCTTGCTGCAGCATGTTTTATAGCGCAATAAAAAAGAAGGAAGTCAATAGCTATCTCTAATATAACCGTAACTGAAAGGATATTTTACTGATTCAATATTGCTTGAAGGGCAGTGCAATGCAGAGATTTGACCTTAACCAAAGCATTGGTCACCAAGCTGGAAAGGGAAGGGCCGAAACGACTTTGCAAATGAAGGCCACCTCAGATTTGCTGTGAAGAACTGAAGAGAGTTAAGGATAGCTAGCTGGGGACTTGCTGTGATACGCCACATCTGTTAGGAGCTGTGTTTGTTTGCAGCCGTGTTATTTCCCTGAAATTTTAGATTCCAAAATGCTCAGCGGATATCTGAGATCAGATACTATCCAGCCCTAAAAGGCAGCGTTATCTATTTCTAAACCAATCAATGGCTGTTTTATACTGTTAGTAGGTCTATTCCAGGGGCCGGCAACCTTAAACCCTCAAAGAGCCATTTGGACTCATTTCCCACAGAAAAGAAAACACCGGGAGCCACAAAACCCTGACTATTTTTGCTGAGCAACCACAACTAGCATATGTAGTTGAATTAAACATTCTGTTTTCTTCTGAAATTTTTCTTTTCTTGGATTTATCCATGGTTGGCCTACCGGGGGTCGAAAAGTTCAATAAATTGTGTGCCGGCGGGTATTGTACATTGGCGGTTCTAATATTTTGAGCGACAGGGAGCCGCAACAGAGGGATGAAAGAGCCAAATGCGGCTCCAGAGCCGTGGGTTGCTGATCCCTGCTCTATTCCAATCAGTCTTCTGAAGGCAAATATTTCCTGGCCCAACTTACTGGGAATAAAAGCCAGATCTTGGCAGTATAAAGTTTGCATTCTATCTTCTCCACCTTTAGGTAAAATATCAAAATGTTGTGAAATTCAGGTCAAAAAATTGTATGTGTTTAACATTATTTATAGGCCATCCCAACCTTAAAATCAACGACTGAAACAATAGCCAATTGATGTGAGTCAATACATTGCAAGTGCAGGAGAAGGGTAGCAAAACCTGTGGGTGGAATTAAAAGAGGCATCAGCCTAGAATCCCTATGTAGCCATAAGGGAACGAAGTCCAATCTCCCTTGAATTCCATTGATCCATATCTAATTCTAAGCAGGTGCTAACCATTAGTTGAGATGATTCTTGTTGTTGTGGTCCACTGGCGGCCTGCGGAGCTGGCAGCAGAGTCGGACAGTGAGTAGGTTGGGGAGGAACATGGGCCAGTCCTGGAGTCTGAGGAAGGCTCAGACGAGGGCTCTGCATCAGAGGCAGAGAGTGGGGCAGGGCCATCTTGGAGTTATGGGTTGCCTCTAGAGCCTTAAGGAGGAATAGTGTGAGCCTGTTCCCAGTGTGCGCATGTGCAGAGCTGCCAGAAAGCAAGAACAGTTAAGACAAAAGGGGTGACTTGAAACTAAGGCTTGGAAATGATTGGCCCCTCCCATAAGACATAAAGGAGGAGCAAAGGCATGTGAGCCTTTGCAGGAAGCAACTTTGTTCGTTCTGGTCAGTTTAAATTTTGAAGTTCCGTTTTGATTCTGTGCTCCATAGGGCCTTGCAAAGCTAATTGCCAGTTAGGTCTCTGGCAGCGTGTCAAGGGAGATAAAGGTGCTTGCTTATCAACCTTATCCTGTAAGACTGTGACAGACTTCTGTCACACTTGTTACAAACTATTTGTGACTCATTACAGGCTGTGAATGAACAGAATCCACAGCTGTTGAAATAAAAAGAAGGTTTTTGGGACTAATTATGTGCTTTTTACTGTCTCAGGAAGCCTAGGTCAGAACACCTGTGCATAGGCTTGTGCAACAATAAATCAGTTTAATTGGACCTTCACGTATGGACCTGATCTTTTGCACCTGACAGTAAGACTTAAAGAACTTTTTTGAGGGATTTCCTAAATGCAAGGAAGGAAGGCAATAGTACTTTGTGGTGGTGGGGAATAGTTCCATAAAAATGTGAGCTATTACCAAGAAGACCTGTGTCCTCAGCCAACCCTCCTTAACCACTCATGGCTTCCCTCAATCAGATGGACAAAGCTAATAGGCAAAAAAACACACTTGGCAAGACACTCCCCAGTATACACATCTGCCATCTCATTTTAAGGACTTTAGAGATTATAATTAATACAGAAGCATACCGGCAGATAGCACAGTGACCAAAATATTGATGTTATCCTACAGTAAGAGATGTCTCCAACATAGCCTAGAATGCATAGTTACATTGGACAGCAACTTCCAAGTCATCTTCAAAGATGGTCCTAGATAGAACATGTTTCAGTGATCAGTTACTTTGTGCTGGTGTCTAGAGCAGGGGTCTCCAACCTTGGCAACTTTAAGACTTGTGGACTTCAACTCCCCAAATTTGAAGTCCACAATTCAGAAAAGGAGTTCACAAGGTCAGAAAAGGGGACCACATGACCCCGGGACACTGCAACAGTCATAAAAATGAAACTTGTTGCCAAAAGCCCAAATTTCGATCATATGACCATGGGAATGCTGCCATGGTTGTAAGTGTGAAAAACGATCATAAGTCACTGTGCCGTTATGACTTCTGTCAGTAAACAAATGGTTATAAATGAAGGACTACTTGTAATCATAAAATCCCATCTCTCTCCCTCCCTCCCTCCCTCTTTCTCTCTCTCTCTCTCTCTCTCTCTCTCTCCCTCCCTCCCTCCTCTCTCTCTCTCTCTCTCTCATTCTGTCTCTTTGTGCACATATGCACATATGTACATGTATGTGTCAGAATTTCATATGAAATTGTATCATGCAAAGAGCCTTCCCTTGGAGTGGTATATACCAGGGGTCTCCAACCTTGGTAACTTTAAGACTTGTGGACTTCAACTCCCAGAATTCCTCAGCCAGCTTTGCTGGGAGTTGCTGGGAGTCGAAGTCCACAACTCTTAAAGTTGCCAAGGTTGGAGACCCCTGCTCTAGAGGATGTTTGGGGCTGTGAGAGAAGATTCAACCCCACCATAGAGTCTCCTCCTAGCGCAGCATTCTTTTTCCTCTACCTGTCCTAACTGAAAGCCCTATCATTTGTGGAGCTGACCTGAAAACCCGCCCCTTGCCATAGAGTCTCTTCCTGGTGTGCCGTGCTTTTTCTCCCCATAACCGGAAGCTCCTCTCAAAATTGTGGCGGCAACAGGGAGCCACAGCAGAGAGATGAAAGAGCCACATGCAGCTCCAGAGCCGCAGGTTGCTGATCCCTGACAGAGGGGCATAGTAATGCTATCTTTCTAGGGTTGAATTTTCTCCCACAGCCCCAAACATCCTCTAGACACCAGCACAAGATAATTACAGCATCTTCACTCAGTAGTGTGGTGGAATGCAGTCTGGATTCCCATGAAAGGAGAATCCAGAGGAGCAAGAAAGAGCAAAAGATAAATTGGTTGGGAGGAAGAGGGTCAAGACAGCTCCTCCCTAGGAATTCTCAGAGGATATCTATGGTGATGCAAATGGTTGTTTTAGTTTGGCCAGTTTTCAGTCTATAGGTGAGGAACAATAAATGAAACTGCTTAGAAGAAACTTAGTATGTCTTTCTTGGTGTTTGGAGCCTGATAGCAGTTACAATTATAAATCTGAGTGTCAACATAGTGATGATATCTCACCCCAGACTGATAGATTGACCTCTCCTAGTGCTACTTATAGCTGTTAAACAATGGGGAAAGGACTCAAATCCCATTCTCCTATGACCATTGACTGGAAATGTTTACTTAGATAGGAGCAGAACCTCTATAAATAACTGTTTCTGATCTCCAACCTTTGGTCCAGAAGTATAGCCTTATAAATGTTATCAAAAGCTTCTGTGAGACCCAAAAGAATTGTGAATTGCACATTTCATCCAATTAGGTCCTACAAAATAACCAAAGCTGTTTCTCTAGGGCCTGATTCCTTACTAAAAATGGTACAGAAAGCCAGTAGGGGGCTCCTTTCATGTCCCTGGCAGGAGGTGGAGTGAAGGACGGGAGCTCAACCCCACCCCATGGCAGCACTCGGGTCTCAAACACGGACTTGCTGCTTGTCCACCCAGCATCCTAACCACATGAGCCACCGTTCTCTTCTCTAAAGTTGAATTTCTCAGGAACCTTCTCTAAAACAGGAAACAGATCAGAACCCATGAGGTTGTGAGTTCTAGTCCCACTTTAGGCATGAAAGCCAGTTGGGTGACTTTGGGCCAGTCACACTCTCTCTCAGCTTAATTCACCTCCCAGGATTGTTGTTGCAGGGGGAAATAGGAAGAGGAAGGAGTTATTGTATGTGGTTTGCCAGTTTGCATTATTTATAACCTACATAGAGTCATTTTCTATATCTTCTTTGCTTTAGAGAGTAAGGAAGATAACCTTAATGGAGATATGCAGAAACTGTTGCTTAGGCAAAACGGAGTAAAACATTCTGTAAGTCCAAGACTATCAGATAATATTCAGGAGCATTTCCAGCAAATACCTTCCTATTTCACTGAAGTATAAAAAGGCGGGGTAGTGCAGTCAGGGGTGGGCTTCAAAAATTTTAGCAAGGGGTTCTCTGCCTGGTTGCTGGGTGGGCGTGGCCATGGTGGGTGTGGCCTAGTTGGCCTCCTGCACCACGGTGGTGTGAGATTGTTTTTGCCCTCCCTGGGCTCTGGAGCCCCTCTGGAGGCCCTCTGGAGGCCCTCTGGAGGCGCTCTGGAGGCCCTCTGGAGGCCCTCTGGAGGCCAGAAACAGGCCCGTTTCCGGCCTTCCCGAACTTCCAGTAGGCCTGTTTTTTGCCCTCCCTGAGCCTCTGTGCGTGCCCTGTGTTGGATTCGGGCAATAACGAGGCAGGAGACCAGATGAGTAACAACAGCTCTTTAGTTTATAGTGAACCCAGCAACCAACAACGGAAAAACCCCTCTTTATATACAGTTCAGTCGGAGGCTTCAGCCAATCAGCAACGTGCTATTTCCCGCTCTAATTTCCCTCCAAAACTCTTAAAGATACATTACACTCCTTCCCTCCCAGAAAACATTTTACCCCTATTTACATCAAATTAGCATCTTATTTCTCTACGTAGTCACGCAAGTAGACTGGGCGTCTCCTAACTCTTTCGGACCTGCGCAATTCATTCTCTGGGAGTGAGTCGAGCTGGCCGGAGGGACTGTTTGTTCCTCTCAGCTCCTCCTCTAGGCCATCCGGCCCTGGATTATTTGCAGAGTCGTCCCTGCTTTCTTCAGGAGGGACCGGTTGGTGTCGCTGGACCTCATCGAACTCAGATAAGTCCCGTGTTTGCCCTGGGGTTGAGTTAGCTGTGGATTCAAACATTGGATAGTCAGGGCCTGTTTCGTCTGTTTCTGGATTTTTGGTTGTTCTTTTCCTTAATTGGTCTATGTGGCGCTTCCAAACCCGGCCATCCTCTATCTCTACCAGATACGATTTGGGCCCGGTTGTTTCAAGGATTGTCCCCTTTACCCAATTTGGGCCTTCTCCGTAATTGTGTGCCCATACTGGACTTCCCACTGTCATTTCTCTTGTTTTACCGTTTGTCCCTTTGTACCCGTCTGGGGTGTAGTTTGGGTTTAACCGGTCTAACGGGCACCTAAGCTTCCTCCCCATCAGTAGCTCTGCTGGGCTGCGGCCAGTTGCTACACAGGGGGTTCTGTGTTGTACTGCTAGGAAGGTGTCAATTTTTAATTGCCAATCGCCTGGCCTGATTCTGGACAATGCTTCCTTTGCACTCCGAATGAAATGTTCTGCAAGGCCGTTCGTCGCAGGGTGGAAAGGCGCCGAGAGGACATGCCGGATGCCCTCTTCCGCCAAGTACCCCTCAAATAGGGTCGCTGTGAATTGCGGACCGTTGTCGGAAACTAGGGTGTCGGGTAACCCGTGGGTTACAAATAGGCGCCGAAGGACTGAGATTACGGCCTCGGCTGTCATGGATCTCATAAGAATGATTTCCAGCCATTTGGAATAGGCATCGACTACCACTAGGAATGTTTGCCCATGGAAGGGGCCGGCAAAATCGATGTGGATCCTAGACCATGGGCCCTGGGGTTTCTCCCACTCTCGAGTTGGGGCCGTTGGTGGTAGTGGTCTGGACTCCTGGCAGGCTTGGCATTTTCCTACCCTGTCACTAATCTCCGTGTCCATCAAGGGCCACCACACATAGCTCCTTGCTAAACCCTTCATTCTCACGATCCCAGGGTGGCCCTCGTGCAGGAGTTCCAAAACTTTTTTCCGCAATTTCTCCGGGATCACCACTCTATCCCCCCAGAGCAAACACCCTCCTTGAGCCGACAACTCCCCGCGTTTCTTTACATATTCCTTAAACCGCTCGCCCGGCGCAGCGGGCCATCCTCTTTGCACCCAACCAATTACAGTTCTTATTGTAATGTCCTTGTAAGAAGCCCGAGCCACCTCCTTGGAAGTGACTGGACCAGAGTCCAAAGAGTCAATTAGCAGGACGGGTGTGCCCGGAGTGGGGTCTTCGATAGTCTCTGGTAATGGGCATCTGCTCAAAGCGTCCGCATGCCCTAACTCCTTTCCTGGCCGATGCAGTAATTTGTAAGAATACGCAGCCAGAAAGATAGTCCATCGGGTCAGTCTAGGCGAAAGTGCCACGGGCGTTGGGCGGTCGCCTGCCAGCAGACCTAGTAGGGGTCTATGGTCTGTGACGATTTCGAAGTCACGACCAAATACATATTCATGGAACTTCTTTACCCCGGAGACTATGGCCAAGGCTTCTCTATCTAGCTGGCTATAGTTTCTTTCAGCCGATGACATTGTTCGGGAGTAAAATGCTATAGGGGCTTCTGTGCCATTTGGTAACCTGTGGCTGGGCACAGCCCCCACCCCGTAGGGAGATGCATCACAAACTAACACCAATGGCAGCGTGCCATTGTATTGAATCAGTAGGCTATCGCTAGACAGAAGGTTTTTTACTGCTTCGAATGCCCTAGCTTCCGCCTTTCCCCAAGACCACACAGCTGTCTTTGTTAGTAATTTGTGTAGCGGTTCGGCTATGGTCGCCTTATTTTTCAAAAATACCGCGTAAAAGTTGACCAGACCTAAGAATGCCTGTAACTCCGTTTTGTTTTGGGGAGCTGGGGCCTTCCTGATTGCCCTAACCTTGCTCTCAGTGGGGTGGATTCCTTCCCTGTCTATCCGATAGCCCAGGAATTCCACGGATCCTACCCGATCTGGCATTTATTCAGTTTGACTTTGAGACCGGCGGACGGAAAATGCCCAAAACTTTTCTCAGCCGTCCCCCTAAGTCTTCTAGATTGTCGGCGGATACCAGTACGTCATCAAAGTACGGTACCACCCCGGGGAGTCCCTGCAATAGCCGCTCCATTAGGTTCTGAAATAACCCTGGAGCCACACTAACCCCAAACTGTAACCGGGTGCATTTAAAAGCACCCCTGTGCGTCTGATTGTTTGTGCTTCGGCCGTGCTGCTATCTACGGGTAACTGCTGATAGGCTTGGGCCAAGTCTAGCTTGGCGAAAACCTGGCCTTGCCCCAAAGAGTGCAGTAAGTGTTGTACTACTGGGACGGGGTAGGCACTCTTCTGCAACGCTTTATTAAGCGTTGCCTTGTAGTCAGCACAAATCCGGACCGACCCGTCCGGTTTGATTGGGGTGACTATGGGTGTCTCCCACTTCGCATGGTCAACTGGCACTAGTATTCCCTGGCTTACTAGTTTGTCCAGCTCCCGGTCAATTTTGGGCTTTAGGGCGAACGGAACCCTCCTAGCCTTTAACCGGATAGGGGCAACCTGTGGGTCAAGGTTAAAGGAGATCGGGGTCCCTCGTACTTGCCCAAACAGTCTTTGAAGACGTCCCCGAACTCCTTCATTAGTTCGTCTTTTAGGTCGACGTCGTTTCGGAAGACTCGGTCACTCCCATGCCCAATGCCGGAACCAGTCCAGTCCCAACAAGCTCGGCAAGGTTCCGTCGACCACGGTGATGGGCAGGGTCTTCTTGTGCTGTCCATACTTGACTTGGACAGACGTTACCCCTCGGACGGGGATGCGATTTCCTTGGTAATCTTGTACCCTTAGTTTCTGTGGTTGCAGCTTGCGCTTCGCGATGGCGGGCAAGTCTTTCACGAGAGTGTCCCAGGACATGATCGTGATCGATGAACCGGTGTCCACTTCCATTCGGCACGGCACCCCTTCAATGTGTGTTTTAGTAAAAATCTTTTTTTCAAGGCGCGTGGCTGCTTGACCCACTCTCACGGCAGTCTGATTAAGCTTCGCGCCTTTTTTGAATCGACCAATCACGGGCCGCTTCGCCGTTCCCGTGCTCTGATTGGTTGGTTTGAATTTTTGGCGGGAAGGTTGGGGCGCTCGACAGGCCTGCGCTATGTGCCCCTTCCTTTCGCACCGCCGACAAGTCGCATCCTTAAACTTGCAGTATTGTCGTTGGTGTTGTCCCCCGCAACTCGCGCATTCGCCCCGGTCTTCTTTCTCTGGCCTCCCGGTGTGGAAGACTTCTTCCTCTTCCTCGCCTTCCTCCTCGGCCTGGACTTCCTCATTGTGGACCGGGGTTGTTTTCACCCCAGTCCCTGGCGCGATCGGCGTTTGCAGGGTTTCTGCCGCTTGGGTGGACATCTCATGAGCCCTGGCCTCGTCCAAGGCGACTGCCAGTGTTAGGTTGCTTCTGGACAGCAGCCGCCGTCGCAATCGGATGTCTCTGACCCCGCAAATGAGTTGGTCGAGTAATGCGTCTTCCAAGTCTCGATATTCGCAATGGTTAGCGGCTTTTCTCAGCGCTGCCATGTACACACGAATCGATTCGCCCTCTCGTTGCATCCGTTGCCGTAATTCAAACCTTTGAACGAATTTTGAGGGCGTCGGTGCGTAGTGAGCCCGAAGGGCGGTCTGCAGGGTTTGCCACGGTACCGACTGTACCGGCGTTGGCTCCGAAAGCGACTCTGCGGTGTCGAAAACTTCCGAACCGCAGTGGCTTAGGAAGTACGCTCTCTTCCTGTTGTCGGAGACTCCCTGGAGTTCGTTCGCTTCGAGGAAGCACTCGAAACGAGCCATGTATGACCCCCATTTTTCTTTAGCTGGGTCGAATGGCGCTGGCGGTGTGTAGCTGGACATCGCTGCTATCCGCCCTTATTTTGCTGGGTTCGCGTATTCCTGGTTAGCTCAGCTCTTTCCTGGCGCTCTTTTGCCTCGAGATCCCACCTTCGTCGCCAGTGTTAGATTCGGGCAATAACGAGGCAGGAGACCAGATGAGTAACAACAGCTCTTTAGTTTATAGTGAACCCAGCAACCAACAACGGAAAAACCCCTCTTTATATACAGTTCAGTCGGAGGCTTCAGCCAATCAGCAACGTGCTATTTCCCGCTCTAATTTCCCTCCAAAACTCTTAAAGATACATTACACCCTGCACTTGCCTGCATCCAAAATGGGCTGCATGGGGACGCCTGGGAGAGGCGGAGTGGGGTGGGCAGGGCCAGCCAGGAGTGGGATTTGGGGGTTCTCCAAACTGCACAGAATCTTAGCTGGAGGTTCTTCTGAACCCCTGCGAACCCCCAGCAGCTCACCCCTGCCTGTGCAGCACAATTAGACCACAAGATTCAGTCATTGTAGCCTATCTTGATAAAGGTAGCGTTAGCCTTCCTGGGAAACTGATTTTATCTCTTTATAAATGCAAACTGTTAGGGAAAATTTTGGGGAGTGTGCATTGCAATGCCTTTGGCTACGTTTGCTGTAGGTAGCAAAAGATCAGATTAAACAGATTAATGACAAGTCAGATGAAACACAAGGAAAATGCCATTAAGGGATGTTCTCACTTCAGGTCCAAGCAAACAGCCATCCATTTGTCCCATTTGTTGAATTATTGAGTCTGTCATCTGCACCTCTATAACTGTCTGATTTGGTTCTGCAACCCAATAAGACAGACACAGACTTCAGAGGATAATTAGAACTGCAGAAAAAAACAATCTGCCTTCCACTGAGGACCTGTACACTGCACGAGTCAAAAAGAGGGCTGTGAAAATATTTACAGACCCCTCACATCCTGGACATAAACTGTTTCAACTGCTACCCTCAAAATGACACTGTGGAGCATTGCACACCAGAACAACTAGACACAACAACAGTTTTTCCCCGAACGCCATCATTCTCCTAAACAAATAATTCCCTCAACACTGTCAAACTGTTTACTAAGTCTGCACTACTATTAATCTTCTCATCGTTCCAACCACCCATCTCCTTCCACTTATGACTGTATGACTGTAACCTTTTGCTTGTATCCTTATGATTTATATTGATATTGATTGTTTCTTGATTGCATATTTGTACCCTATGACTATCATTAAGTGTTGTACCTTATGATTCTTGATGAACGTATCTTTTCTTTTATGTACACTGAGAGCGTATGCACCAAGACAAATTCCTTGTGTGTCCAATCACACTTGGCCAATAAAAAATTATATTCTATTCTATTCATAGAATGCCAACAAGGAATAGACCGATAGGTCCATCTCCATGCTGCAGCTGAGTGGGATTAATTAGCTGGGTGGGACTTCAATTAGCCACTTTGTCTTGCACAGAAGACTTCATTTCAGATCGCAGTGAAATGGGTCTTCGTTTGCTTTATAGCATGGGTATCCAACCTTTTAGCCTATCTGGGCCGCACTGAGTAAAGAGGAATTGTCTTGGGTTGCATATAAAATATATAATACAGTTAGATTATATAAATATGCATGGCATAAATCAATTGATTTGAAAAATAAATAAATAAATAAATAAATAAATAAATAAATAAATAAATAAATAAATAAATAAATAAATAAATAAATAAATAAATAAATAAATAAATAAATAAATAAATAAATAAATAAATAAATAAATAAATAAATAAATAAATAAATAAATAAATAAATAAATAAATAAATAAATAAATAAATAAATAAATAAATAAATAAATAAATAAATAAATAAATAAATAAATAAATAAATAAATAAATAAATAAATAAATAAATAAATAAATAAATAAATAAATAAATAAATAAATAAATAAATAAATAAATAAATAAATAAATAAATAAATAAATAAATAAATAAATAAATAAATAAATAAATAAATAAATAAATAAATAAATAAATAAATAAATAAATAAATAAATAAATAAATAAATAAATAAATAAATAAATAAATAAATAAATAAATAAATAAATAAATAAATAAATAAATAAATAAATAAATAAATAAATAAATAAATAAATAAATAAATAAATAAATAAATAAATAAATAAATAAATAAATAAATAAATAAATAAATAAATAAATAAATAAATAAATAAATAAATAAATAAATAAATAAATAAATAAATAAATAAATAAATAAATAAATAAATAAATAAATAAATAAATAAATAAATAAATAAATAAATAAATAAATAAATAAATAAATAAATAAATAAATAAATAAATAAATAAATAAATAAATAAATAAATAAATAAATAAATAAATAAATAAATAAATAAATAAATAAATAAATAAATAAATAAATAAATAAATAAATAAATAAATAAATAAATAAATAAATAAATAAATAAATAAATAAATAAATAAATAAATAAATAAATAAATAAATAAATAAATAAATAAATAAATAAATAAATAAATAAATAAATAAATAAATAAATAAATAAATAAATAAATAAATAAATAAATAAATAAATAAATAAATAAATAAATAAATAAATAAATAAATAAATAAATAAATAAATAAATAAATAAATAAATAAATAAATAAATAAATAAATAAATAAATAAATAAATAAATAAATAAATAAATAAATAAATAAATAAATAAATAAATAAATAAATAAATAATAAATAAATAAATAAATAAATAAATAAATAAATAAATAAATGCCCAGTGCTTAGAATGTAATAATGTAGGATGTTGAGCTTCTCGATTGAAAGGTCGGCAGCTCAGCGGTTCGAATCCCTAGTGCTGCCATGTAACGGGGTGAGCTCCCGTTACTTGTCCCAGCTTCTGCCAACCTAACAGTTTCAAAAGCATGTAAAAATGCAAGTAGAAAAAATAGGGACCACCTTTGGTGGGAAGGTAACAGTGTTCTGTGCACCTTTGGCGTTGAGTCATGCCGGCCACATGACCACGGAGACGTCTTCGGTCAGCGCTGGCTCTTCGGCTTTGAAACGGAGATGACCACCGCCCCCTAGAGTCGGCAATGACTAGCACGTATGTGCGAGGGGAACCTTTACCTTTACTTTAGGCTAATTCTGCCAACTGCCAGCAGTTTGATCCTCTTGGGTTCGAGATCAACTCAGCCTTCCATCCTTCCGAGGTGGGTAAATGAGGACCCAGATTGTTGAGGACAATATGCTCTGTAAACCGCTTAGAGAGGCCTGTATGCTCTGTAAACCGCTTAGAGAGGCCTGTAAAAGCACTATGTAGCGGCATATAAGTCTAAGTGCTATTGCTAGTGCTCAATCACATAATAATGTTAAAAGTTTGCTATCTTGTGGGACCACATTGCTATCTGTCCAGGGTGACACGCATCTCGTGGGCCACGGGGCTGGACAAACCTGCTTTACAATATCATTTGGTGGGTTGATCACAACAAATCAAACTTCTGATTAAACAAAGAGATCTGCCAAGTTCTCTGCAGATTTCCCATCTCTTCTGGGAAATGTGGGAAGTAATCACATTAGCTATCATTCGCAGTGTATGCTTACAATGATCATTGGGTGATTGGGTTTGTTTAAAGTAAAATTGGGATCTGTGGCCACCACTACATTGCTTTACTTGTTTTTATCCATGCAGATTGAGGTCTTGGGAGTTGTAGTTTAGCAGCACCTGGACAAGCACAGGTTTCCAGAATAACTTCCTATTTCAATTTAAAGATTGACAAGTTTGCCTGGGATGGAGGTAGGATTGGTTCCTCCTTTTTAAATTGAAATAAAGGATGTAAGAAAATAGATGCCACCTCCAAAATAAAATAAAAAAACAGAAAATTCTAGATTCCCTATGCTTTTGTTTCAATTCAGGCATTGCCTTCTAAAGTGCACTTCTTGTTTCTGTTTCAGGAAGCTAACTTTGGCCACGTCATACAAAGAGAACCTATATAAAAGGTTTTATAGATGGCACCTACCACCAGCTAGGCTAGCCAAAATGTATAAAAATTTATTACCTAAATCCTGGAAATGTGATCAAATACCAGGTACCTATTGTCACCTATGGTGGACATGTAGAAAAGCAAAAAATAAATAAATAAATAAATAAATAAATAAATAAATAAATAAATAAATAAATAAATAAATAAATAAATAAATAAATAAATAAATAAATAAATAAATAAATAAATAAATAAATAAATAAATAAATAAATAAATAAATAAATAAATAAATAAATAAATAAATAAATAAATAAATAAATAAATAAATAAATAAATAAATAAATAAATAAATAAATAAATAAATAAATAAATAAATAAATAAATAAATAAATAAATAAATAAATAAATAAATAAATAAATAAATAAATAAATAAATAAATAAATAAATAAATAAATAAATAAATAAATAAATAAATAAATAAATAAATAAATAAATAAATAAATAAATAAATAAATAAATAAATAAATAAATAAATAAATAAATAAATAAATAAATAAATAAATAAATAAATAAATAAATAAATAAATAAATAAATAAATAAATAAATAAATAAATAAATAAATAAATAAATAAATAAATAAATAAATAAATAAATAAATAAATAAATAAATAAATAAATAAATAAATAAATAAATAAATAAATAAATAAATAAATAAATAAATAAATAAATAAATAAATAAATAAATAAATAAATAAATAAATAAATAAATAAATAAATAAATAAATAAATAAATAAATAAATAAATAAATAAATAAATAAATAAATAAATAAATAAATAAATAAATAAATAAATAAATAAATAAATAAATAAATAAATAAATAAATAAATAAATAAATAAATAAATAAATAAATAAATAAATAAATAAATAAATAAATAAATAAATAAATAAATAAATAAATAAATAAATAAATAAATAAATAAATAAATAAATAAATAAATAAATAAATAAATAAATAAATAAATAAATAAATAAATAAATAAATAAATAAATAAATAAATAAATAAATAAATAAATAAATAAATAAATAAATAAATAAATAAATAAATAAATAAATAAATAAATAAATAAATAAATAAATAAATAAATAAATAAATAAATAAATAAATAAATAAATAAATAAATAAATAAATAAATAAATAAATAAATAAATAAATAAATAAATAAATAAATAAATAAATAAATAAATAAATAAATAAATAAATAAATAAATAAATAAATAAATAAATAAATAAATAAATAAATAAATAAATAAATAAATAAATAAATAAATAAATAAATAAATAAATAAATAAATAAATAAATAAATAAATAAATAAATAAATAAATAAATAAATAAATAAATAAATAAATAAATAAATAAATAAATAAATAAATAAATAAATAAATAAATAAATAAATAAATAAATAAATAAATAAATAAATAAATAAATAAATAAATAAATAAATAAATAAATAAATAAATAAATAAATAAATAAATAAATAAATAAATAAATAAATAAATAAATAAATAAATAAATAAATAAATAAATAAATAAATAAATAAATAAATAAATAAATAAATAAATAAATAAATAAATAAATAAATAAATAAATAAATAAATAAATAAATAAATAAATAAATAAATAAATAAATAAATAAATAAATAAATAAATAAATAAATAAATAAATAAATAAATAAATAAATAAATAAATAAATAAATAAATAAATAAATAAATAAATAAATAAATAAATAAATAAATAAATAAATAAATAAATAAATAAATAAATAAATAAATAAATAAATAAATAAATAAATAAATAAATAAATAAATAAATAAATAAATAAATAAATAAATAAATAAATAAATAAATAAATAAATAAATAAATAAATAAATAAATAAATAAATAAATAAATAAATAAATAAATAAATAAATAAATAAATAAATAAATAAATAAATAAATAAATAAATAAATAAATAAATAAATAAATAAATAAATAAATAAATAAATAAATAAATAAATAAATAAATAAATAAATAAATAAATAAATAAATAAATAAATAAATAAATAAATAAATAAATAAATAAATAAATAAATAAATAAATAAATAAATAAATAAATAAATAAATAAATAAATAAATAAATAAATAAATAAATAAATAAATAAATAAATAAATAAATAAATAAATAAATAAATAAATAAATAAATAAATAAATAAATAAATATGTAAAAGAAGTTAAGTATGTCAGGGGTAGGTTTCACTGACCTTTGCTACCGGTTTGCTTGCACACATGCGCTCGCTTTGCTCACATGCGGGCCACTTCTGTGCATGTGCAGACCATATTTGATGATGTCTGGCCGGGTGGGTGGAGCCTCCCACCATCGCTCCTACCAGTTTGCTCAAAACGGGGCGAACTCGTACCAACCCACCACTGAAGTATGTGTATAGAATTAGTAAGCAGTAATGCATATTGAAGATATAAGAAACCTTTATATTTATAACAACAACAACAACAACAACAACAACAACAACAACAACAACAACAACAACAACAACAACAACAACAACAACAACAACAACAACAACAACAACAACAACAACAACAACAACAACAACAACAACAACAACAACAACAACAACAACAACAACAACAACAACAACAACAACAACAACAACAACAACAACAACAACAACAACAACAACAACAACAACAACAACAACAACAACAACAACAACAACAACAACAACAACAACAACAACAACAACAACAACAACAACAACAACAACAACAACAACAACAACAACAACAACAACAACAACAACAACAACAACAACAACAACAACAACAACAACAACAACAACAACAACAACAACAACAACAACAACAACAACAACAACAACAACAACAACAACAACAACAACAACAACAACAACAACAACAACAACAACAACAACAACAACAACAACAACAACAACAACAACAACAACAACAACAACAACAACAACAACAACAACAACAACAACAACAACAACAACAACAACAACAACAACAACAACAACAACAACAACAACAACAACAACAACAACAACAACAACAACAACAACAACAACAACAACAACAACAACAACAACAACAACAACAACAACAACAACAACAACAACAACAACAACAACAACAACAACAACAACAACAACAACAACAACAACAACAACAACAACAACAACAACAACAACAACAACAACAACAACAACAACAACAACAACAACAACAACAACAACAACAACAACAACAACAACAACAACAACAACAACAACAACAACAACAACAACAACAACAACAACAACAACAACAACAACAACAACAACAACAACAACAACAACAACAACAACAACAACAACAACAACAACAACAACAACAACAACAACAACAACAACAACAACAACAACAACAACAACAACAACAACAACAACAACAACAACAACAACAACAACAACAACAACAACAACAACAACAACAACAACAACAACAACAACAACAACAACAACAACAACAACAACAACAACAACAACAACAACAACAACAACAACAACAACAACAACAACAACAACAACAACAACAACAACAACAACAACAACAACAACAACAACAACAACAACAACAACAACAACAACAACAACAACAACAACAACAACAACAACAACAACAACAACAACAACAACAACAACAACAACAACAACAACAACAACAACAACAACAACAACAACAACAACAACAACAACAACAACAACAACAACAACAACAACAACAACAACAACAACAACAACAACAACAACAACAACAACAACAACAACAACAACAACAACAACAACAACAACAACAACAACAACAACAACAACAACAACAACAACAACAACAACAACAACAACAACAACAACAACAACAACAACAACAACAACAACAACAACAACAACAACAACAACAACAACAACAACAACAACAACAACAACAACAACAACAACAACAACAACAACAACAACAACAACAACAACAACAACAACAACAACAACAACAACAACAACAACAACAACAACAACAACAACAACAACAACAACAACAACAACAACAACAACAACAACAACAACAACAACAACAACAACAACAACAACAACAACAACAACAACAACAACAACAACAACAACAACAACAACAACAACAACAACAACAACAACAACAACAACAACAACAACAACAACAACAACAACAACAACAACAACAACAACAACAACAACAACAACAACAACAACAACAACAACAACAACAACAACAACAACAACAACAACAACAACAACAACAACAACAACAACAACAACAACAACAACAACAACAACAACAACAACAACAACAACAACAACAACAACAACAACAACAACAACAACAACAACAACAACAACAATTTTTTTGGGGGAGATTCTGTTTAAAAACCATCATCAGGAGGGAAAACATTTTGTGTAGCAGACGGGGAGACGGGGGGAGGAATTCTGCCTGTTCCTTTCTCAAATACGCAAGATTATTTCCTTGATAGAACGAATGTGAATCGTTGGCACTAAAAGATCCATGCCAGCTGCAATAAAGGAAACGAAGTGACTATATTTAAAAAAAAATGGGGAAGAAAGGAAAGGAAAAGCTGAAGTCAGTGCAAGACAGACGTGACAGAATGAAGAAGGGTACAAGATGACACCACACTGTCTTACAATGCACGGGGAGAGGAAAGCTTTGGTTCAACCTCAAAAGCTACTGAGTAAGAAGAAAAAGATCACTTTAATAGTATTAGGGGACAATTTATTACGTGTATCCTTCGAGTGCAGCACAATGTCACTGAGAGCCGAGAGCATTTGCATTATTTCCAGACAACGAGAGCAGCAGAAAAGGGGACGCTGATTTATTTCAGAGCAGGCTCAGGTGAGCGAGCCAGGGAGGGCTTAACCCGTTCCATTCTCTTCTGCTATGGAGAAGGCTGCCTCACGTCTGCGTTTGGCTGCCATTTAAGTTCTTGGAAAGAAGCTAGTGAATCCTGAAAATGCCATTGCCCCTTCCTTCCTTCCTTCCTTCCTTCCTTCCTTCCTTCCTTCCTTCCTTCCTTCCTTCCTTCCTTCCTTCCTTCCTCCCTCCTCCTCCTCCTCTTCCTCCTCCTCCTCCTCCTCCTCCTCCTCCTCCTCCTCCTCCTCCTCCTCCTCCTCCTCCTCCTCCTCCTCCTCCTCCTCCTCCTCCTCCTCCTCCTCCTCCTCCTCCTCCTCCTCCTCCTCCTCCTCCTCCTCCTCCTCCTCCTCCTCCTCCTCCTCCTCCTCCTCCTCCTCCTCCTCCTCCTCCTCCTCCTCCTCCTCCTCCTCCTCCTCCTCCTCCTCCTCCTCCTCCTCCTCCTCCTCCTCCTCCTCCTCCTCCTCCTCCTCCTCCTCCTCCTCCTCCTCCTCCTCCTCCTCCTCCTCCTCCTCCTCCTCCTCCTCCTCCTCCTCCTCCTCCTCCTCCTCCTCCTCCTCCTCCTCCTCCTCCTCCTCCTCCTCCTCCTCCTCCTCCTCCTCCTCCTCCTCCTCCTCCTCCTCCTCCTCCTCCTCCTCCTCCCTCCCACCCACCTCAGCAGTTAAGTGAAACTTGAACTGCCAACTGCAGGCAGTAGGCAATCAGTAGGTTGCCTGCAGTACTGCATTCTAACCATTGCACCACAGAATAGAATAGAATAGAATAGAATAGAATAGAATAGAATAGAATAGAATAGAATAGAATAGAATAGAATAGAATAGAATAGAATAGAATAGAATAGAATAGAATAGAATAGAATAGAATAGAATAGAATAGAATAGAATAGAATAGAATAGAATAGAATAGAATAGAATAGAATAGAATAGAATAGAATA